>NW_004443984.1:4575384-4733101 GCF_000243295.1 Trichechus manatus latirostris
GAGACCATGGTCCCCACAGCCCTCCGCCCAGCAATTCAGTCCCTCAGGGAGTTTGGATGTGTCTATCTGATTCGTTATTTTGATCACTTGCTGGAGCCATCTTGTCTTGCTTTTTTATATGTTTTGATATTGTCTGCTGTCTCCTAGACATTAAGGCATTATTTTCTTTATTTGTTGATTATATGTTCATTTGTTTCACCCTGCTTTTTTGTTTTGTTTTGATATGTCAGGGCGGGCAGGCCAGACGTGCTTTGCTGCTTGCTCTTCTGTGGGCATGATAGCTCTCATCATTTTATCTGTGTAGGAGGGGCAGCAGCAGGCAGGGCAAGCTTGCTTCGCTGTACAGGGGTTTGGCAAGGTGGTTGAGGGTGGACTGAGTGGGTGTTGTCTGCCTCCTGATGTTGGTCCAGTGGTGTGGGAGCATTTACAGCCCCTCACCAGATGGCTGGGGATGTCGAACAGGGAGTAGTATGGGCTTCCTTCCCACCGTTCAACAGCTGATTGAATGGCAAGAGGGACGGGGCAGTGTGCACATTGTGCAGCAGCGGACCTGAGACCAAGGGGTTCTCTAGCCACAGTGGTACAGTGGGGGCCGGGAGGAAGAAGGGGAGGTGGTGTACAGAGCTAAGTGAGGGGGAGAAAGAAAAGTAAGAAAGGAAAAAAGAAAAGAAAAATGACAGCCAAGTGGGGGCTGATAAGAGGGGCTAGGGTGGACTCGGGGACTGGTGGGAAGGGAGGGGACATGGCTTATGGGGCTAGTGGGGCTAGGTGGGATTGAGGAAGAAAAAAAGAAAAAAAAAGACAGCATGGTAGGAACTGGCAGGAAGCGGGGGAGGCGGTGAACCGGACTAGGTGGGAGGGAGAAAAAAAAGGAAGAAAGAGAAAAAAAAAAGCTGCACAGCAGCAGGGGGTAGGGCAGACTGGAGGTGGGGCTTGTATTGTGGACCCCAGCAGTGGGGGCTGCCAGGATGGGGGGGGGGTTCTTTCTTCTACTCATCAGAAGGGTGAAAGGTAGGAAGGCATGCTTCTCTGGTTACCAGGTACTCTCTCTCCTGTTGGGGGCTCTGTGAAGTTGCCTTCCTGTAGTCCCTGTCCAAGGTCATTGCTGGCTTTGTTTCAAGACGGCCACGCTGTGCCGTGTTGGTTGGCAGGGGACCTCCACTCCATATCTCTCCTTGTTTTCTCTTTTCCGTCAGTTTCTTCTTCCATTTGGTGTTTTATCTAGTTCTTTATCCCTTTGTTTGATGCTCAGGTTTCCAGGATTGACATTTGTACATGTTTTACTTAATTTTTTGGGTCTTTGCTGCAGAGGGACAGTGTGGTGCCTCTGTCTACGGTGCCATGTTGGCTTTGCCTTTCCAGGACTATTCAACTGTTAAATATTTATTTAATCATGTTAATAACGATTTTTAATTTCTTTTTAAAAAGAATAATGGAGTATAAAAGGCTTAGACCATTACCAAGTTTCCATGGCTCACCTGCTGGCGGCATATCTTAATTGCCAGCAACTCCCTAAGAGGAAATAAGAAGCTTCTCCGTCAATAATGCTGAATCAATAGTGACAGCCATGTCATCCATAATAAACAGAGAACAAAGTGACATGGTCCATGATCCTGGAGGAGAGTGATAGAGGTGCTCCTCTGGCCAGTGGGAGAGTGTTGGTAATTTTTCACAGTGAAAACCATGAGTGAGATGTGGAGGGGCCCCTCCAGGGGGAATGAGTATCAATCAGGCTGTCCCCACTGGACACCTTCTTACTAATGCACCCCAATTTATTTGCTTAAGACTTCAGCCCAGCAGATCAGAAAGTGGAAGATGCATTTGCTTCCGTTGTGAGCCACCAGAGTACCAGAGGCTCATAACTGTAGCACACTCTCAGATGTGGAAACAATTTCAGAGAGCAAAGGACCAACTGCTCATTTTATAGGTGGGGAAACTGAAGTCCAGAGAGAAGTGACTTGTCCAAGGTCACCCATCAAGTTGATGGCAAGATAGGAACTAGAGCTCCTATTTCTTGACTCTTGGGCCAGTCTCTGAGTTGCCCTTATGAAGAGAAGTGGAGAGGAAAAGGGAGAAAAATAGGCAACGTGGAGGAGAAAGAAAGGGAGAAGGGGGAAGAAAAAAGAAGAGGCAAAGGGAAAAAATGAACAATGAGAGTAAAGGAAGGAAGAGTTCTCTGGACTACCAGTTGACCAGTTGCCATCAGGTTGACTCCAACTCATGGCAACCCCAAGTGTGTCAGAGTAGAAGTGTGCTCGATAGGATTTTCAGTGGCTGATTTTTCAGAAGCAGACCACCAGATCTTTCTTTCAAGTCATCTCCGGGTGGACTCAAACCTCCAACCTTTCGGTTAGCAGTTGAATTCATTAACCATTTGCACCACTCAGGGACTCCCTAGACTAGCGGGTCTCAAAAGTCATCAGAGGAGGTAAAAGAAAATAAAATATTTCTTAAAATACAATGTCGAGGGGGGAAAGATGAGAGGTTAAAAATAAAATAAAACAGGGTACCAATATCTACCTCATGTGTTTGTTGTAAGGATTCAGCAAGACTGTTTGTAAACTGAAAATACCTATAAAAATCACCTGGCTGTGTGATCTCAGGCAGGTCACTTGTCCTATCTGGACCTCTGTTTCCTCAGCTGTAAAATGAGAGGGTTGAGCCAAAGGAGGAACATTTTATGAGTAGCTGGTGTTGGGCAAGAACTGAAATTATTTGGACCAAAGAGAAAGAAAACATGGAGTTTCCGTTTAATAAACCCCCTCAGTCCATTTTCCCCATCACGTCCAGCTACTCGATCAAATTGAGGTGGAAGACTGATGCAATTATCCAGAAAATTTGAGGACAAGCCCCATTTGCCATAATTGTCCAGAAGTACTTGAGTCTGAACCACCTAGGCGTCTCCCAGGTCTGCCCTGCCGGCCGTGCGAGGCCAAAGCGCCCCCTCACAAGATGGTATCTGCTGCCCAGCCGCTCAGCAGCCTCAGATCAGCCAGCCAGGCCAGACTGGGCACGCAAACTCCATTTCTGGCTCATCAACAACTCATTTTCAGAAGTCATCCCCCTGGGGAGCTTGTTAAAAGGCCATTGGCATCCTCAAGAGGGGGGCTCAATTTGCCTTTATGAATGAACCGCTCCAGAGAAATCAATGAATGTGTCATTCAGGTCAAGTAAACAAATGGTTTTCTCCTTGGGGCCTGGTGAAGGGCTGAGCCTCCCCATGGGCAGGTGGCGGGGGAACTGGAGGGAGCGGGGGCGGGGGGGGGTTGGTTCTGAGAAGCAGCTCTGTCTGGGTTGAGCCCTGGCTTCAGGTCCTTGGCAGAGCCCTGGCTCCCTCTCTAGCTGCTGTCGTCCCACTGCCCTGTCCCCTTGTCCCCGTCCCTGACCTCGAAGTCCCATTCTTCACATAGGAGAGAAAGCCGTGGTCAGGAAAGATCCTGCAGGAGAATCTTTCTCGACTTCCACATTGCCATCTTTCCTCTTCCTTACTCAGTGATTCAGGGCACATTTATTAAGCATCTACACTGTGCCAGTCACGTATGTGCCAGGTGCAGGGACTCAAGGCATAAGGTATGGGCCCTGCCCTCAAGGTACTCACTCCGGCTACCAGGAAATTTCTAGACACACAATCTCCAAACCGTCCACATCTGACGGATGAAGTCTACTCATCACCACCCACCTTACATTTTTCTTACATTTCACAATAGATTGTGCTGTTCTTACAGAATTTTTATTTTTCAGAAACTGATCTTTTCTTTCCAAACATGTAAAAGGTAGACTTAAAAAAACAAATCTCATGCACGTTACTTCTTACTGACAGAATACTCATAATGTTGTGTTTATAGGTCCACGGGGTTCACATGACATTGAAAATGCTTCCCGCGTTGACATGTGACAGAGGATCTGAAGCCATATATTGAACTCATTTTAGGAATGTGAAGCAGCAGTTTCTCTGTGGAGAGATTTCCACGTATCAGAAGATGACGTTCCCCAAGGGAAGTGAGCCTTGCACCTGAGGCACTGGTTTCCTCAGATACAGGCTGTGGGAGGGGCTCTTTCCCTCACCGTTGTCACTTGCAGAAGGAGATTTCTCACCCTAGCCACACTCAATGCATCCAGAATGTGACACGGTGAATATTCAAAAGGAAATTTTTCCAGATTTTTCGAAGACTTGTGGCACACGTTTAGTGCTTCAGAGGTAAATTATCAACAATAGTCATAGGTTAAAAAAAAGTTCTCTGCAGTATAAATATAGTTTTAAAGCCAAGAAACTTATTCATCTTTTCCCACAAGAAATATCAAGAGTATATTTAGAAATGATTGATTCTGGACAACCAGACTTTTTGTGATAAACTACCAAGGATTTATTACCTCAAAACAGTGAGACACAATACGAGAGTCAGAGAGAAAATCCTGATAGTCTTCGAGTCCCTAGTTCCAAGTATTCTGAGACTCAGTCATATTTCTGTTGAGCTTCATAAGACAGTCATGTATGTTAATTTAGAAAATTACCCACTTGGCTAAGCAGCTTAAGTTGGTTACTGTGGTTACTTACAACTAAAAGAGCCCTAAGTAGCACAGACCTGAAAAGATTCTGAAATATTCTCTCAGAATCTGTTGGGCTCCTTTGGCCACAAGGAAGTGAACTAACACGTGTCTATGCCGAGAAATTTGGAAGACAGCTACCTGGCCAACCGACTGGAAGAGATCCACATTGGTGCCCATTCCACAGAAAGGTGATTCGACAGAATGTAGAAATTATTGAACAATATCATGAATATTACACACAAGTACAGTTTTGCTAAAGATCATCCAAAAGCGGTTGCAGCAGTACATAGACAGGAAACTGCCAGAAATTCAAGCTGGATTCAGAAGAGCATGTGGAATAAAGGATATCATTGCTGATGTCAGATGGATCATGGCTGAAAGCAGAGAATACCAGAAAGATGTTTACCGGTGTTTTATTGACTATGCAAAAGCATTCGACTGTGTGGATCTTAACAAATTATGGATAACATTTTGAAGAATGGGAATTCCAGAACTCTTAATTGTGCTCAGTGAATAACCTGTATATAGATCAAGAGGCAGTCACTGGAACAGAACAAGGGGATACTGCGTGGTTTAAAATAAAAAATGGTGTGCATCCGGGTTGTATCTTTTCACCATGTTCAATCTGTATGCTGAGCAAATAATCCGAGAAGCTGGAGTATATGAAGAAGAACATGGCATCAGGATTGGAGGAAGACTCATTAAAACCTGTGATATGCAGAGGACACAACCTTGCTTGCTGAAAGTGAAGAGGACTTGAAGGGCTTACTGATGAAGATCAAAGACTGTAGTCTTCAGTATGGATTATACCTCAACATAAAGAAAACAAAAATCCCCACAACTAGATTGATAAGCAACATCATGATAAATTGAGAAAATATTGAAGTTGTCAAGGATTTTATTTTACTTGGATCCACAATCAATGCCCATGATGAAAGCAGCAATCAAGAAATCAAACAACATATTCTATTACATTGGGCAAATCTGCTGCAAAAGACCTCTTAAAAGTGTTAAAAAGCAAAGATGTCACTTTGAGGACTAAGGTCCTCCTGACCCAAGCCATGGTATTTTCAATCGCCTCATACGTATGTGAAAGTTGGACAATGAATAAGGGAGACAGAAGAAGAATTGATGCATTTGAATTATGGTGTTGGTGAAGAATATTGAATACACCATAGACTGCCAGAAGAACGAACAAATCTGTCTTGGAAGAAGTACAACAAGAATGCTTCTTAGAAGTGAGGATGGTGAAACTTCATCTCATGTACTTTGGACATGTTATCTGTAGGGCCAGTCCCTGGAGAAGGACATCATGTTTGGTAAAGGAGAGGGTCAGTGAAAAATAGAAGACCCTCAACGAGATGGATTGGCACAGTGACTGCAACAATTGGCTCAAACATAGCAACAATTGTGAGGATGGTGCAGGACTGGGCAGTGTTTCATTCTGTTGTACATGGGGTAGCTATGAGTCAGGACTGACTTGACGGCATCTAACAACAGCGACAACTGAACTAAAACTAAAAGAGGTTCCACACTATGAGAACATTCCTTATCTCATTTAGCAGGAAGTCTGGAGGTTAGTTATACAATGATATCGTCAGGGCCCAGGTGCTTTCCATCCTTGCTTTGCCAACTTCAGAGTGTTGGCTTTTGTCGTCAGGCTGGTCCCTTTGTGACCTCAAGATGGCCACAGCTACAGTCATCACACCTCCTCCACAGGCAGAAAGAATGCTTTCTCCTCATGCATCTTTTTAAACCAGGAAGGAAAACCTTTCCCAGAAGTCCTTTGGCTGATTGGCAGATTTCCTCTCTGATGCAGTTGGCCAGAACTGGGTCACATGCCCATCTTTAGCTACAAGGAAGGCTGGGAGAATGAGCAGCTGTCATTTCCATCCTCAGTAGTAGAGGCCAACAAGGAAAGTAGGAGGGATGGCTGCCAGGCAGGCAACCAACAGTGTCTGCCACATCCTTCCCCTCATTTCTTAGTATCCACTGCAATATAAGAGGAAAAGATATACTGGACAAATGACAGTATTTGTGAGTTATATATTCATTCAAGGAAAAATATTTCACACAACAACAGGGTTGCATAGGCTTGCCTGCTGGTTGTGTATTTGGAGCTACATCTGTGGGCTTGCTCTGCCATGTAGCAGGTTAATGGTTTTGAAATGTTAACTGAAAGGTTTGGTTTCTAGTGTTTTCTTCTTCCCCTTGACCGTTCCCTTCAAGTTGGCTGGACTTCCAAGTTCATTGCCTTAGGGAAGGGGTGACACAGCAGGAATGCTGAGAGAAAAATAAATACCTAGTTTTGAGTTTCATAAACTTCGACTAGAAATGACTCCCAGGGCTGGGGGGAAAGGAGAGAAACAGAAGGAGAGAGACTGGTAGACTTAGGGGAACGGAACGCTGGTCCCAGAGAGACCATGTGGGTGTGAGAGGCAGGTCCTTTTCACAGCAGCCTCCACCACGGAGGGAGCTGAGCGGGAACCGAGTTCACACCTGCAGATGGTCCACTCTCTGTAAACCCACATATGGTGGGTTGGTGTCCCATGAGGTCTTCCCACGGATGGCAGCAAGAGCATTGCCCATTGACCAGCCAACAGGCACGGTAAACTTCTTTGTCCCTGGGGACAGCCTCTTTTGACATTCCAAGAGAAACTCAAGTCCCTAGACATAGAATGGACAGGCCCCAGCCTCTGTACCTGCCCCTAGATTTGGTTGGGATTGAACAGCACCTGCTTGTGATCATCCCCTGATCGGGGAATGTGGAGATCCTCCCATATGATGACAGAGAGGAAGGAGTGCTGGTCAGCACCCAGGGAGGCTCCTGTTTTCATACCAGTGGTCAGATTGACATGTTTCTCCTTAGCATAGACCCAGAGTAGAGTGAACAAAAGACAAGTCACATCACCAAACCTGCTTCACACCCTTATCAATTCCCTCCCTCAGCCCTGAGCAGGGTCCCCATGTCAAGGTGCCTGGGGCTCCCTATCAGCATCTCAGGGGGTCTCAGCAGACCCCTCTTTGAAGCATACTGCTCTGATGGCTTAATCCTTCCATGTCTGTAGGGTTGACTTACTATGAGGAGCTAGAAGTGTTTATGTATTTCAGTATTGGAACCCCATCTGATTTTCATGCTAGGGAAACTGAGGCCCACTGTGGTTACTAATTGAGTTCTTGTGCTGTCTCAGCTCTGTGCTATGGTCCTTCACATATATGTTACTTCCTTTAACCTGTACAATAATCCTATGAGCCAACACTGTTCCTAATTCCATTTTATGGATGGAACAACTGAGGCTCAGAGAGGTTCAGTTACTTTCCCATGACCGCAGAGTGGAGTGGCAGAGTCGAGATTCAAACCCAGACCTTCTGACTCCAAAGCCTGAATGCTTACCTGTTTCTCAGTTAAATGACTTATCCGGGAAGGTCCCTGTGCGGCGCTCGGCTGCTAACCTAAAAGTTGGTGGTTCAAGCCCAACCAGTGGAGTCACAGAAGAAAGGCCTGGCAATCTGCTTCCATAAACATTACAGCCAAGAAAACCCTATCGATCGGTGCTACTCTGTAACACATGAGGTTGCCATGAGTTGGAACTGACTCTACAGCAACGTTTAAAGGCACAGAGCACAAAAACAGTGTGTGTGCGCCCACGCGCGCGCACACACACACACACACACACAGAGTACACTAATAAATGACTTGTCCAAGGTCACACTGTAAATTAGGTCCTGGTCTATCCTCTCTAGTATCCATATGACCTCTGCTAGGAGCCCTGGTTGCACAATGGGTAAGTGCTCAGCTGCTGACCAGAAGACTGGTGGTTCGAACCCACCCAGTGGCTTCCTGGGAGAAAAACCTGGAGAAAGATCTGCTCCTGTAAAGATTACAGCCTAGAAAACCTGATGGGGCAGTTCTGCTCTAACACATGGAGTCACTATGAGTTGAACATCGACTTGATGGCACCCAACAACAGCATCACTTGCAAAGATGCCAAATGGGCATTGAGCAAGGAGCGGGGAGGAGGAAGATAAGTCTGCCCTGCAATGTATGCAAGCCTCCTTCTCTTGCTGGACCTCAGCAGACCTGCCTAGGCAGCAGGAGCCAGCACAAGGTCCTCTCCTTGCCTTCCCTCCTCACTCCTCGCTCAGCTGACCCGGGGGAAGGGCTCCCACCGCAAACACCCCACTGTTTACTTGCCCCCGTGGATGGTGAAAGGCGTCAGGCGGCCTAGAGGGAGACTCGGCCATGCAAGCCATCACCTGGAACATATTACAGCGGCTGTGACTAATTAAACTTTGATGTCCTCAAATTTCAATCTTCTTGAAAATTCTTTCTGAGCCCGATGGTATTCAAGTCTGCGGCAGAAAGTAAATACCATCTGAGCCATGGAGACCCTCCTCCCACTTGCTCTCTCTTTCTCTGCCTCCCTCTTCATTTCTTCCAGGAGCCTCACAAGAGAATCCCACTAGACGGTCTCCAAACCACAGCCCCCAGAAGCCGATTTGGGGTCTGCAGCTAGGAGAAAAAAGGCTCCTTCTGTCCTTCTGTGGCGGGAGGTGGGTTGTGGCCTCCACTCCCCATGGGGTGCCTGCAGGCATAAAAACAGCCACCTGGGTGACCTGTGTTCTTGGGTTCCCACCCTGGATTGCCCCAGGGTCATCTTAGAACGCCCAGTGTCCTTGGCCAGCCAGCCAAGTAGTGAGACCCAGACGGAGGAGATGCAGCTGGGGACAGCAGGTGGAGGATATAGCTTGTAAAAGGCCCAGCTGAGTGGCTGGATGTGGCCGCTTCTGGATGTGGGGACTTGGGCTCTGCGAGGTGCCAATGGCTGGATTCTGTCTGTCCATGAGGATTGGGCTAAGGCTGATGGCCACTATTTATTGAGCATCTATTATGTACCAAGGAGGCCTGGTGAAGTAGTTAAAGCGATCGACTGCTAACCGGAAGGTTGGTGGTTTGAAACCACCAGTGGCTGTGCAGGAGAAAGATGTGGCAGTCTGCTTCTGTAGAGATTTACAGCTTTGGAAACCCTATGGGGTTGCTACGAGTCGGAATCGACTTGAAGGCCGTGGGGTATTGTGTGCCAAAGGTCCCTGGGTGGTGCAAATGGTTAATGTGCTAGGCTGCTAATCAAAAGGCTGGAGGTTTGAGTTGGCCCAGAGGTGCCTCGGAAGAAAGGCCTGGCAATCTACTTGAGAAAAATAAGCCATTGAAAACCCTATGGAGCGCAGTTCTATTCTTATGCACATGGGGTCACCGTGAGTCAGAATCGACTCAATGGCAACTGTTTATTATGTGCCAAGCCCTGTGCTGGGTCATTTATACACTTTCTCTCCAGTCTTCACAACAGTCCTGCAAGGTAGGAAGTGGTACCCCATTTTACAGAGGAGGCACCTGAGGTCAGAGAGGTTAAGTAACTGGTTCAAAGCCACACAGTGAGAGCCAAGATTCAAACCCTGGTCTGTCTGAAGCCAGCACCTACATTCTTGCCTCCACACCATGAGTCCCTCCTTGCTTGAAAATTCTTTGTGTTTTCTACCAGGGTAGGGTTTTGGGTGAGACTGAAGGGAGTGACATTCTTTTCCTTTGGACACCTTGACTTTTTCCCATTCTTTCCTCTTTTTAAAGCTTAAAAAGATTTGAACTTTTCTTTCTTAATTTAAAGGCATCAACAAATACTTGTTTGGTACAGAAAATTGGAACATACAAATAAGTAAAAGAAGAAAATAAACATTTGTGATCTCACCAACCAGAAACCACACAATTACATCTGCTCTCGTCCAGGCATATGCTCTTCAGATTGTGTGTGTGTTTCTGTTCATTTCAAAATGATTCATGGCGCATGCGCTTCAGGGAGCACGGAGCTGCTTGAGAGAGGCAGTAGGCATGGCGGCGAAGCTCGTGGACTGCAGTGTGGCACTGCCTTAGTTGAATCCAGGTTCTGCCCCTGATTTAATGTGATCTTGGCAAGTCTCTTAACCCCTATATGCCTCAGTTTCCTCATCTGCAAAATGGGGTTGATGGCAGTATCTCACAGGGCTGTCAAGAAGAACATAAGGCTATGAAGAATAACGAGGCATCAGAAGTGGAGGAAGACCATTAACCTGCAATATGCAGATGACACCACCTTGCTTGCTGAAAGTGAAGAGGGCTTGAAGCACCTACTGATGAAGATCAAAGACTACAGCCTTCATTATGGATTTCACCTCAACATTAAAAAAAAAAAAAATCCTCACAACTGGACCAATAAGCAACATCATGGTAAATGGAGAAAAGATTGAAGTTGCCAAGGATTTCATTTTACTTGGATCCACAATCAATGCCCATGGCACCAGCAGTCAAGAGATCAAACGATGTATTGCACTGGGCAAATCTGCTGCAAAAGACCTCTTTCAAGCATTCAAAAGCAAAGATGTCACTTTGAGGACTAAGGTCCTCTTGACCCAAGCCATGGTATTTTCAGTCACCTCATATACATGTGAAAGCTGAACAATGAATAAGGAAGACTGAAGAAGAACTGATGCCTTTGAATTGGTGAAAAATATTGAATATACACTGGATTGCCAGAAGAATGAACAAATCTGTCTTGGAAGAAGTACAGCCAGAATGTTCCTTAGAAGCGAGCATGGTAAGACTTTGTCTCACGTACTTTGGACATGTTATCAGGAGAGATCACTCCCTGGAAAAGGACATCATGCTTGGCAAAGTAGAGGGTCAGTGAAAAAGAGAAAGACCTTTAATGAGATGGATGGACACAGTGGCTGCAACATTGGGCTCAAACATAGCAACGATTGTGAGGATGGCACAGGACTGGGCAACATCTCTTTCTGTTACACATGGGGTTGCTATGAGTCGGAACTGACTTGACAGCACCTAACACCAACAACACCTCATAGGCTTGTCAAGAGGATTAAGTGGGATAATGCATGGAGAACACTTACCACACACCTGGCACATAGTAAGTGCTTAATAAATGTCAGTTGCTAGTGTTTGTGCCAGGCTGCAATGCAAAAACAGACAGGTCTCTGACTGCATGCAGACCTCGGACTAACGGAGAGGAAGACATTAATCAAATCATCACACCAGCAAATGTCAAATTGCTTTCTTAGTGTTACAATGGTAAGAGAGGGATACTGAGCTATGGAAGCCTCTATCCGGGAGATTGAGCTAGACAGGGAAATCCTGGAAGGCTTCCATGTGGAAGTGACACTAGAGTCGAGATCTGAAGGATGTGGAGGAGTGAGCTAGGCCAGGTGGGGAGGGAAGAGCATTCTAGGCAGAGGGAACAGCATGTGCAAAGGCCTGGGATGGGGCAACATGGCCGGTAGGAAGGTCTGAACAAAGGCCAGTGTGATGGAGTGGAGACTGAGGGAAATCCTGATAAGAATCAAGAATGGAGAGGATGGCAGGGGCTAGACCCTAAGTGCCTCATGGGCAGCCCCTGAGGAGTTTTGCATTTATTCTAAGAGCAATGAGGGGAGCCACTGAAGGGTTTAAAGCCTGGGAGGATGACAGGATCTGATTAGATTTTAGAAGATCCCTTTGGCTGCCTCATAGAGAAGACATTGGTGAAGGTCAGAATAGAGGAGGACAGTGCCACCCTTAGTCTCTACCCTGGCTTCATGCTTCCAGGGGCCCTGCTCCGGTCCTCCTGGGTCCTTGCCTCACCCAATGGGGAGAAGAGTCTATGGCCAAGGGCACATGTCCATTGGGACCTATGCTGCCGACCCTCACCCTCCCAAAGAGCCTGATTGCAGGGTTGTGTGAACCTTTTCCTCAGACAGTCCTCATGAGGGGGACCCTGCTACCCCTGTGTTCACCCCTGGGCCTGAGGGTGGCAAAGAAGCAGCCATTTTCAGGGTCGCGACTACAGCTCTCCTGTGCAGGCTGGGTCTCCACAGCCCTGCCCTAACCTGGGATGGAGCCAGGAAAGGGAAGACAATGGGGAGGGCAGGGGACCACAGCCTCTGTTTGCACTCTTGGCAGAGCCCACACATGTTAGGGTGACCTGCATGGAGAGACCCACCATTGTCTCCATTCCATAGAGAAAATGATCAGACTCAAGAGTTTTTTTTCCTTCCCTAATATTTTATTGTCTTTTTGTTGAAAGTTTAGACAGGAAATTAGTTGCTCATTTAACAATATCTATACTTATTGTTCAGTGACGTTGGTAACGTTTTTCACAAATATATCAGCATTCTCATTATTTCCATTCTGGTTGTTCTGTTACCCTTAATCTAGCTTCCCTGTCCCCCCTTACCTTCTCATGTTGGTCTAGGGAAAATGTTTACCATTTAGTTTCATTTAGATGATTATTTAGAGGGGCACAGTACTCGACCGGTGATATTTATTTTATGGGCCAATCTATCTTTTGGCTGAAAGGTGACCTCTGGGAGTGGTTTGAGTTCCAAGTTTAAAAGGTATTCCAGGGTAATAATCTTGGGGGATTCATCCAATTTCTATTGGTCCAGTAAATCTGGCCTTCTTCTTTATTTTATTTTTTTTTTAGGAATTTGAGTTTTGTTCTATATTTTTCTCCCATTCTATCCGGCACCATTTATTGAGTCCCTGGTCAAAAAGGTTGGTAGCTGGGCACCATCTAGTTCTTCTGGTCTCAAGGTAGGTGAAGCCATTGTTTGTGTAGACTATTAGTTCTGTAGACTAGTTTCTTCTTTGAATCTTTAGTTTCCTTCTTTCTCTTTTGCTCTGGATAAGTAGAGACCAATAGTTTTATCTTGGATGGCTGCTTGCAAATTTTAAGACCTCAAGGGGTGTTTTGGAGGTGAAATTGCTGGGAGTTAGTGAAGGAAAGGACAAGAGATGGGGTTAAGGGTTGGGCTTCTGCCTGCACACCTGGGGATGCTGAGGGACCCCTTGGAGAGGACCTGGCTTGGGTGGAGGGTAGATTCTGATACACACATTTGTGCATGCATGCTTATATATTTGAAACTAAAATTCATTTCACTTTCTGCATGGTTTTCTTGGGATCACCCGTTTGAGGGCTCTGAACCCAACAAGCTCTGTCCTCACCTAAAGCCCTGTTCCTGTTAACCTACCCTCAGTCATTGACACTCTAGTATGAATTAGTGACTCAGCTGCAATACCAGTTTGGTTGCTGATCGAGAGCAGTTTCTCCCTGGGGCAATCTAGGAACATGGCAACTGCATGCCCCCTGTCATTCAGAAGGTCCTCAAGAAAGGCTGAGGACCAGCCTGGTTCGTCTTGAAACCCTGTCTCTCTTGGGCAAAGGGCAGCTGACTGTGGCTCTGGTTCCCAGGCCTGACTGCTGAGCCCCACCTAAGCCCCCCAGGACCCTTTCTAGGCTTCTGACCCTGGCCCTCAACCCTGCCTCTCAGCTTGGGGGCATGTGAGCTCAGCATCTGTCAGGGGCTCACCCTCAGCTCCCTCAGCTGAGCACGAGGTCCCTCTTCCAGAACTGTCCTGGGTAGTGCAGGGCTCTGCCTACCACAGCCGACAGCCACATGTGGCTCTGAGCTGGGGCCTCTTTTACACCCCTCCCCCTAGGCCAGGATGGAGGTAGCAGCACCCCAACACTTGCACATCCAGGCCCTCAAGTGAGGCCGTCATGCAGGCTGGCCCCAGCTGCCACTGCGGCCAAGCTCCCTCTCCGCACTCCCTGATCAAACAAC
Organism: Trichechus manatus latirostris; assembly: GCF_000243295.1. Classification (NCBI taxonomy): domain Eukaryota; kingdom Metazoa; phylum Chordata; class Mammalia; order Sirenia; family Trichechidae; genus Trichechus; species Trichechus manatus. Next base: position 4,589,581 of record NW_004443984.1, read on the forward strand.
CACATGTGGGCAGCGGCTGAGCTTCTCCAGCTCCTCGGCCTTCCTGCTGGTAGGGAGCTGGCGTGGGGAGTGTTAGATGCAGCCCAGCTGGCTGTAACTATCGTGGAGGCGGGAGGGGGCTGTGGGCCCCTCAGGGAGGGGGCTGCCAGCTCACCTTGGCTACCCCGGCCCCTAGTGGAGGGTGGAGCTGGACCAGTAGAGGGAACCACAGCAGTGCAGGCACAGCTACATCCTGGGGGAGGATCTGAAATCTTCCTGGTCAGAACCTCGGGCTGTCCAGTAGGAAGGACCTTCAGAATCGGGAAATGGGCTTGTGACTTGCCCAAGGTCACTCCCCCACTGAGGTGGTCTCAAACCCAGGGCCTTCAACCCCTGATTCCCTGCTCAGGACTCTTGATACCTCCTTTTCAAACCCTGAATTCACTGATTCAGTCAGTGAGTACTTATTGAGCACCTTCTATGTGCCCATTCTCATGCTGGGGCTGTTACCGAGACAAGGCCCCTGTCCCCATGCAGCGCACGTCTGCAGAGACAGACAATGAATGGCGAACAGAAAAACAAAGAAGGGAATTTTTAGCACTGTGCCTGGTGCACAGTAGCTGCTCAATAAATACATGTTGTGATACGTGCTCGAGGAAAAGGGAGGAAGGCAATGTGACGGGGAGGGTGGATGAAGACCTCTTAGCGGAGGGACATTTGAGGAACAGCAGAATGACAGGATGGATTCGGGCATGTGAAGATGGGGGACAGAGGGTGCTACAAAAGATCACAGCAAGTGCAAAGCCCCTGGGAACAAGGTCAGTGTGGCTGGAGCAGAGTGAGTGGAGTGTGGAATGGGGAGGTGAGCTCAGAAAGACCCTGAGTTTAAACTGGACCTCCCCCAACGCAGCTCCAGGCAGAACCCCAGATGGACCAGCCCCTTGGAGGAGTCCAAGGCCTCTGCAGCCCAGGGTGGCTTCTTCGCTGTCTCATGCTTTGGGGAGGAGGCACTTTGGAGGAGAGGGAGACAGCCTAGGGTGTCAAAGTGTCTGGGGGTGGGAGTTTGGGGTCCTGAGTTCTTGTCCAGCTGGTTGTATGACTTTGAGCCTGTTCCATCCACCCTCTTATCAGCTGTGAAATGAGAGAACTGGACCAGCGAGCTCTAAGTTTTGGGGATGACACACCGAGGAGAGGGAAGAGGAGAGGGCTTGGAGCTGATTGCATCCAAAGCCACCCTGGGAGGTTAGCAAGGTGAGGAAGTTTGGGCCTGTTTGGGAGAACAACAGCATCACTCTGTCTTCAATTTTCACAGTTCCTCGGGCCCGGAAGGAAGAAGGAGCCCTGGTGGTGCAGTGGTTAAGCACTCAACTGCTAACCAAAAGATTGGCAGTTCAAACTCACCAGCTGCCCCACGGGAGAAAGATGTGGCAGGCTGCTTCCACATCTTCCAAGAAAAGATTGTTGTTGTTAGTTAGGTGCCGTCAAGTCGGTTCTGACTCATAGCCACCCTGTCTGTGTACAACAGAATGGAACACTGCCTGGTCCTGCACCATCCTCACGATCGTTGATATGTTTGAACCCATTGCTGCAGCCACTGCGTCAATGCATCTCACTGAGAGTCTTCCTCTTTTTCTCTGACCTTCTACCTTACCGAGCACGATGTCCTTCCCCAAGGACTAGTCCCTCCTGATAACATGTCCAAAGTACTTGAGACAAAGCCTTGCCATCCTTGCTTCTAAGGAGTATTCTGACTGTACTTCTTCCAAGAGAGATTTGTTCGTTCTTCTGGCAGTCCATGGTATATTCAATATTCTTTGCCAACACCATAATTCAACAGGATTAATTCTTCTTCAGTCTTCTTTTTCATTGTCCAGCTTTCACATGCATAGGAGGTGATTGAAAATACTGTGGCTTGGGTCAGGTGCACCTTAGTCCTCAAAGTGACATCTTTGCTTTTTAACACTTTAAAGAGGTGTTTTTGCAGCAGATTTGCCCAATGCAATATGTCATTTGATTTCTTGACTTCTGTTTTCATGGGGCTGGTTGTAGATCCAAGTAAAATGAAATCCTTGACAACTTATCCTTCTCCATTTATCATGATGTTGCTTATTGGTCCAGTGGTGAGGATACTTGTTTTCTTTATGTTGAGGTGTAACCCGTACTGAAGGCTGTGGTCTTTGATCTTCATCAGTAAGTGCTTCAAGTTCTCTTCACTTTCAGCAAACAAGGTTGTGTTATCTGCATATGGCAGGTTGTTAATGAGTCTTCCTCCAATCCTGATGCCACGATTCTTCATATAGTACAGCTTCTTAGGTAATTTGCTCAGCATACAGATTGAATAAGCATGGTGAAAGCAAACAACCCTGACACACCTTTCCTGATTTTAAACCACGCAGTATCCCCTTGTTTTATTAGAATGACTACCTCTTGGTCTAATTACAGGTTCCTCATGAGCACAATTAAGTGTTCGAGAATTCTCATTCTTTGCAATGTTATCCCTAATTTGTTATGATCCACACGGTCAAATGACTTTGCATAGTCAATACAACACAGGTAAACATCTTTCTGGTGTTCTCTGCTTTCAGACAAGATCCATCCGACATCAGCAATGATATCCTTTATTCCACATCCTCTTCTGAATCCAGCTTGAATTTCTGACAGTTCCTTGTTGATGTATTGCTGCGACCATTTTTGAATTTTCTTCAGAAAATTTTACTTGTGTGTGATATTAATGATATTGTTCGATAATTTTCACATTCTGTTGAATCACCTTTCTTTGGAAAGGGCACAAATATGGATCTCTTCCAGTCGGCTGGCCAGGTAACTGTCTTCCAAATTTCTTGGCATAGATGACTGAGTACCTCCAGCATTGCATCTGTTTGTTGAAACATCTCAGTTGGTATTCTGTCAATTCCTGGAGCCTTGTTTTTCGCCAGTGCCTTCAGTGCAGCTTGGACCTCTTCCTTCAATATCAACGGTTCTGGGTCATATGCTACCTTCTGAAATGGTTGAATGTCAACCAATTCTTTTTGGTATAGTGACTCTGTGTATACCTTCCATCTTCTTTTGATGCTTCCTGCATTGTTCAACGTTTTCCCAGTAGAATTCTTTAATACTGCAACTTGAGGCTCAATTTTTTTCTTCAGTTCTTTCAACTTGAGAAATGCCAAGTGTGTTCTTCTCTTTCAGGTCTTCGCACATTTCGTTATAATACTTTACCTTGTCTTCTCGAGCTGCCCTTTGAAATCTTCTGTTCAGCTCTTTTTCTTCATCATTTCTTCTATTCCCTTTAGCTACTCTATGTTCAAGAGCAAGTTTCAGAGTCTCTTCTGACATCCATTTTGGTCTTTGCTTTCTTTCTTGTCTTTTTAATGAACTTTTGCTTTCTTTATGTATGATGTCCTTGATGTCATCCCACAATTCTTCTGGTCAGTTATTAGTGTTCAGTGAGTCAAATCTACTCTTGAGAGGGTCTCAAGAAAAGGCCGTAAAGATTACAGCCTTGGAAACTGGATGGGGTAGTTCTCCTGTTCTATAGGGTTACTATGAATGGGAAAGGACTCAACAGCAACGGATTTGAGTCTTTTTTGATTTGGAATGGAAGGCCCTTGCAGTACAGGCTGATGGGCAGCAGAGGGCGCCAACTGAATGGCCAGGAATCATGGGAAGGAGGAAGTAGGTGGTCTGGGGTTGGTACATGGTGGTTGGTGGCTACAAAAGCATTCACTTTCATAATAACCTGTGACAGCTGGTAGGTATTCTTGTGGATTTATTTAACAAAGATTTACTATGCTCACTCTGTGCTGAGCACAGTTCTATGTCTCAGGGAAATAGGGGCTGATCTAGGTGAGAAATGGGAAATAGCCTTCATCTTGAATGTTGGTTTGCTTTGATTGGAGCACTATACCTGGATCATAGTGTTAAGAAAAATTCTGAGGCTGCATCCTGGCTCAGTGCGACAGGATGCTGTAATCGATTAGCAATGTCTGACAAGCATGAGGTTAGGAAAGGGACAGAAGGAGGGTAAAGTATTTGCCATCTCTTCTCTAGGGCAACCCTATTTTTGGAGTAAACTGAGAATCAGAGACGACAAATTAATTTGTACAAGGTCATACAGCCAGCAAGTGGCAGAGTTAGGACAATGTCCATTGTGCAGTTGGCAGGTCATATCTCAAGGCACCTGCAGGGACTCTGTGGACAATAATGCCATCACAATGGACAATGTCACACATTGTTACAGCGGACAAGGACCATTATGGCAACCAGAATGCTCCATGGTGAGGGAGGACACCTAATGTGGAGTCAACTGGGGTAGTGCTAAGATATTGGGTGCTAAGTGGGCCAAGCTGGTGGCCAGTGGGGCACGATGGGCAGTCCCTGAACCTACAATAGGGACCAAACAGCAGCCAAGCAATGGCAGAGCTCAGGTGAGACCTAGGCCACTGGACTGGGGAGCCCATGTTCATTCCACAGCACCTCATGCCCTGTGAGCTTTCACTTGCTCCTGGTGGGTAGAGGGTGCTGTGCTGGCCCTGCGCGGGGATATGGCGGTGCCTGAACCAGAGTTCCCCTGTAAGTCACTTACTGTCTGTCTTAGTTTCTTAGTGCTGCTATAACAGAAATACTACAAAGGGTAAAGACATTTATTTTCTCACTGTTTAGGAAGCTAGAAGTCTGAATTCAGGGCACCAGCTCTAGGGGAAGGCTCTTTCTCTGTCCACTCGGGGGGAAAATCCTTGCCTTGGCTTCTCTAGCATTCTTCTTGGAATTTCTCGGTTCCTTGGCCATCTCCATGTGGCATCTATCTTTCTTCCCCTTTTATGCTGGCTTGTCTCTGTGCCTACTCTGCTCTGTTTATATTTCAAAAGTGATTAGGTTTAAGACACATCTTACACTGATATGCCCCCATTAACATAATAGAGAAAGCCCTATTCGGAAATGGTATTACATGCACAGGTATAGGGGTTAGGATTCCAGTACATATTTTGGGGGGACACGTTTCAATCCTTAACACTGTCTGTTGGTGGGGACAAGTGTGGGAACAGCATAACACAAACACAAGGTGGAAGGAAAAAGAGCTAAGCAGAGGCACCCGCAGCAACGGGAGGCCAGGCCAGGCGCAGTGACTTCTCACCGAGGAAGCCCAGGGCAGCCTTACGAAGGAGATGACGCAAGTGTTTTTCTCTGATTACAAAAACTAAGTCATGGTGATTGCAGACAATTTGGAAAATACAATAAAATGTAAAGAATAAATTTACCTAAAGCCTGGGATCGATCTCATCACACAGAGATAATTACTATCAACACCTTAATCACATATTTATACATAACCAAAATGGTATCATGCTGTATATATATATATGTATTTTTATTGTTCTAAAATATACATAACAAAACGTATGCCAACCCAACAATTTCTAAATGTAAAATTCAGTGACATTGATTACATTCTACGAGTTGTAACTTTTTTTTTTTTTTTTTTTTTAACTTAGTTCAGTGGTTCTCAAAGGATGAGCCTTGACCAGTAGCATCCACATCAGCTGGGAACTTGCTACAAACGCAAACTCTCACCCCTGCCGACTCCCTGATCTACTGCATTAGAGACTCAGGGTGGGGAAGAGCAATGCGGGTTTTCTCAGATCCTCCAGGTGACTCTGATGCAGTGGTTTGAGAGCCACGGACTTAGTATATTGTGAACAGCTTTCCATTGTCATGAAATATTCTTCGACAATCTCGTGTTGAACGCTGGCATGATAGTTTACCGTATTGACTTGATTAATCCTGTCTTCGTGGGTACTGAGTTTGTTTCTAAGGTTCTGCCTTTAAAGCAATGCCGCGGTGAGTGTCTTCTGTGCACGTCTGTCCATGTGCATGTATGTCTGTGCGCACACCAGGCTCGTGCCCAGAGGTGCGCGTTGAGCCGGGCCAAGTGATGGGAGGCAGGGGGGCTGCTGCCAGGGTCACTGTGGTGGAAAGGCTGTGACCTGAGGCTGACTGTGGACTAGACTGCATGCAGACAGAAGGGACGAGAACTCTCCCTGCCACAACCTCTCTGGAGTGGCCCTAGCAGAGCAGGAAGCAAGTAGCAAATGTGCCAACATCAGTTGGAAGGGACTTAGGCAAAAGGAGTCCAGATCTTCCGAGGCCGATGGTCCCTGCCACAGAACAAAGGGGAAACTGCGTTGTGCCAGGTGTGGAGCAAGAAAAGAGAACTAGCGAATAAAACGGTTTCGTTGAGATGTCCCCGCCGGCCTTGGCTTTGGGTTGTTTTTGTCTTACTGTATTCTCCCCTCCCCCCATTGTCCCATTGTGTCTGGAGAAAAGATGGACTCATTGGTCTGTCTGAGAATGTCCAACTCCATGTGCCTGAAGTGCCACCATTAATTCACCATTGTCCAGCCACTCCATGGTAGAAAGATGTGGCCGTCTGCTGCCATAGATTACAGCCTTGGAAACCCTATGGGACAGTTCTACTCTGTCCTATGGGGTCTCTGTGAGTGGGAATCAACTCAACAGCAGTGGGTTTCAGTGGTCCTCTTTTGTGACCTAGAGGTCAAACGTCAAAGTTGAGTCTCTGTAGGTCCTCCCTGGACCCCTACCTTCAGTGCTTCTCCCCTCAGACACTCCCAGCCCCAGAGAGTTCTCAAGGCTTCGTCATCCACGTTTTCTCTCTGGCTCAACTTCTTGGGTTAGGCAGGTACAGGAGACTGTGGAAATGAGTTGTGAAGACGGGTGAATGGACAAGGAGCGATCCATGAGCCATTGTCTACCACTGCCCCCAATAAACTGGGCAATGGAAGGGAAGTCGAGGGATGAGCTCCTGACAATCAGGAGCCAGTTCATCTCATCTTGGGGCCCAGGGGACTGCATAGGGTGCGCTTACGGGTGGGAGCTTCATTGAAGGTCAAGGTTGAGGTGGCGCAGTGGTTAAGAGCTACAGCTGCTAACCAAAAGGTCAGCAGTTTGAATCTACCAGCCACTCCTTGGAAACCCTATGAGGCAGTTCTACTCTGTCCTATAGGGTCATTATGAGTCAGAACTGACGCAACAGCAATGGATTTCTTTGGGTTTTATGACTGGGAAGAGCTGGCTATGCCTGGCTGGGATTGCAACCCAGACTGGCCCATTGATTCTGGATTCCATGCTCAGTAACTTGCTGTGGCTCCCTAGGCCTATAAGCTAAAGTTCCAAAGTCCTTGCCTGAAGTTAAGGACCCACCTTCCTATGGCCCAAACCTCTCCACTGTATCCCCTAGTGTAACCAAAAAAAAAGTAAAAAATAAAAACAAACAAAAAACAAACCCATTGCTGTTGTGTTGAGTCAGACTCATAAAGACCCTATAAGATAGGGTAGAACTGTTCCATAGGGTTTGCAAGGCTGTAAATCTTTACAGAAGCTGACTGTTACATCTTTCTCCCTTGGAGTGGCTGGTGGGTTTGAACTACTGACATTTTGGTTAGCAGCCGAGCACTTAACCACTGCACCACCAGGGCTCCTCCCCTAGATTAGTGCCCTGTAAATATTGGCAAAATGAATGAGTGAATGAATTAATAGCTCATCCTTTGGCCCGGTGGCTCTTTACAACGCCCTTGAAATGCACTTAATGGTTTTCCACCATCCTCCTCTCCACGTATTCAAATTCTGCCAGGGCCTCAGGCCTGGTCCATAGTGGATGCTCAAGGTAGGTTTTGAAATGGAAGTGGGAGCGTAGAAAGGACTGGAAAGAATGGATTATGTCCTAGATGTCTTGTGACATCATCTCAGTCACCCAAACCCACCGCAAGCCTCCCACCCCCTAACTTCCCCCTCCTGGTCTCCTGTGCTATCCGTCTTGTATGTTGATTGCCTCGTCTGGCCTGTGTGGCTTCTTTCCAGTGTACCCTAAACTTTCTCTCTTTCTCTATACGTGTATGTGTGTGTTAGAGGGGTTCTTTGTACCCCCAATAGAGCCCAGGGCTGTGCCTGGCTCAGAGCAAGGACAGGACAGAGAGCAGCGGAGTGACCGTCCCGCCTCAGGCCATGCCCGATGGGTCTGAATCAGTCTGTAAGTCACACACCCTTCCTCATAGGAGTTGAGAAGAGAATGTCCTCTTTCAGGTTGTGCACACTTATCGCTAAATTTTTGTCCTCCTGATTCCAGAAAAGACGTGTGGACACTAGAAACATTAAGGCTAAAAGAACAAGAGTAGTGAGTGGAACTGAGATGATTGTTCCAGAAAATCTGACTGAGTCCCAAGTTTGTCTCTGAGCTGCTTGACCATTTCACAGGCAAGCAAACCAAGACCAGTGATTCACAGGCAAGCAAACCAAGACAAGTGAGAGGAAGGGACCTACCCTAAGTCACAATAGTAATAACCACTATGTGCGATGCACCCTCTTATCTAGCCTCACAAGAGTCCTTCCAGGCAAGTACCACTATATCTCCACTTCACAGATGGGGAAATTGAGGCACAGAAAGTCCAGGTCATTTGCCAAGGTCACACACCTGAGTTTCAAACCTAGGCAGTCTAGCTACGAAGGCTGGGTTCTTAGCCACTGCCCTAACCTGTCACTCCCTAAATGAGGAAGAATAAAGAAAGGAAAGATGTCAAGGACCCATCCATCTCTAAATATTTTTGGATTCTCTAATAAATTCAGTTCAATTAGCAGGGGAGAGGGACAGGCTGTCTCCTCAGGATTCCAGCAAATGTGTTACCACCTAATAATAGTTTACTATGTTTCTCTTCTCAAGTAACTTTCACATTGTAACCACAGTCGTAACTCAAAAGAGTGTTGATGGTGGAATTTCAGGCAGGTGAGTGCGGACGATACTCTAGGTCCTTCCCACTGTCCCATGTAGGAGCTTCTTCCTCAGCTGGGCCAAGGCCAACTCCGCCCACCTCTGGTGGCTGTGGGCTTCCTGCAGGAAGAGGGTTGATGTTCGGAGAACTTTGTCCGCAGAAAAGCAAACTCATTTCTTGAAGAGCTGTGTCAGTAAGGAGTCCCCCATCTATCAAGGGGAAATACTGTTTTAGGGCATTAGAAGCTTCCCCAGGAACCTGGGATCTGATCTTATTGGATTATTTTGCTTCTTTTGAAGGAGCCCAGCTGTGGCCTCTGACCTTGCCCTGGCTTTCCCTGGTGGAAACCACTGCTTATCAGTCATACGTTGGTCTGACCAGTCCCCCGGCTGGCCTCCTTCACCAAGAGGCTCATAGGATCACTGGATTTTAGGTTAGGATGGAGCCTTAGTAATCCCCTGTGGGGCATGTCCCAGAGGACACAGCCCACCCTTAGAGCCACAGGAACTGAATTCCAATCCCAGGTCTTCTCTCTGTGGAACCTTGGGCATCTTTCTTCAAACTTAGAAAAATTTGGAACATTATATCTTAACATTTCTTTTCTGCCCCATTCTCACTCACTTCTGGGATTCCAATTACACATGTATGAATGACGCAGAAAACATCAACAGCAGATGGAAGGAATACACAGAGTTACTGCAACAAAAAGAATTGGTCAACATTCAGCCATTTCAGGAGGTAGTATGTGATCAAGAACTGATGGTACTGAAGAAAGAGGTCGAAGCTGCACTGAAGGCATTAGCGAAAAACAAGGCTCCAGGAATTGACTGAATACAAATTGAGATGTTTCAACAAACAAATGCAGTGCTGGAGGTGCTCTCCCATCTATGCCAAGAAATTTGGAAGACAGCTACCCGGCCAACCAACTGGAGTAGATCCATATTTATGCCAATTCCAAAGAAAGGCGATCCAAAAGAATGCAGAAATTATCGAAGAATATCATTAATATCACATACAAGTAAAATCTTGCTGAAGTTCATTCAAAAGTAGTTACAGCAGTACATCGACAGGGAACTGCCAGAAATTTCAGCCAGATTCAGAAGAGGATGTGGAATGAGGGACATGTCATTGCTGATGTCAGATGGATCTTGGCTTAAAGCAGAGAATACCAGAAAGATTTTTGCCTGTGTTTTATTGATTTATGCAAAGGCATTCGACTGTGTGGATCATAACCAAGTATGGATAACATTATGAAGAACGGAAATTCTAGAACATGTAATTGTGCTCATAAGGAACTTGTACATAGATCAAGAGGCAGTTATTTGAACAGAACAAGGGGAAACTGCATGGTTTAAAGTCAAGAAAGGTGTGTGTTGGGGTTGCATCTTTTCACCATTCTTATTAGTCTGTATGCTGAGCAAATAATTTGAGAAGCTGGACTATATGAAGAGGAATGCGGCATTAGAATTGGTGGAAGACTCATTAACGACCTGCGATACACAGATGACGCAACCTTGCTTGCTGAAGGGGAAGAGGGCTTGAAGCACTTACTGATAAAGATTAAAGACTACAGCTTTCAGTGTGGATTACACCACAACATAAAGAAAACAAAAATCCTCACAATTGAACCAATAAGCAATATATCATGATAAGTGGAGAAAAGATTGAAGTTGTCAAGGATTTCATTTTACTTGGATCCACAATCAACACCCATGAAAGAAGCAGTCAGGAAATTAAACATATTGCATTGGGCAAATCTGCTGCAAAAAAAACTTCTTTAAGGTGTTACAAAGCAAAGATGTCACTTTGAGGACTAAGGTGCCCCTGACCTAAGCCATAATATTTTCCATTGCCTCATATGCATGCGGAAGCTGGACAATGAATAAGGAAGACCAAAAAAGAATTGATACCTTTGAATTATGGTGTTGGCGAAGAATATTGAATATACCATGGACTGCCAGAAGAACGAACAAGTCTGTTTGGAAGAAGTACAGCCAGAGTGCTCCTTGGAAGCGAGGACTCAGGTACTTTGGACATGTTATCAGGAGGGACCAGTCCCTGGAGAAGGACATCATGCTTGGTAGAGGGGTCAGCAAAAAAGAGGAAGACTCTCAATGACATGGATTGACACAATGGCTGCAACAATGGGCTCAAACACAACAAGGACTGTGAAGATGGTGCAGGACTGGGCAGTATTTTGTTCTGTTGTATGTAAGGTTGTTATGAGTCAGAACCGACTTCACAGCACCTAATAACAACGTACATTAGTTTGATATTGCCCCACGGGTACTGTTATAGACTGAATTGTGTCCCCCAGAAATGTGTGTCCACTTGGCTAGGCCATGATTCCCAGTATTGTGTGGTTGTCCACCATTTTGTGATCTGATGTGATTATCCTGTGTATTCTAAATCCTAACCCCTATGACGTTAATGAGGCAGGATTAGAGGCAGTTATGTTAATGAGGCAGGACTCAATCTACAGAATTAAGTTGTATCCTGAGTCAATCCATTTTGAGATACAAAAGAGAGAATGGAACAGAGAGGGAAGGAACCTCATGCCACCAAGAAAGACGTGCTGGGAGCACAGCACATCCTTTGGACACAGGGTCCCTTTGTGGAGAAGCTCCTAGACCAGAGGAAGATTGATGACAAGGACCTTCCCACAGAGCTGACAGAGAAAGCCTTCCCCTGGAGCTGGCACCCTGAATTTGGACTTCTAGCCTCCTAGACTAAGAGAACAAATTTCTCTTTGTTAAAGCCATACACTTGCGGTATTTCTGTTATAGCAGCTCTAAATGACTAAGACAGGTACGTAAGGCTCTATTCATTTTTCTTCAAGATTTTTCGTCTCTCTGTTCTTCATATTGGGTAATTTCTGTTGATTTGTCTTCAAGTTCACTAACCTTTTTGTATTCTGTCTCCAATCTACCATTAGTTTCTATTTAGTGAGTTTTTCATTTCAGTTATTGTACTTCTTGGTTCTAGAACTTCCATTTAGTTCTTTAAAAAAAAGTTTCCATTTCTCTGCTGAGAATGGGTTACGTTTTCTGTTTCTTTGCATGTCTGGTCATTTTTGACTGTATGCTGTGGATGATAAGTTATAGAGACTGTTGATTCTGTTATCTTCCTCCGAGGGGTGTTGATTTTTGTTTGATTAGGTGGTTCAATAACTGGCTGATCCCCTTGAACTTGTGTGGCAAGTTCTTGGCAACTTAGAGACCAAATATGGTTAAGAAGAAATGACAACCTGAGCTAGGTCAGGTGTGAACTAAGGTCTGTGGGTGATGCAGTTTGTGCTTGAATATTAACCTAAAGGTTGGCAGTTTGAACCCACCCAGTGACATTGCGTAAGAACCACCTGGTAATTTGCTTCTGTAAAGATTACAGCCAAGAGAACCTTATGGAGTACTTCCACTCTGTAACACATGGTGTTGCCATGAGTTGGAATTGATTTGACCTCAACGTGTTTGGGTTTTGTTTGTTTGTTTGCTGTGTGTGTGTGTACTTGGTCTTACACATTGTTAGGCCAGACCTGTGAAAAGCCCAAGATGTTTTCCAAGCCCCTCTAACTTGGTGGGACTCAGCCTCCAAATTCTGTCTTCCCTGTGGATCTCACTCAGGCTTGGGTTTAGACAGTCAGGGACGGCCTAGAGTAGCCTCACTCGAGGCCAGGGTTTCTCAACCATAGCACTATTGACAATTTGGGCAAGACAGTTCTTTATTGCAGGGAGCTGTCCTGTACACTGTGTAGGTTATTTAGCAGTATCCCTGGCCTCTACCCACTAGATGCCAATAGCAACTCCCTCAGTAATGACAATCAAAAATGTCTCCAAAAATTGCCAGATGACCCAGGGTCGGGGGGTGGGGTGGCAAATTCAGTCCTAGTTGAGAACCACTGCTCTGGGGTGGGGTCCTTTCTCTGAGATGTTTGAGAAGAGCCTCCCATTATCAAAGGGTCTCAAATACAGACTTTTGATGTTCTCCTCAAATGAGGTTACACATCAATCACACAGGGCCCTGGCTGGACTGGGAGAAGAAATCATGACCCATCACCACACCACACTGCATGAGTGCACTACAAATTAAGATGCGTTAAAATAAACACTGGAGCAAGCTCAGGGGTATAAAACTAAATGGCAGTGTAATTTTGGTGGGTATTAAATTCATTATACATAAGTAATTAAAATAGACCTTGATTTTTGCAACTTTGTGTTGACATTTCTCTCACTTTTCAGTATGATTAGCCTCCCAGAATGGAAGTGACTGGGGCCTCTCTAGGCCTCTGCGAAGCTCAGTGCCTATGCTTCTCCTGGTCTCCATGGCCTGTTTTCTGCCATGTTCTACTGAGCAGCTTCTTATTGTTTCCAAGAGGGTCTCTCCATTCCTCCCTTTCTCCTTATAGTCTCCATCTCCGGTGCTCTGCAAATTTCCCACCAGAAGGGCCCACCACCTAGTGTCTGGGAGTGGGTTCCCCATGTGGACTGGGGGGTGGGCTCTTTGGTGAGCTTGTGGGGGCTGGTGCTGTCGGGGCTGCAGAGAGAGCTTTCTTCAGGCCTGCTCTGGGCTGTCAGCAGAAACCTTAGAGGAAGAAGGAAGTAGTTTGGCTGCTGTCTACACCCTGTTGGGGCTCAACCTTAACCACACTGGTTTTCTGTACATGATTTCTTGGCAACTTAGAGACCAAATATGGTTAAGAAGACATGGCAGCCCAAGATAGGTGAGAACACCGCAAGATAATACTGTTGTTGTTGTGTGCCATCAAGTTGATTCCGACTCATAACGAGCCCATGTGACAGAGGAGAACTGCCCCATAGGGTTTTCTATGCTGTAATCTTTACAGGAGCAGATCACCAGGTCTTTCTCCCGCAGAGCCACTGGGTGGGTTTGAATGGCCGACCTTTCGGTTAGCAGCCAACTGCTTAGCCATTTGAGCCACCAGGGCTCTTTAATATAATACTAACCAAAAACAAACAAACAAACAAAAAAAAACCCAACTCATTGCCATTGAGTCAATTCTAGGGTGCTTTAAATGAATTCATATCTTCAAGCCCCACATGAACCTCTGGAAGTGACCCCACAGCTGCCGTTGCCACCCCTGAGGAATGATAACCAACCAAGGAGACCTCAGAAGCCTGGCGGGGGTCGAAGGGAAAGGGAACTTCTGTAATCATTTTCAAAAAGGAGAAATAGGCAGATTCTGGGAAATCACTAACCAGCCCTGAGGTCTAGCCTTGTGCTGCTGTGATGTTCTAGAACAGACCAGTGAACAGCAGCTGGAAGTGACAACTGCTGGGAACAAAGTCTTGCCAAACTCACTTCATTTTCTTTTTTGATACAATGACCAGGCTAGGTTTTGGCAAGCACAGGTGGAGCACAGCTGCTGAAGAACTTCCCCAGAGACTATTGCCCAATGGGTGGGTGCTCACCCGCATCCCTCTCTTCCTGGATCACGAAGCTCCAGCCACATCCCAGTTTGTTTTAGCTCCTGAACCACCCCGTTCTTCCTCTCATTTCTAGTGACTCTGGTCCTTCATCCCTGCTATTCCTTCCACCTGGAACACTTGCCTCCTCACTTGTTTCCTAGCTAGCCCCTCTTCCGTTCCTCAGGACTCAGTTTAAACATCACTTCTCCAGGAGGCCTTGGCTCTGCTTGCACATTGTCCTTCCTTCCATATTAAGATTCAGAGTCCCTGGATGACACAAACCATTAAGCGTTGGGCTGCTAACAAAAAGGCTAGTGGATCGAGTCCACCCAGAGGCATCTCAGAAGAAAGACCTGGTGATCTGTTTCTGAAAAGTCAGCCATTGAAAACCCTACAGAGCACAGTTCTATTCTGACACATTGGATCACCGTAAGTCAGAGTTGACTCGATGGCAACTAGTTTGGTGTTTTGGTTATTGTTAAGATTCAGCACCATGGCGAGGGTTCTTTCAATGTCATCCAGACTGTAAGCTTGAGTGTCTGCTTCGTATGTCACTGTGTTAAGGGCATGTAGCAGGAGCACAATGAATAGCTGTGGAATGAAGAAAAGGAATTATTTAGAGCTCATCTTGGCCCATGTCCTGAGAAGTGGTTGAAGGACTTTGGGATAGTCAGCTAGAAAAGAGATGGCTCAGAGGAAGGCTGTCATTTAGAAGATAGACTATGTAGTTGGTAGGTGTTGGTCCAAAGGGCAGAACCAGGATCCACAGGTAGAAATCAGGAAGGCAGGTGTTTGTTTACTTTAATTGAAACCCAATTCTGCCAGGGACTGCTGGTTGCTTACTCCTTCCTTAGTAACCTGTTAAAAAACCTGTTGCCATCAAGTTGATTCCAACTCCTAGGAACCCCAGTTTTACTCAGGGTAGCCATGTGCCTGTTAAAAGATTACATTTCTCAGCCTCTCATGCAGCTAGATGTGGCCTTATGATGAAATTTGTGGCCAAGTAGAAGTTGTTGGGTAGGACCTTTGGGAAAGCTTTTTAAAAGGGGTTCAGACTGCTGGCACATGCTATTTTTGCCTTCCCCTTCCTTCCTCCTTTACACCTGGAATGCAGACATAATGGCTGGAGTGTCAGCAGCCAGCTTGGTACATGAGGCAATCATGAAGATAGAAGCCACGTGCTAAGGATGGTGGAGTAGAAAGAAGGAGCTGGGGATATTGAGGACATTGTAGAACCACCACATCTACCCTAGACTTCTACTTCCTGACTCATGTGAGAAATAAACCTCTATCTTGTTGAAGCCTCTTTGTTATTGTTGTTGTTAGGTGCCATCGAGTTGATTCTGGACGCGTGGCAATCTCAAGTGACGGGGTAGAATTGCTCCACAGGATTTTCTACGCTGAAATCTTTACGGGAGCAGATCACCTCTATTATTTATTTATTTTGTTTTAATAGGCAGTCAAACCCAATCTTAACGGATACTGCAAATGTTTCCCTTCTCCTTTTTTGAGAGTCTTCGTCCTCTGGTGCATTTAGCAAAAGGGTCGTTTGATCTCACTCATCCTGAATCACTCTGTGCTGTGGCCTTAGGCATCCTTATTGCCACCTGCTTCTGACTCTTACTCTTGGCTCCCTGGATGCCCTCCTCTCTCCCCACCCCTCTGCCTTCCATCTCCCAAAGCACCCCTGGCACAAGGTTGTTTGTATAGCAGGTATTTCCTGAAGGTTGGAGGAGTGGCAGGGGGTAATTTCAGCACAGGGTGGGGACCCATTTCAAAATCAATGTCATCACCTTTCTAGAAGTGTCTTGGCCACACCCCACCAGCAGAGATTTCCTGCTGGCAGCCTCCCTCTTTTTATGCCCAGGGAAACCATGCTTCTCTTGTTTCTCTCTCGCCTTCCAGCTGCTAGCCTATGGCCCCCAAATTCCAGTTCCTTTTCCATGCAAAGCTCTGCCAAACAGAGCCACTTGTTCCTGATCTTCATCCGTATACGCCAGTCCATAAAAGTATACTTTTCCTTTAACTTATCTTGGATCAAATTCTTATATAGGGTCTACTCCCTCTGATCAAAGCAAATCCTGGGGGTGGCAGGTTGGGAGGCTGTTTCTTTTCAGACCTACAGAATCAGAATCTCCCAGGTGGGGCCCAGGAATCCCTATTTTTAATAAGGCCCAGAGAAGGGAAGCAACTAAGTGAAGGTCACACAGCTGGTGACCAGCGAAATCTGACGCCTCTTCCAGAACTCTTCGGCTATGCTTTGGTCTGGACTCCGGATGTGAAGTCCACCAGACCCCAGCAGGTCTGCCGGCCACACAGATCCCAGGCCCCCTCATCTGCTTCCTTGCCGATCCAGGCCTGCCAGTTAATCCCGCAGCAGGCACAAACCCTTTGAATTTTACTCGGGGACCATCAAAGAGAAACTCAGTAGTTCATCTGTGTGTCCTCAGAGTCTGGAAACCTCCTGCCACGGGCCCTGTGCTGCCAGACTTGGGGAACAGAGGGTGCATGAACAGCACCCCGGCCCAGAAAGGAAAACTGAGGCCCAGAGAGAGGAAGAGACAAGCTTTATCTTCATTTACAATGTGGTTCATTTTGAAACGTCAGTGCTGCAGCTGCCAGAATTTAAACCATGCAAGCCAGAGGGAAGGAATGTTGTGTTACTGTTTCTGTGAACACGAAGAAAAAACACTAAAGGAAAACTTAGGTTAAACGTACAAAAAAATAATGAGAATGCATTTACCTTTTGTTAGGGCTTATCTGCGGTGGCGTGGCTACAGTGCTTGGTTTTGTACCTTTTCTGTACTAATAACAAGTTATATTGCATTTAGGGTCCTGGGGGCTGAGTTCTTGTGTTTCAGAGATTTCATGCCCTGTCTCCTGCTTTGTGGCCGGCATTGGTGGCTGCCCTTCTGCCTTTGGGGCAGGTGGGCCAGACAGTCGCGTCCCTGCCTGTCTCCTGGAGCATCAGGAGGCCCCTGCCCCCTGGGGACACTGGCACCTCCCAGCACCTTTGTTCAATGCACTGACATTTGGGACTCGGGTTGCAGGGTGTTTGCTTAGTGGATTTGGGCATGGACAATTTGGTTGTTTGAGTGTGCCCAGCTGTGGATGGACATAACTTCTAATTATGGACAACTGTACAGGCAGCTGGATGTGGCTCAGGAAACACACGCATGTGGCAGGCCACCTCTGGCTGGAGCAGATGAGGGCTCCACCACCAAGGTGTGTATGGCCTGATTGTCACTCCTGCTTAGAGTTTCAGGGCAAATTCTCCTCACTCCACCCCACCCCAGCACAGGCAGAATCAACATGGAGATCCATAGGCTAAAGAGTTGTGGAGTTGTGGTTCTGTTTGGGGCTGTGTGACACTGGGCAAGTCACTTAACCTCTCTGGGCCTCAGTTTCCTCACCCACAAAGCCATGGAGCTGAGGAAGCTGACTGCTGAAGTCCCGTCCAGAGCTGACATTCTGGGATTCTACTCTGGCCTCTGGCATGCTGTGCTAATAGCTGGAGCCCCAGGGTGGACCCTGATGGGAGATAGGGGAGTGGCAGGGCTCCAGCACAATGGCAGCTGAACCTTTTAATCATAGCTCTTTGGGCGTGGTGTGTGGTGGAGATGGAGCAGAGCTCCGTATATGAACTTGGGCAATTGGTAGGGGGTTTACTGTGTTCCCAGAACATGAACTATTTCAACTTTTGAAAAAAATCCTAATTTTAGAACTCAGGTTTGGGCACAGCTTGAATCTTATTTAAAAAGAGTGGCTGTGGGACCTTGAGCAAGTCACTTACCCTCTCTGGACCTTGCTTCTCCTCTGTTGAAGGAAGGGGCTGAGTGTTTAGGTTTCTTAAGGTCTCTCCAAGTTCAGACTCCCACAGTTTCTGCATGTGACACTAATTAAGGCTCCCCAGTAATTGTCATGAATGCCATCTACCAAGCCAGGGTGACATGCCAGGCGCTAAGCTCCTGCCTGGCCTCTGCACCCAGTTTCCAGATGGGGAGACTGAGGCTCAGAGAGGGAAATCACTTAGCCAAGGTTATGCAGCCAGCTGGAGGCCAGGATCTGGCTGGAACCTAGGTCTTCTGCCCCCAGAACCTGAGCCCTTTACTGATCTGCTCTTCTGCCCCCTGCCCCTTGCTATGACAATGCTCTCCCACCATCTGAGTGCCCTCTTTTCCTTCTCCTTGTCCCCCTTTACCTCTTCCTCCTGTCTCTGTCCTCCCCACGGGCCTCCCCCAGCTGTCCTGGCCCAGCCGTGTCAATGTCTCTGATGTCCCCTTAGCTAGGAAAGGGCTCTGTCTCCAGGTGCTCGCTGGGCCTGCCCAGTGGTGGCCCTGCCCACTCCCGGTCTTTCTGGCTTTCCACCCGTTGCTGCAGAGAAGCCCTGAGCTCGATTTTTCTGACCACCCGATGGCCACTGTTACCTCCACTTAATTGCACAGGGGCAATGGGTGGTCGACGGCAGAAGCCTGCATGGGCCGAGTTGAAAATTAAAAGCAGCGGCCAAGAGTGGGTTTGAATGCAGCAACAGGAACCATGAATATTTTACAAGAAACCGGAATTATTAATGTTTCAATAAAAAACAAAACCCGATGTCCATGTGAAGATTACATGTGACTTAAAGGCTTCAGAAAACCGCTGTGATCCTCTTCCACTCGCTCTTAAACCACTCAGCATGGTTTTGCTTAAACCGTCCCCATCTCGTCAACCCTCAACCCACCCGCTCCAAATGGTGGGGCGGGGAGGGCTGCATCCGCCCGACCGCCCCGATAATTAGCACAGCCCCCCTTCTTCCTTCAGAGCTACGAACGACCAGAGAAAATATTTCTGGAAGACTATTTACGAACTTCCCCATAATCATCAATCATACGGTTAAGAAGGAATGGAGCAAGATTTCTTACCTCAAGGAGCCTCTAATGCAAAAAAGCTATTTACTGGGCACGCACGGGGGCTGAGATTTCTGATGCCATTACTATAGAATACATAATAGCATCAATAATTAAGTATAATTTGGATTTAATATTTTATGCTGGCGACATGTAATTTACACTCTACCCGAGAAATCAAAGGTCATGTCTGAAATAAATGAGCATGGGGTCGAGCCTCCAATGGAATTAGCACATTCCCCGTCCTGGCAGCTGGAGCCCATGACGGAAGAGCCGGAGGGGAGCACTGGGCGCTGGGGACAGAGTGAGGGGGAGAGCTGGGGCCTGGGGGCCTCAGGGAGATGCTGGTCTCTAGAGTGGGGCTCTTTCAAAGAGACCTCAGCCCTCCCTGGGGTGAGCGACCAAAATCGAGTGGATGCTTCTGGAGGCTCTGGGAAACAAGCCCTGGCGCTGGTGTTGGGGAGGTCAAACCCAGAGGTAAATCTGCCCTGAGGCAGAGGGCAAGGTTCATTGTAGCATTTAGAGCTGGCAGTGTCTTCATGGGGAAACTGAGGCCTGGAGAGGGGAAGGGGCTTGCCAAGGGTCACACAGTGACTTGGTGGCAGCGTCAGAATAGGACCCAGAATGTGTTACTGTCTCGTCGATTCTGACTCAGAGTAGAGCTGTCCCAGAGAGTTTCCACAGCTGTCATCTTTACGGAAGCAGACTGCCACATCTTTCCCCCACAGAGCGGCTGGTGGGCTCCAACCACCGACCTTTTATTTAGCTGCCGATCACTTAACCACTGCACCACCAGGGCTCCTTGAATAGGATCCAGAGCCACCTAATTCCTGCCTTTGTCAGGTCTGCTCTGGCTAGTGGAGGTGACTGTCATCACCCCAGACCTTGGGGGTGTGTCCCAGCACCACAGTGTCTCTGCAGGCCTGCTGGAGAGACTGGCCTGGTGACGGCTGGGCTAGTCTGAAATAAATGAGTGTGGGGTCCAGGGTCTCCCAGGGTTCTCAGAACCATCCAGCCATGGTTTGGGGGTGGGAGGCTTGGAGATTTGGGCTCAGGCCTGGGTTGTGATGAATGGCTGGGGCCTGCAGGGTAGAAGGGGGACGGATAGGCAAGGATGACCCTTGCAAGGGGTGGCCGAAGATCGGGGTCACAGTCTGGCATTAACAAGTGAGACATAAGTGTTCACTCTTTTTAGTCGCCATCAAGTCGATTCTGACTCATGGCGACCCCATGTGTGCAGAGTAGAACTGCTCCATAGGGTTTTCAAGGCTGTAACCAGGGCTGTCTTCCGAGGCATCTGTGGGTGAACTCGAACTTGAGCGCTTAACCGTTTGCACCACCTAGGGACTCCTGAGTGTTCATTAAACCCTCCCATAGCTCCCCACTGTCTGGGGATAGGGGAAGACCCAGAGTCCTCTGTTTGCCTCACAAAGCCCTTTCATCATCAGCATCCGCTCACCTTGTTTTCCCCACCTCCTGCCTCGCTCCAAGCTCAGCTGTGCCCAATGACCCACAACGCCCCCATGGGCCACGACCCCTCTCACTTCCAGGCTTGGCCCTTGCCATTCCCTCTGCCTGGAACATGTTTCCTCCAGGTATCTCCATGGCTCCGCTAACTTCATTCAGGCCTCCCCAAGGCCTGCGTTTCCATAGAGCCCTTCCCTGACCACCTGATCCCAAACAGCCTCGCCCACCCTCCTCCGTCCCCATCCCCCTTGCCCTGCTTCACCTTTCTCCCCCAGCTCACTAACATCTGCCATTTTATTCACCTGCAGGTTTATTGCCCGTCTCCCCTCATTAGACAGCAACCTCCTCTGTTTTGTTCATTGTTCTTTCCCGGTGCCTGGAACACGCCTAGCTCAGAGAAGATGCTCAACAAGTACTTGTTGGCTAAAGAATGAAAGAATCAGCTTGACTCCGAGTCATCTTTTATGTCTTTGCTTAGCCATCACCTCCTCCAGGGAAGCTGACCTGCCCTCCTGGCTGCCTCTGCCACTGGCTGAGCCAAGTGCTTCCTGAGTATCCCCCATTGCCAGATCACGGGGTATTGATCATGGGGTTACATCTGTCTATTTGCTTGTCTGTCTCCTCCACCCATGCTCTGTTCTCTGAGGTCTCCTCGAGGCCTAGTGCAGGGTCTGCATATAGTAGGAGCTCAGTAAGTGAATGCTAGGGAGATGCATGAAAGTCCCGGGCTATAGACATGTGGCATGATGGGAGGCCTCTTGGCATGGGAAGCAGATGGGAAGGGGGAGCATCTGGTCCAAGCCCCCCACTCGAGGCTATGGGATTTCTAGAAGATGCACCAGGCTCAGCACCAGGGAGCAGACCGCCCTCCCTTTCCACCCACCCCACCATGACTCAAGTGTACAGGGTTGGGCAGGGAGGGAGGGACACAGGAGAGGGCCTCTGTTTCTTCATCTGAGTACTCACAGATGGCACTGGATGACCCCAAAGCCCTTCCAGCTTGGACAAGGTCTCTTGGCTCTGACCCAGCGGGCTCATTGTTGTTGTTGTTAGCTGCTGTCCAGATGGCCCTCAAGTCATGGCGACCCCATGAACTACTCCATAGGGTATTCTTGGCTGGAATCTTTATGGAAGTAGTTTGCCAGGCCTTTCTTCCACAGAGCTGCTAGGCAGGTTTGAACTGCCAACCTTTAGGTTGGCAGCCCATGGCAAACTGCTTGTACCACTCAGGCTCTTCTTGAGTGGGCTCAGGGGGTAGGTAATGAGAACAACTGACGTTTGTTGAGGACCAGACAGTGCTTTGGAACTTTGTAAGTATTAACTCATTTAATCTTCACAGCAGCCCCAGCAGGCAAGTACTCTTACTACCCCCACTTTACAGAAGAGGAAACTGAGGCACAGAGAGGCTAAGTCACTTGCCAAAGCTAACGCACAGCTAGTCTGCAGGATTTAAACTAGGCTGTCTGACAGCACAGCCTGGACTTCAAACACCTTTGTCCTACCTGACGGCTGAGGTTTGTCGGCCTGGGGTTGGGGTGGGGGAGAGTGTTTGGCCTGAATCCTCATTAAGGGGTATCCCAAATGGAGGGTCTGAGGAGGGGCACTTTAGATGCTGAGAGAACCTGGAATAATGGGAACAAGTGCACTTCTGCACCCTCTCTCTCCTGCAACTCTGATCTGAGGACACCAAGGCCAGGTCTGACCACCTTGTGGTCACTGAGCTTATCTGGAGTCCAGGCCACCAGCCAGGCCTCGAACAAGTGTCAGGCTGTCCTGTATCCTGACCAGCCATGCGCCTCAGGCAAATCCGTGAGTTGCTCTGGGTTTCAGCTTCCCGCCTTGTACAGCGTTCACCATCACATCTTCTTTCCTGTTAACCAGCGAAGAACAGTCACTGTATTTTCTCCATTCCTCACAACAACCCCGCATCGGTATCCCATGTCACAGATGAGGTGCAGAGAGGTAAAGAAAGCTGCCCAAGGAAACACAGCTTGTGAATGGCTGAGTCAGGTGGGGCTCAGGTCTGGGTGCTCTACACTAGCCACTCTGCTCCCTGCCTCAGCCCACCCCGAGAGAGAGAGGAGGCAGCTGAAGAAGGGGAAGCCATTGAGATCTGCCTCAAATTCTGCCCTTCCGCCCACTGGCTGTGCAGCCTTGGGCAACTCACTCCATCTCTCTGACCCTTGGCTTCCTCATCTGTAAAATGGGGTCATGATATCTAACTGGTAAGCCCGTTTTGAGGATTACAGGAATACATGACAAACCCTGGCAGGTGGTAGATGCCCAATACAGGGAGTTGTTCTAATAAGCAAGAAATAAAATTTTTTCTAATTTAAAAAAAAAATTTAGAGCAGTTTTAGATTTACAAAATTATTGCAAAGATATTTTGGAGAGTTGCTGTGTACCCCACACCCAATTTCTACTATTATTAAAAACTTACATTAGTATGGTACACTTGTCACAAGTAATGAACCGATACTGATACGTTAGTATTGACTTAAGTCCGTGCTGTATTCACGTTTCCTCAGTTTTCAGGAAACAGAAGTTAACAGGCATTGTTAGGGTGCTGAGGCCAGCAGCATTCTCCCCCTGGCCTGACCTAATGTGGGCAGGGACTTTGTAACTTTTCACTGGTTGGTCTGGATTGTTGTCATGTGACAGGGAAAGAAGAGAGGAAGGAGGGATACTCCAGGGTGTGGCAGGCCCTCCTCACCCCTTCAAAGGTGGACTGGGGAGGAAGTTACTTGCCATGTGTTTCGTTATCTATTGCTGCATAGAATATCATCCCAAATTTAGTGACTTAAGTCCACAACAATCATTTTATTATTATCTCTCTCAGTTTTGATTGTTGACTGGGCTTGGCTGAGCCGTTCTTGCTCTGGGTCTCTTGGGTGATTGCAGCCAGACTGTGGCAAGGGCTGGAGTCTTCTTGAATGCTTCCTCAATTGCATTTCTGATGGTTGATTCTGACAGACGGTTGGGACCTTGCCGGGGCCTGTTCGCTGGACCACCTACGTGTGGCCTCTCCGTGTGGTTTGGGCTTCCTCACAGCATGGTATCTGGGTTCCAAGAGGGAGCGTCCCAAGAGGGTCAAGTGGAAGCTATATCTCTTTTTATGACCTAGAATCCAAAGTCACGTAATGTCACTTCTCCCATAGTCATAGGTCCACCCAGAATCAAGGGAGAGAACATAGAGGGTCAATGTCATATTGTAAGAAGAGTATGTGGGATGGAAATGGTTTGGTGACCATCTTTGGAAAATACAATCTGTCGCACTGCATGAGTTCTGTGGCCCTGGAAAGTTCACATAAAAGGAGCTTTGATTTGCCATTTGCTTTCCTCTCTCACATCTGGGAGATCCGTGCTTACCAAATTGCTTTACTTCATTGGAGACTTCAGCGACTGGTACAACAGATTGTCCTGCAGTAAGGCAATCATGGTTTTGAGGAATAGCGGTGAGCTGAGGCCCCAGCACCTGGCGCAGGGCCAACACAGAGAAGGTGTTCAGTGAACCTTGGTTGGTGGGACCTCAAAGCATTTTACCACAAACAGCCCTGGGAAGGAAGCACCTGGTGCAGGGCCAACACAGAGAAGGTGTTCAGTGAACCTTGGTTGGTGGGACCTCCAAGTGTTTTAACAGAAACAGCCCTGGGAAAGAAGTAGAAGAGGCGTGTCCACGCAGAGGAGGCCCTAGGTCTCAGACCTGTGGCCATCAGCACAGAGAGGCTGTATAGAAGGCCATCAGGAAAAGCAGAAGCAGAATCCAAGTCTCCTGTTGTTTTTCTTGGGGCTTCCGCCAGGACATTGGGTAGCCCAGGAATCTTCAAATGAAATCTTCAGGGGCACCAGTGTAAGCGGCTGAGCTTCTGGGCGGTAGCTATGATGAGGGCAAGTAACCTTCCTTCCGTGGCTAAGGCCCTGCTGTACCAGAGTTGGGTTGGGGGTAGGGGATGGAGGGATCCCATATACTCTTCTTACCATGTGACATTGACCTTCCCCCATGGAGAGGTGGGTCTGTGTCCCCTCCCTTGATTCTAGGTGGGCCATGACTTAACTGAAGACCACCAAACCCTGGTGGCATAGTGGTGAAGAGCTACGGCTGCTAACCAAAAGGTCGGCAGTTTGAATACACCAGGCGCTCCTTGGATACCCTATGGGGCAGTTCTACTCTGCCCTACAGGGTCACTATGAGTCAGAATCGACTCGATGGCAACGGATTTGTTTTGGTTTTACTCTTTTTGGCCAGTCTCATGATTGGACTTGGGGAAGGAGACAGACTCAGACTTCTAAAGTGTCACTTCCCAAAAGATGTTCCCTGGCACACTAGGCCCTCAGCGTACTAATGGGTGTTCTGCCAAAATAAGAGGAGGATTCTATAATCAAATAAGTCTGGGCGATGGATTAAATAAAATCAAGTTCTCTCGCAGGACTTCTCAGAGCATTTACCATCCTTTTAACTCTTCAAGAGGGAGGTAGCATTTGCAGCGTTTCCCAAAAATACTTCACTGCTGAACCCTCTGCCTCTTTTTGTTTCCTATGAAGCATCTTGGGAGACTAACATTCCCTGGAACACATTTTGAGAGTCAGGGTTGTAGAGCAACTTGGATGCAGATGAGAGCAATTTTTAAATAACAAAAGGAAAGCAGCACCAATGGTGGAATGGCAGGCTTTAGCCAGAGAGCTGTTTGGGGGACCAGACGCTCAGGGGTGCCTTCATTTATACTATATCCACCGTAGCAATAGAGCGCAGATGGGCAGTCCTTTCGGGTGTCCAGGCCTTAGAGAAGACATACCCAGGGCTTGTCCAGAGTGGGCCTTCAGACCAGAAGAGGTGGACTTATGGATGAGGACTCCTTCCCCACCTGTTGAGTGGCGCCAAGAATCCCTGGGGCCCTGGGCCTTGGGGGAGCAGGAGAGGCAGTCCTGAGGCCTGGGACGAGGGCGGCTCCTCCCCCAGCCTGGCCTGTGGGCTAATGTCGCCTTAATGCTGTGGTCAGGCGGCCACGTGGCTGGGCTCCCTGGGTGGGCAGGGCCGCATAATGGACAGACCAGACCCGCCCGCTGACGGCTCCATTAAACGTGGTCGATTTTTTTTTTTCTGGTTCCCGGTGTTTTAAGCTGAGTGTCTCTGGGCAGGCGTTCAAAGCCCCGTTCCAGAGCTAATCTCAGAGGCAGGGACAGAGAAGGCCCGGCTGCATTAGATGGCTAAATCGGGCGCAGGGTGGGTGGAGCTCACTCGAGGAAAGAATAGAATCACTTTGGCCTTGGACATCGGTCAACGAGGCTGGCTGCTCTCCCTGTCCTTCAGGCTGTCAAAGGGAGTCTTTTGGCAGTGATAGGGTGGTGGGGAGTGATCCCAGGTAAGACAGTGAATTTTGGGGCTCCGTGCCCTCGCTGTATGACCTCCAGGCAATTGCTGACCCTCTCTGTGTGTTGATCTTCGTCCTGGGATTCACTTCTTTGCAAGCGTCTCTTGTTGTCAGGTGCTGTTGAGTCGTTTTTGACTCACAGTGATCCCATGTGACAGACTAGAACTGCCCCATAGGGTTTTCTAGGTTGTAATCTTTACAGAGGAGCCCTGGTGGCACAGCAGTTAAGTGTTTGGCTGCTAACTGAAAGGTCAGTTGCAACCCACCAGCTGCTCTGAGGCAGAAAGCTGTGGCAGTCAGTCCTGTAAAGATTTACAGCCTTGGAAACCCTATGGGGCGGTTCTACTCTGTCCTATACGGTTGCTATGAGTCGGAATCAACTTGACAGCAACGGGTTTTTTAATATTTACGGGAACAGATTGTCAGGTTTTTCTCCCACAGAGCAGCTGAGGGGTGTTGAACTGCTGACCTTTCGTTTAGCGGCCAAGCACTTAACTGTTTGCATCACCAGGGCTCCTTGCTGGCCTCTCTACAGGATGGGATTTAAGAGATTTGGGGAGCAGGACAGGCTCTGCAGTTGGGGGTACCAGGAAGTTCGGGATGGGAGGACCTTGAAGGCTCTGAGGACTGAGGAGACAGTCTGGCCAGTAGGCAGGGCGCAGCAGCCAAATGTTGGAGGTCCAGGCAGGCAGTGGTCACAGTAGGTCTGAGAGGAGGTGCCAGGATGAACGAGGGATGGAGAGTGGGGGCAGGGGAGACTCGGACATGGGACTGATGGCTCTTGGCATCGTGTAATCCGAGTCCCCTCTCTCCAGGGTTGGGGCTTCCCATTTTTGGGTTAGGGATGCAGAGCAAGTAGGCTGGAAACTCAGTGGTGCTGATGGGCAAGGGGGAGGAGAGGGGCAAAGGTCAGGATAGGCGGGGAGAAGGGGGCCGGGTGCTGAGCCCTGGGCGGGGTGCGCTGGGCCACTGCAGTCCATCTGCCCCACGCCAGAGCTTGGAGAGGAGCTGAGCTTGCTGAGAAATCATGGGGCCCCAGCTAGGGTAGGGGCAGGCAGGGACAGAGGGCAGATCACTCCACATCAGAGCTAGAAAAGTCCTTTGAGATCAAGTTCAATCCCTTGATCTCCAAAGCTAAGAGAGGGAGAGGAGCTTGCTGAAAGTCACACAGTGGTAGAGCTAGGACTAGAACTGGGCTCTGCAATTGTGATCCCGATCACAGCCTTGTTCTCTGCTAGACCCAGTGCTACTGGGGTAAGGAGGACGCATAGGTCATCTCCACACCCTCCCCCAGCCCTGCCTGCACTTGACCCCCACCCTATCAGGAGTGCCATCACTCCGGGTCCCTGGATGAGGGCCAACCTCACTGCCCCAGGTGTGGCAGAGATGGTCAGAGGCCCAGGAACAAGGCATAGCAGAAGTCAGGTGATCTAGTTTCTAATCCCATTTGGCCACCAGCTTGCTGAGTGGCCTTAGTTAAGTCATTTCCCCTCTCTGGGTCTCGCTTCTGCATGTGTAAAATGCCTGTGGGTGGCCTCGCTTGGGAGGTCCTTCCAGCAGTGGGGTTTGGGTTTCTCTGCAGTGCCTCAGTACTGGTGTTGAGGCTTCTCCAGCCAGCATCCTCCCCACCCACCACTCCTGTCCGCTCACACCCACAAGTCCTCTCATGCCCCTCCTCTTGGGTCACCTTGGATCCCTCTCACTCCTGCCACACCCACCAAGTCATTACTGAATGCCGACTGTAAGCCCTGCCACCGTTTGCTGGGCTTCTGCAATCAGGGAACCAGCAGTTCAGTTGGGGAGACTGGGGAGACAGGACAGACCACCAGTGCAACGAGGGGCTATATTTGTTTCCTGTTGCTGTTGTAACTAATTACCACTAACTTACTGGCTTTAAACGACACACATTCATTATCTTATAGTTCTGTAGGTCAGAAGTCTCACTGGGCTGAAATCAAGGTGTCAGCAGGGCTGTGCTCTTTCTCGAAGCTGTAGGGGAGAATCTGTTTCCTTGCCTTTTCCAGCTTCTAGAGGCTGCTTGCATCTCTTGGCTCGTGGCCTCATCCTCGGTCTTCAAAGTCGGCAGAGTAATATCTTCCAGTCTCTCTGCCTGACTCTGACACCTCTGCCTCCCTTGTGATTACATTGAGCCCACCTGCATAGTCCAGGACACTCTCTGATCTCAAGATCTTTAACTTCATCACATCTGCAAAGCCCCTCTTGCCATGTAATATAACATATTTGCAGGTTTCTGGGATTAGGATGGATCCCTGGTGGCACAGTGGTTAAGAGCTCGGCTGCTAACCAAAAGGTCAGCATTTGGAATCCACTAGCCGCTTCTTGGAAACCCTATGGGGTAGTTCTACTCTGTCCTATACGATAGCTGTGAGTCAGAATCGACTCAACAGCAATGGGTTTGACTTGGTTTTTGGGGGGATGGACGTCTTCTATTAGGACATGGAAGTCTTTGGGGGGCCGTTACTCTGCCCACAAGTGTAAAGACAGTTCCTATTCCCGAAGCTATCAGGTGGCATAGAGGTCCTGCCCACATCTTGCTTAGAACCAGTCTAGGGTTCAAATCCCAGTTCTGCCAGCTGTGGGCTGCACAGCCATGATAGGCAAACCTGCCAACTGCTTGAGCGTCAGTTTCCTCATCTACAAAGTGAGGATCATAACATCCAACACGCAGGCTTACAGTGAGCATTCAAGATGCTGTGGTAAGCTCAGATGACAGCACTCAGACCACAGCTGCCACTCTGGTTTTATTTTCTAGATGACACACAGCACGCCTTCTGGCTCTGTGGACTGATTGCCAGGGATGAGAGGGGACAGGGGGAAGGTGAGGCTTCGTCTCTTCCTGCTCCTCCTGCGATGCCATCCTGGGGTGGGGGCAGGGCTGAGAAGAGTTCACAGTGCTTAAATGCACTGGGCTGTCTGTGCCAAGCCCAGCCCATTCCATCTTGATCTGACTGTCACTCATGCCGTCACATTTGCTGAGCTCCTACTGAGACAGAGGCACAGTGGTGAGCAGGACAGACATGCACCTCACTTCCGAGAAGCTGATGTTCTAGTGTGTTTGGGGAAGGAACACGTAATAACAATAAAGCTATTGTATAAACAGAATAATTCCTGTTTGTTGTGTGTTAGATAGCTTCTTCAAATCAAGTCTGACCTTATGTACAACAGAATGAAATGTTTCCGGTCCTGCATCATCCTCAAAATCACCGGCGTGTTTGAGTCCATCATTGTGGCTATTGTGACAAACCATCTCACCGACGGTCTCCCTCACCCTCATGGACCCTCTACTTCACCAAACGTGATGTCCTCCTCCAACAATTGATCCCTCCTGATGATGTGGCCAAAGCAAGTGAGTCAGACAATATTCTGTTGTGATCCATAGGGTTTTCACTGGCTGATTTTCAGGAGTAGATCACCAGGCTTTTCTTCCTCGCCTGTCTTCCTAGTCTGGAAGCTCCACTGAACCTGTCCACCATGGGTGACCCTGCTGATATTTGAAATAGCAGTGGCATACCTTCTGGCATCACAGCAGCATACATGCCTGCACAGTACGACAAACTGACAGACAGGTGGTGGTGTTAAATGTTAGGAAGGACATAAAACAGGTAGTAGGAGAGAATAATGGGGTAGTCAAGGAAGGCTTTCTGCTGTGACATTTAAGGTGAGCCCTAAAAACGGGAAAGGCCAGGCCTGGGAAGAACTGGGTTAAAGCATTGACCTGGGCATGGGGAGCAGCATATGCAAAGGCCCTGTGGTAGGAAACAGCTTGCATGTTCAGAAGGTCAGTGTGAGTGGACCATAGTGTGTGATAGGAGAGTAATCAGAGATCAGGTGGGAGGGAGGCAGGGTGAAGGGTAGAGGGTTTGAAGCTGGGGGACATGATGATGTTTTCTTTAAAGCTCACTCTACCTGTTTAATCAAGAATTAAACATTCCTACCCCATTGACGGAGCCCTGATGGTGCTGTGGTGAAGAGATCGGCTGCTAACCGAAAGGTTGGCAGTTTGAATCCACCAGCTGCTCCTTGGAAACATTTTGGGGCAGTTCTACTCTGTCCTATAGGGTCGCTATGAGTCAGAATTGACTCAACGGCAGTGGCTTTGTTTTTTTTTTTTTTTTGGTTTACCCCATTGACATCAGGTTCAGTCACATGACTTGCCTTGGCCAATGAAATGTGAGTGGAAGTGATATGTGTCACATCTGGGCAGAAGCTTTAAGTCATTGCCTGGTTTGCAGTGTCTGTTTTCCTTCCTCCAAAACACATTACAATGTGCTAGAGGGAGGCTGCCCCATCTGCCCAGGTTCCAGAGGGAAGATGACACAGAGCAGAGCTTCACCTGACCAGCAATGAACAGGAAGTGTGACCAAGAAATAAACTTTTGATGCCATACGCCATTGAAACACAGAGATCGTTACCACAGCACAGCCTAGCCTGGCCTGACTAATACAGGGCTAAAAGTGGAGCTGGAGACTGGCTCTCTGGTTGAGGTGAGAGATGAGGTGGCCTGGGGCAGGAGATGGTGGAGGGTGAGGACTTCCACCCATCGTTAACACTTCAGTCTTTGTGAAGCATGTCTATCTCCTATGAGTTTACTTCTGGCTGGGAGCCAAGAAGAGACAGACTGTGTGTTCTCTTCTCTGCTTCTGACTCCATGGGAACCATGGAGCCTACTTCCTGAGGGTGCTGGGCCTTGGTCTTCTGGCTCCCCTGGGCTCTCTCTGCCACCTGGAGGTGCTGGCTGTTGCACTCCACACCCTTGGGGCTGGCCCTGTTTAGAGAGACCAGTGTCTCTCTCAGGCAGAAGGGCTGGCTGGCATGAGGCATCAGGACTGAGGCTACTTTTTGAGGGGTTAATGGCCAGGAGCCTGGATGGAGTCATTCTGGTGCCCTTTCTTTTCTGCGAGTAGGCAGGCTGAAGACTTCAGGAAGAAATGCTCCACAGAACAAGTCAAGAGAGAGGGTGGCACAGATCCTGGGTAGAAGAAGGGTCTCTAGTGCTTCATGAATTGGCCAGAGGGCCCCTCAATGTCTTCCAAAAGTCACCCACTGGATGGACAGAGCAAGACTTGCCATACTGAGAGAGCCAGTTTCAGAACAATGGAGAAGTCTGCTTATTGTTGATAGTAATAATAGCAAAAGTCACCACCTGTTGAGTGATTACTATAACCCAGATACTGTGCTAAGTGCTTTAAGCACATTGCCTTGTTTAGACTTCATGAGGCAAGAATTACTCCTATTGAAAATACATACGTGCATCTTTGCTTTTTATTCTGATGACAAAAGTAATGTATGCCCGGACAGTTTTAACCATTTCTAAAATGTATAAGGTAGAATATGAGAGTCCCCACTGATATCATCCCCAGATACACCCATTTATGTATCCATTTTACAGATGAGAAAACTGAGACTCAGAGAATAACAATAATGATCATAACAGCAGCTAACACTGAGCACTTAGAATGTATCAGACCCTCATGGGCATTTTCACATATTGTCTCATAATCCTCACAAGAAAGAGGAAGGTAACTACAGTGAGACCTGTGAGAGCCGGAACTCGACCCTGTGACAGTCGGAACTCGACGGTATTGCCTTGTTTCTCCGGGTCTTGTAAGTTTTCCACCTCTGAAGGGTGTAGTCTTACCATTTTTCTATCGCTCGTTTTAGTGGAAAATATTTGAGTTTTCCTTGTCTGGCAGGTTTCCGCCTTACACAGGCTCTAGCTTTCGCAGGTTTTACTGTATTATCATCCCTGTTTTACAGATGAACCACAGAACTTCAGAGGGGTTGATTTAATGGCCCGAGATCACAGAAAGAGGTAGGAGGCAGAGCTGGGATTTGAGCACAGATCTGTAGAAAACATTTCATAGAATACCTGCTGATCGCTTCTTGGGCTCCAGGTCCTCTGTTAGGAGCTGGGATACAGTTGTACAAGATGAAGACGCTGGCCTCTGCTGCTCCAAATCTCAGGGAGAGCAAGGAGGCAACACAGCATCAGTTAACGTGCTGGGTGTAAAGCAAAGAATTTTTCTGGTTTTTGTTTTTAAAGGAAAAAGTTGCAGTAGACTGAAGTATTTAAGGGGAGAAGGAGGGATTTGAGTGAAGCATAGACAGCAGTTGGAAGCCTTGTCCAGAAAGAGCTCTGGACAAGGATTCCCTAGGCCCTGCTTCAAGTTCCAGCTCTACCATTGTATGCGTTCAGCTAGTGCCTTCTGACCACCTGCTCTTATTACGTAGGCAACACAGATACAGTCCTTGCCCCAGGGGGAAGCTAGCCCCTAAGCAGGCATGATGAACCTTATGAAAAGAGAAATGAGGCCACACTCCTCACTGCAGTCCTTGAGGCCATGCCAATCTGTGACTTCTCTGGCCCATCTCACCCCCTCACCCCATCCGTCAGTCTCATGAACCTTCTCCCAACTTCTTGAATGGGCCAGGTTTCTATACATCCGCAGGGCCTTTGCACATGCTCTCCCTGCTTATTTTTTCAGAACTCAGCTCTACCATCATGTCATCAAGAAAGAATTCCTAACCCCCATGACTAAGTCAAGTTCCTCCTACTAGATATCTTTATGGTATTTATGGCTGTGCAGAGGGTAAAATCTTCAGTCTACGAACTCAGGTGTATAAGAAATGAAATCTTTGTTTTTATGTTTCATTGGTCATTTGTCTGTCTTTTCACTACTACCACACTATCTTAATTACTTTAGTTTTATGATAAGTCTTGATATCCAGTGGTTTAAGTTATTTAGTTTTGTTCTTGTTCAGGGTCGTCTTGCTATTATTTTTATTCTCATAAACATTTTAGAATTAACCAGTCAGTTTCCACCAGAAAAGCTGATGCAGGCTTTTGCACTGAATCTACAGATCAATTGCAGAGAATACAAATTTTTACAATATTGAGGCTTCTGATCCATGAACATGGTATATTCATCCATTAATTTAGGTCTTTCATTTCTTGTAATATTATTTTATAGTTTTCTGTGAAGAGGTTGTATTATTTTATTTTAGATTTATTACTAAAATCACAAGTGGCTCCACAGGAGAAAGATGTAGCAGTCTGCTCCCGTAGAGATTTACAGCCTTGGAAACCCTGTGGGATCACTGTGAGTCAGAATCGACTTGACGACAGTGGGTTTTTGTTGTTGTTGTTGTTTATTTGACATTTTTGATTCTATTGTAAACTTTTTGTTTTCATTTTCTAATTACAATTCTTTGCTAAATTCATCAATTAATTTTAATTATTTATAAATTATTTTAGATTTTCTACGGTTACAATCACATTGTATTCTGCTTCTTCCTTTATAATCCTTATATGTTTTATTTCTTTTTCTTATCTTATTACATGGCTAGCATCTCCAGTACCACGCTGAATAGAAGCAGCAATAGTAGACATAACTGCCTTATTACCAATATCAGAGAGAAGGTTCTCAATATTTTGTAATTAGGTATTATGTTTACTGTGGTTTTATGTAGACACCTTTTATCAGTTTAAGGATGTTTCCTTTTTTTCTCCTATTTGCTAAGAGTTTTTAAATCATGAGTGGGTGTTGAGTTTTATCAGATTAATTTGTTGTATCTGCTGATATGATCATATGATTTTGTCCTTTATTTCCTTTAATCTATTAATTTGGTCAATTACAGTAATTGATTTTTAATGTTAAACCAAACATCTCATTCCTAGGAAAAAAAAAAAAAAACTTGGTTGTGACTATTATAATCCGTATACATACGAATTTAGTCTGCTCATATTTTGATAGGAATTTTTGCAACTATCTCATTAAATCTTTACAAGAACTCTCTGAGAAAGGTAACTATTATTATCCCCTTTTTACAATAAGCCTCAGAAGGGTTAATTAACTATGAGAGAGATTAGCCTGTAATTTTCCTTTCTAGCATGTTTGTGTATATAGGTCATGTAGACCTTGAAAATGTATTGGAAAAAAAAATTTTTTTAATATATTTTTTGGAATAGTCTGTGAAAGATTGCTGTCAGTTCTTCCTTATAATTTGGAAGAATTATACCAGTGAAACCATTTGTGTCTAAAATTTTCTTTATTGGAAAGGTGTTTTTTGTAAATGGTATGTTTGCTTTAAAAAAAATTGGAATATCCATATTTTCTATTTCTTCTTCTGTCACCTGGTTAGTTGAGTTGTTCGATACATTTATCCAGTTCATCTAAATTATCAAATTTATTACAGGAGAACTTTACCCAATAATACCTTCTTATTGTTGTTGTTAGGTGCCATCGAGTTGGTTCTGACTCATAGGGATCTTATGTACAACAGAACGAAACACTGTCCAATCCTGAGCCATCCTCACAATCATTGCTTTGTTTGAGCCCCTTGTTGCAGCCACTGTGTCAGTTCATCTTGTTGTGCGTTGTTCTCCTTTTCATTGACCACCTGATCCCAAACAGCCCCACTCGCCATCCTTGCTTCTAAGGACCATTCTGGCTGCACTTCTTCCAAGACAGATTTGTTCGTTCTTCTGGTAGTCCATGGTGTATTCAATATTCTTCACAAACATCATAATTCAAATGCATCAATTCTTCTTCAGTCTTCCTTATTCATTGTTCAGCTTTTGCATGTATATGAGGGGATAGAAAATATCGTGCCTTGGGTCAGGGGCACCTTAGTCCTTAAGGTGATATCTTTGCTTTTTGACACTTTAAAGAGGTCTTTTGCAGCAGATTTGCCCAATGCAATAGGTTGTCTGATTTCTTAACTATTGCTTCCATGGGTATTAATTTTGGATCCAAGTAAAATGAAATCCATGACAACTTAAATCTTTTCTCCATTTATCATAATGTTGCTTATTGGTCCAGTTGTGAGGATTTTTGTTTTCTTTATGTTGAGATGTAATCCATACTGTAGTCTTTGATCTTCATCAGTAAGTGCTTCAAGTTCTCTTTTCACTTTCAGCAAGCTAGGTGGGTCATCTGCTTAATGCAGGTTGTTAATGAGTCTTCTTCCAATCCTGATGCCCTGTTCTTCTTCATATAGTCCAGCTTCTCAGATTATTTGCTCAACATACAGATTGAATAAGTATGGTGAGAAGATACAACCCTGACGCACGCCTTTCCTGATTTTAAGCCACACAGTATCCCCTTGTTCTGTTGTAACGACTGCCTCTTAGTCTAAGTACGGGTTCCTCATGAGCAAAATTAAGTGTTCTGGAATTCCCATTCTTCACAATGTTATCTATAATTTATTATGATCCACACAGTCAAATGCCTTTACATAGTCAATTAAACATCTCCTTATTAACTTACTAATTTTAAAAAATATCTGTGAGCTCTATAAAGAAGTCTCCATTTTTCATCCTCATTTTTGGTTATTTTTGCCTTCTACACAAAATCAACTTCAAGAAGCTTGTTGAGGCTATTCAAGGTCTTATCGACCCACACACCACCCAGTCATTTATTCTCTAGAGTCTGGCTGCTTCCCTGAGTTCTCCTTGGATGTGAGATTTGTTGTTGTGTTGTTGTGTGCTGTTAAGTCGATTCTGACTCATAGCGACCCTGTAGGAGTTTCCAAGGCTGTGGTCTTTACAGGAGCAGACTGCCACATCTTTCTTATGTGGAGCTGCTGGTGGTTTCGAACTGCTGACCTTTCGGTTAGCAGCTGAGCCTTGACCCATTGTGCCACCAGGGCTCCTTGGACGTGAGAGATAGAGTTTCAGCTCCTATGAAGCTGCCTAGCATTCTGCTGTCCTCTGATAAATACTTGGCCTGGAGGAAATACAGGGTAGGGTCCACCTTTCTCAGGAAGTCACAATCTCTGCACCATTCTTCACTGATTCTGATTCTTCCCAAACCCCACTGTACACATATACACATTTACATTTACATCAGTCCCAGGAATCTTTACATAATCTGAGGGGTGAGAGAAGCTTGCCCTCATTCCTCACGTACCAAAAAAAAAAAAAAAATTCATTGCCATCATTGAGTGGATTCCTATTCATAGTGAACTTATAGGGCAGGGTAGAACTGCCCCCATAGGGTTTCGAAGGCTGTACATTTTTATGGAAACAAACTGTCACATCTTTCTCCCACAGAGCAGCTGGTGGGTTTGAACCACCAACCTTTCAGTTAGCAGCCAAGTGCTTAACCACAGCGCCACCATCTCTCCATGGCCTGAGGTTTTTCATTCCCCTCCAGTAACTAGGTTCTTGAAATTCAAAAGCCAAGGAGAGGCTCCTGTTTTGTCTTTCTGCTGTCTCATTGCTTCTTTGAACTCAGTCCAGAGCACAGAGAGATGGGATGAGTGGATAGAGATGAGGCTCTGGAAGTAGGTAGGTGAGCTTGAGTAAGTCACTTAATCCTTGTTGTTGTTGAATGCTGTGGAGTTGATTCTGCCTCATAACGACCCCATGTGACAGAGTAGAACTGCCCCACAGGGTTTTCTTGGCTGTAATCTTTAAGGAAGCAGATTGCCAGGTCTTTTCTCCTCTGGAGCCTCTAGGTGAGTTCGAACTGCCAATCTTTCGGTTAGCACCTGTATGCTAAACTGTTGTGCCACCAGGGCTCCTTAGGAGTCTCAATTTCCCTAGTTGTAAAATGAAGGCAAAGGCCCCTATCCTGCCTTCCTCACAATGTAATGACAAAGGATCAAATGAATACTCAAAGGCAAGGACACTTAAAGTATGTTTATTCTATTGTGAAATAAACCTTCCACTCAAAGGGGTATATAAACATGTATGTGTAGTTTAAGTGGAACCCTGGTGGCACAGTGGTTACGAGCTGGGCTGCTAACCAAAAGGTTGGCAGTTCAAATCCACCAGCTTCTCCCTGGAAACCCGATGGGGTAGTTCTGCTCTGTCCTGTAAGGTCACTATGAGTCGGAATTGACTCAACGGCAATGGGTTTGGTGTGTTTTTTTTTTTAATAGTTTAAGTAATATTATTAAACAGATGCCTTTGTCCCCATGATCCAGCTCAAGAAATAGAACATCACTGTACCTTAGAGGGTCCTTGTAGGACTTGGCACCTTCTTATCTTTCTCCCAAAAGGTAACCATGATCCTAAATTTTGTATTAATCATTCTCTTTCTTCTCATAATTTTAACCCTTACATAGAAAACACTGAACAAAGTATTTTTTAGCTTTGCCTGTTTTTGAACTTAAGAAGCCCGGCTGGCTCAATGGTTAAACCACTTGGCTGCTAACAGAAAGGTCAGCGTTTTTAACCCACCCAGTGGCTCCGTAGGAAAAAAGATCTGGCAATCTGCTCCCATAAAGATTATAGCCTAGGAAATCCTATGGTGCACTTCTACTCTGTCCTATAGGATCACTACAAGTCAGAATCAACTCAACGGCACCTAACAACAACATTTTTGAACTTTATATAAATGAATCCTATTGTTGTTAGGTACCATCAAGTGGACTGCAGCTCATCACCTTATGTATAACAGGATAGAACGTTACCTGGTCCTGCTTTTGTTCAATATTGTGCTGTAAAATCCATCCATGTGTTTGTGTGTAGCTATAATTCATTCATTTTCATTGATGTGCAATATTCTGTTGTAAGGATATATCACAATGGATTTCTCTGTCTCCTGTTGAAGGACATTTGGATTGTTTCCAGTTAGGGTTATTTTGAACAATGCTACTGTGGATATTCTTGTACGTATTTCCACCCCACAGCTGTGGCCCGATGGAGACCAAAGATTTCCTTTAGCAGTGAAATTGCTGAGTGTTGGGGTGTGTACTTATTTAATTCAAAAATATATTTATTAGGTGCATTCATTTTCTATTGCTGCTGTAACAAATTACCACAAATTTAGTGGCTTAAAGCAGCACAAATTTGTTATCTTACAGTTCTGGAGATCAGAAGTCCAAAACGGGTCTCATCTGGGTAAAATCAAGTTGTTAGCAGGGTCATGTTGTTTCTGGAGGCTCTGGGGAAGAATCTGTTTCCTTGCCTTTTCCAGCTTCTAGAAGCTACTTAAGGAGCCCTGGTGATGCAATGGTTAAGCACTCAGCTGCTAACCGTAAGGTCCATGGTTCGAACCCACCCAGCAGCTACATGGGAGAAAAGACCTGGAGATCTGTTCCTGTAAAGATTACAGCCTAGGAAACCCTGTGGGGCAGTTCTACTCTGTCCTGTAGGGTCCTATGGGTCGGGATCAACTCAACAGCACACAACAACAGAGTCTACTTGTATTCTTTGACTCATGACCCTTTCCTCCATTTTGAAAGTCAGTAGCGTAGCATCTTCAAATCTCTTTCTGACAGACTCTTCTGCCTCCCGCTTCCACTTAATTAAAATGACCTTGTGATGACATTGGGCCCACCTGGATAATCCAGGCTAATCCCTCATCTCAAGATCAGTTGATTAGCAAACTTAATTACATCTGCAGCCTTAATTTCCCCTTGCCGTGTTCACAGATTCTGAGGACTAGGACATGGACATCTTTGGGGTCGGGGTGGGGGTGAGGTGGTAGACAAACATTATTCCTTCTTCCTCACTAGGTAATACAAAGTTGTTTTTTGAAACCATTGTGCCTGTTTCTACTTTCACCAATGGAGGCCCATTCCCTTTGCTCTTGCAAGAGCCCCTTTTAAATTTTTTATTATAACTTTTCATCTTGAAATAGTTTAAAATTCACAAGACGTTGCAGAAATAGTACAGATAGTTCCCACCTACCCTTCATGCAGCCTCCTCCAATGATAATATCTCACATAAACATAGTAAGTTGCCAAAACCAGGAAATAGATGTTGGTGCATGCTACTAAGTAGACACACACCTTATTCAGATTTTACCAGTTTTCACGGGCACTTTTTATTTTCTTATTTTATTTTTTTCGTGTATAGTTCTCTGACGTTTTATCACATGTGTAAATCTGAGTAACCATCACCACAATCAGGATAAAGACCCCTTTTAAGCCCTAAACATGGTAGAAATTTCAGCGATCATCCTGAGAAGGCCAGCCCTGGAGGCCTCACGTGGCTAAGAAGAACAGCTCCAGGAATGTTCTGGGATGAGCATGCCTCAGGGGAGATGAAGAGAAGGTCAGGTCACCTGAGGCCCTGGTGCACTGGGAGGCAGCCTGGTGACGTTCACCTCGGCCAAGTCCTTCCCAGTGCACCTGAGCATGCAGGCAGCCAGGAGAAGCAACAACTTTAACTCTTCCAGATTAATCCTGCTAAGTTGCAACAATATTGATATGCTATTATTTTCCATCTTTATTCATCCCCCGGCGAAGAAAGAATGACTCCCCCCAGGCCATTCATAATTGAAAAATGCTTTTAAGGCCTTTACGAGTTGAATACTAAATTTTGCAAGGTGCCTGCTTTATTGGGCCTCCAGTCACCGATGATACATTTGCTCCCTAATGTTCTTTAAGGAAAGGATCTCGAGTGGCGTGATGGATGGGACCGATCGGAATCAATGCTCATTAGTGACTCCAGTGGCCAGGTGGGCCTGGACAGCTCGGGGTGACAGACCTGGCAGGGAACTGGCTCTCAGCAAGAAAAGGAGTGAGGCCTGTGGGCTGCTGTTTGCCTGGGACTGTGGGTTATTATTCATTCATTCAATAGATTCTCACTCTGCCCACTGTGAACCAGGCCTGAGGATGGGTCCAGAAATGAATCAGATTCAGATTCTGTCCTCAAGGAGCCCCCCAGCACATGCACACAGTATGTCCAGCCAGGACAACAAAGTTAGGTATGTGCTTCATGCTGGAAGTGTGCTCAGGGCCTGGGGGCATGAAGAAAGGGAGGTTAGTTTTACATCGCAGTCAGGAAAGGCTTCATATCAGAGGGGACATTTTAGTGGCATCCAATAGATCTTTGTGGTGTGAATGAAGGAATACCCGCCAGGGTAGGAAGGGGGATGCTGGCAGAGAAAGTCACACAGGCAAAGGCAAAAAGGTGCGACCAAGCCTGGAGGCTGGTGATCCATTTGACTTCTTAGATGAGTCACCATGGTGGCTTCAGAGGTGGACAAAGTTGCCATCTAGCTGATCTGAGTCACAGAACCCAGAAATGGTAAACAACGGAATTAGAAGTGTCCTAGAAAACATCTGGGCTCAACCCCTCATGGTACTGATGGGCAACTGAGGCCCAGAGGGACTTGCTCAAGGTCTCAGAGCCGGATACTGGGGAGAACCAGGACATAGGGATGAGCCCCTGGCTGGGATTCTCACAACACAGCTATGGCCTCATGGAGACCAAAGCTTTGGCATTGACCTTGGACCTTTGTTATTACATGAAAACATGGGTTCATCACATGAAATTTGATGTCCCCTCCAGCTCCCAAACTCTATGAAGCCTAAAAACCAAAACCAAGTCTATTGCTGCTGAGTTGATTCTGACTTACGGCAACCCTGTGTGTTACAGAGTAGAGCTGCTCCATAAGCTTTTCTTGGCTGGAATCTTTACAGAAGCAGATCACCAGGACTTTCTTCTGTGGTGCTGCTGGGTGGGTTTGAACCTCCAATCTTTAGGTTAAGAGTTGAGTGCAAGCCATTTGTGACACCCAGGGACCGCTATGAAGCACAGAGAGGGCTAAAGACTTATGTTGGGTCACACGCAGCTAGTTAGTGGCACAGGTGGAAGGCAGAGATGTAAAAATAAATTTAAGTCAAGCAAATGTGGGTGGTGAGAGGAAGCTGATGTTTACTGAGCCCCCGGGACAATCCACTTTGTTTGCATCTGTGGTACACAGTATCACTCGTTTTGCAAATGAGGAAACTGAGGTCTAGAGAACTGAGGTGACTTGCTCCAGATCACACAATGGGGACCCAGGATTTGAACCTAGAATTTTTTTTTTTTTTCTCATTTCAAAGCCATGTGCTTCCCACCATCCTGGTTGCCCCTCAGGGGCCTCGGAGAGAAGTTTAGACTCAGACACAGGACAGCTCCCCTCCTCCAGGGAGGCCTCAGGCTGGCCCAGCCTAGGGTCCCTGACCATCACCCATGAGGTGTAAAGGCTTGTGTCAAGTCATGAAGTGACCAGATGGGCTCTGGTCCTTTGTTCACCCCTAAGGAGGCCATTGCTTAGTCTCTACCCAAGGTCTGGGGAGGGGATCTGGGGGAGGACAGCAGAAATGGGCAGAAGAAGAGGGATCTGTGCCTCAGCTCTGCCTCTCCAGGAAGGGAGTTTCTACTCCCTCTCAGGGCAGGCCTCTCCCTCCAGGGCCTGCTGAGCACCCAAGAGGCCTTGGTCTGGAATGGGCCTGACGCAGGGTGGCCAGTCAGGCCTCTACCCTCTGTGCTGGGCCCAGGCCCCATGACTGAGCTGGGCTTGGGACGAGAGTCCCTTCTCCCCTGAGCTACCTTCCTGCAGCCACTCCCCTTCTCCTTAGGCCTGGGGGAGTCAGCCACCACGACACATTGACCTGGCACCACTGCAGAGTCCGGCTTGGCCTCACCAACGGGCTGCCTTCACTCAGAGAACCTCCAGGCCTGAAGAGATTGCCCAGCCCGGCATGCCCAGAATGGTCCCTCCTCTTTCTGGCTTCCTAATCCATCCAACCACTGTATGAAGGTCCCTCCAGCACTAACCTGGTCCCCGCTGGGCCAACTGCTGAGGCTCTCGACATAGCAGTGGTTTGTTGGGGTCCCCCCACCCAAGACATAGGCAGCCTGGGCTCAGACCTTGGGGTCTTCTTCCTACCCTCACCAGTCTCTGCCCCCGAGATAATCTTTCTTTTCCTCAAAATGTTACATTTGTCACCCTGGGGCCTTTCCCTAAATCTTTGAATGGCCGGCTCGTTGTCACTTGGGTTGTACCTCAAATGTCACCTTCTCAGAGAGGAGCCCAAAACTAATAAATTGCCCCCCCCAAACACTCTCTGTCACAATCCCCTGCTTCATTTCTCTTAAGGCACTTACTTCTCTGAAATCATCTTGCTTACATATTTGTTTATTTGTATATTATCTACCTCCCCCATAGGGACGCCATGTTTATTATTGATTGAATGAATGAAGGATGAATGAATGAAAGAATGGTGATCTGACTGTTGCTCAGAGCTCCAAAGGGGCTCTGTAGCTTAGGGGTTAAGGACAAAGAAGGGCCTGGCTTAAATCACTGCTCTGCCGCACGCTAGTTGAGCGATAGTAAACAGGTCACCTCATGACTCTGGGCCTCTGTTTTTTGATCTGGAAAATGAGACTACTAACAGCTTTTCCCCAGGGTGTCTGAGAGGAGTAAATGAGAGAGCACAGTGAGGGTCTCCACGCAGTGCTCGGCACACAGTAAGAGCTCACTGCAAGGCAGCTGGTACACTGATGGGCTGAAGAATGTCTCCTCTGGGTGAGTGGGGTCAGGGGTCAGGGCAGGTAGAGTATGGGGGAGAAAATTCCAGGGGTCCTGGAGCTCTTCTCATGAGGGGTTGGTGCTGGCCTGGGTGCTGGAGACTTGGGTTCTGGTCCCAGCTGCTCCTCACTAGCCACGTGACTGTGGTCTGGTCAGATGTCCTCTCTGGGCCTCAGTTCCTCCAACTGAGACATGAGAAGACTGATTTTTCATGAAGATACATGAGAAAGTGTTTGGGAAAACCGTCTATGGAGCAGAGAGACAAGGACCACATACTTGGGGATTAGCCAGATCCGAGTTTACACTGAAGCTGGGAGAATCACTAGCTGGGTGACCTTGAGCAAAGTGCTTAACCTCTCTGAAGCTGGATCCCCACCCATCAAGACAATGGGGCCAACTCTGAGGATACTAGGTTGGGTTCCTGCCCTTGGGGTGCTCACAGGAGATGCTAAGTGGAGACAGATGGAAAAGAAACAAGTACTGCCCAATGTGGAGAGTATATTATCACAGGAAGCCCAGGGCCATGGGAACCAGCAGAGGGGTGCCTCACCCAGCCTCTGGGTCAGGGAGGGCTTCCTGGAGGAGGTGGCAGTGAAATTGAGATCCAAAGGGTGAGGAGGAGCTGACCAGTGATATGAGTGAGGAAAGAGGAAAAAGAGTTCCATGTAGGGGGAATAATGGTGTATGCAAAGGCCTGAGGTGGGCGACAGCTTGTTCTCTATAGTCCCCTCATTCACTGGCTTTAAAGACACCTTCCCACCCA
Source organism: Trichechus manatus latirostris (assembly GCF_000243295.1). Taxonomy (NCBI): domain Eukaryota; kingdom Metazoa; phylum Chordata; class Mammalia; order Sirenia; family Trichechidae; genus Trichechus; species Trichechus manatus. Next base: position 4,632,531 of record NW_004443984.1, read on the forward strand.
GTGGCCCATTACCCCTTCCCAGGGGGATCCTGGGGTTCCCATCCTGACATGGAACCTGTGGATCTCTGAACTCAGGCAATTGGCTGTCAGCATCGGTTGGAAGGCTAAGGGCAGAACAGGAGCACATGGGAGCTGGGTGGACCCTCAGCTGTTTTCTTCTGGAGGGCCAGCCCAATGAGGCAGGGGCTGTGTCTGTATGGGGCCCAGAACACCGTGTGGTACATGGTAGTGCTTGGGACATACTTGTTAAGTAGAAGAAGGAATCCAGCACGTTCCTATTAGATGGGGAAACTGAGGCTGATCTAGGACAAAGGGCATGTCCAGCATCACACGGAAGATAGCCAAGCTGGGAACAGAACTGACCCTGAGACCAGTGCTGCTTCCTCAGTTAGGCCACCCCTCTTCTGGGGCACAGGATGTGGCTTCCGGTCTCACAGGGCCCAAGCACAATCTGATCGATTCCCTGAGTCAGGGAAGCCCCAGGTGGGCCAGCTCTGCTCTCCCCTGCTCCAGCCCTATCCAACAATTATTTATTAAGCACCTACTATGTGCCAAGCTCCACCTGTGCTGGAAATACAGCAGCAAACAAAACTGACAAAGTGTCTGATTTCATGGAGCCTCTATTCTAGTAGGGAGAGGCAGACGATAAACAAGATAAATAATTAAAACAAATAGGATGTCAGGTAATGACAAATGCCATAGAGATAAACAGAGCAGGGCAAGAGAGGAGAAAGTGTGATGAGAGGGACGGGTGTTTTTGTAGACAGGTGTGTCGGGAAAGCATCTTTGATAAGGTGACATTTGAGCAAGACTTGAAGGAAGATGTGGTGGTTTTAAAATATGTCCACAGATTCTTTGATACTCCTCCCTTCAAGAGATGGAGTTAATTTTCCTCCCTCTGTGTCTGGGCTGGACTTGGGGACTCACTTCTAACAAGTAGAACATGCCAGAAATGATGGTATGCGACTTCTGTGGGTAGACCATAAAAGATGTTGTTGTTTCTGTCTTGCTCTCTCTTGGATCATCTACGCTAAGGAAAGCTAGCTGCCATGTTGTGAGGATCCTCAAGCAGCTCTATGGAAAGACCCACGGAGTGAGGAGCTAACCCTTCTGCCAACAGCCAGTGAGGAACTGAGCCTCCTGCCAAAGGCCATGAGACTGAGCCATCTGGGAAGTGGAGCCTCCAGCCCCAGTTGAGCCTGCAGATGACTCCAGCCCTGCCAACATTCTGATTGCAACCTCTTGAGAGACCCTTAACCAGAATCACCCAGGTAAGCCACTGCTGAATTCTTGACTCACAGAACCTGTGAGATAATAAGTGTTTGTGGTTTTAAGCCACTAAGTTTTGAGGTACTTTGTTGTGTAGCAACAGACAACTAATACAGAAGGGGAGGTGCCAACCAACTGGGAGGACAGTGATCTGAGCAGAGGGAATAGCAGGTGCAAAGGCCCTGAGCCTCCATGCAGGGAAGGCTGAGATTCTACCTCTGGCTCAGTCCTTGTCTCTTTGGTCTTCAGTGTCTTCATTTGCCAAAAGAAGAAACCAGTACCATATCCTGCCCCTCTCAAAGGATTTTGTCATATGAGAAATTCAGTTCCAGAGGTTAGGATGCAGAGGTTAGGGACCTGATCAGCCACACAGCTGTTATGGCCAGACTGAGATGCAGGCATGCTCCACTAAGCAGGCATCTCCTGTGCTGAAGCCATGAACCCTGATTTCTGATCCCTTCCCACACCTTCTGGATCAGACCCTCAGAGGGGATCCTGGGAATACACATTTTTTTGTTACCTCCTTGAGTGATTTGGATCCACATCCAGTTGAGAGCCCCTGGCCCGGCATCCTCAGATTTGCTCAGGTTCTCTCCAGTTTCTGATTTCTCTCAAGCCACCTGGCCAGGTCCTTCTCATCCTTCAAAACCTACCTCAGGCCTCACCTCCTCTAGGGAGCTACCCTCACCCTTCTCCAATCCCTAGAGTCAGACCTTCCTGCCACTGGGTCACATCTGAGCCTTGGTCTGTCTTCTCTTGTGCACAAATATTATTGTTAGCTTGTGTTGTCACTTTCGAACATTGTGTTGTAATTATTTGTTTACATATCTGTATCTCTGAGGTTGGAGGACATGTGTTATCTATCTCTATATAAGCCCAGAAGCCAGTAGAGGGTCTAGAGTACATAAGTGTGGTTGTTAGGTGCCATTGAGTCAACTCCAACTCATGGCAACCTTACGTACAACATAACGAAACATTGCTTGGTCCTTCATCATTCTCACAATCACCAGCATGTTCAAGTTCATCACTGTGGCTACTGTGCCAAACCATCTCACCGAGGGTCTCCCTCACCCTCTGCTTCACCAAACGCGATGTCCCTCTCTAGCAATTGATCCTTTGTGATGACATGTCCAAAGCAAGCAAGTCGGACAATGTTCTGTTGTGGTCCATAAGGTTTTCATTGGCTAATTTTCTGAAGTAGATCACCAGGCCTTTCTTTCTAGTTTTAGTATGGAAGCTCCACTGAAACCTGTCCACCATGTGTGACCCTGCTGGTATTTGAAATACCAATGGCATAGCTTCCAGCATCATAGCAACATGCAAGCCACCACAGTAAGACAAACTGAAAGAGGGGTGATGGAGTACATAGTAGGCCCTCAGTAAATGTTCTGCATGGATAGGAGGATGAAAGGATGGAAAGAAAATTGCAAAGAAGGAGGAAGGATGGGAGTAAGACTGAGAAGAGGGATGGGAGGACGGATGGGAAGAGGGATGAAAGGAAGGATGAGAGGAAGACTAGGAGGAGGGATGGAAGAAGGGCTGGGAAGAAGGATGGGAAGAGAGATGGAAGAAGAGATGGGAGGAAACTGGGAGAGGGGATGAGATGTGGGATGGAAGGAGGAGTGAGGGGAGGAGTAGGAGCAGGGTGAGAAGAAGGATGGGAGGAGGGTTGGAAGGAGGAGCAGAAGGAAGACAGAGGAGGGACGAAAGGAAGGGTGGGGCAAGGGATGAAAGGAGGCTGGATGGATGAATGAATGAATGAATGAGTACATGAGTGGGTGAACACAGCTCCTCCAACTTCTGTGGTTCTGTCTGCCCAGATGGGAGCTGCAGCTTGCTGTAACTCCCCGTGGGCTCGGCTCAGTTAACCAGGCCTCTGTTTTACTAACGCCCTCTTTTGCAGCAGAGGCAATTAGAGCTAACGGCTGGAAGCTTCTCCCCAGGCAGCCCCACCTGCCCTGTCCTGTCCCATTAACTTCCAATTCAACAGCCATCCCCGACCTGCAATGTATAATGAAAGACATTCAAAATATATCCAAATGGCATGAGTATTGATTTATTAATGCTGGGGAATGTTGCTCTAATTGAATTGAGATCCAGGAAGTAAGTTAATGTAGCTGACGGTGCTACAGGAATTGAATTACCCCAGGGCCCAGAATTATTACCTTTTCACTCTCTTTGTTGTCAGTGGGATAAATAACAAATCAATTGACAATTCACCCTGGTGGCAAAAAAAAAAAAAAAAAAAAAAGTCCAGGGAGCCCTGGGCATGGGTGGGGGAATGGGTAAGAGAGTGGGAGAGGGTCTGCCCCAGGGCAGAGAGCCCTCCCTTGGTCCTCTCACCAGCTTCTGGAGTCCAGCAGCCAGGATTCCATAAAACCCTGGAAAGACCATCACTGCTCACTGAGAGCATCCCCATGTACTGACAATCTGAGGCCCAGAGACAGGGAGGGACTTGCCTGAAGTCACACAGCGAGCATCCCTGTAATTCTCACCCCCTCCCCAGCTTTATCTGTTTTGTTCCATGTTGTAAGCTCTTCTCCTAAAGCCGCCTCAGATCTCTATTCTTGTCTCACTCCTTCTCCCTCCTGTCCCAGGTTACTCAGTCCGTCAAGGTCCCAGAGGCTTCCACTAGACAGAAGCCTTGTCCCTCTGTTGAGGACTGACTGTTCCCCTTACCTGGTCACTGAGAGATCTATGCTAGGGTTCTGGAAACTTCTCTGAGGAAGAAAGACTCTGATCCACTACCTCATGAGGGAGAACCCCGGCAGTAAGGCTGGGAGACTTGGACTCAACTAGCATCTTTCTCAGTGTCCTTCTCTCCCACCCTTTCCCAATCCCTCCTGTCTCTCCAACTTTCTCCCTGTCTCTCCTTCAGTGGGGTACCTTTAGGAGAGATAAATAGTTTCTCCAAAGTAGAGGATCGTGGAAATAGACATACAGGGCTTGCAACCCCAGCTCTACCCATTGCTAGCTGTATGACCCTAGGTAATGCGGTTCACATCTCTGAGCCTCAGGTTCCCCACCTGCCAAATGGGAACAAAAACCCCCTTGAGCCTAAGGAGACGGTGGCTCAGAAGTGCTTCTGAAAACACCCAGTGGTCAGTGATGGCCTGGGGCTAGCAAGTGTCTGCCAGGGACCATACACTTTTCCCTGCCAGCCGCCTCGGGCCCATTGGCTGTCCAAATGGGCGTCTGCGAGGCAGCCCGGCTCTCCTTGTTCTGGTCAAGAAAGAGAAAGGCTGAGTTAATTAAATCAACAGCTAACAGTGCAGGTTACCCACAAAAGTGAACTTTAGTGCCCCTAAAACCACTGACCAAAGGAGGGCTGGGAAAAAAATGAAACCACAGTTGGAGTAAAATGGAAAAAGAAATCATCAGCTCTACATCACTTCAGCTGGCCACAGGTATCAGAATATTAATTGGTCTTTGACTCGATTTGGCTGTGGGAGTCAGGGCAGGCTGTGGCTTCAGGGAGCCTGACAGAGCGCCATGGGGCCGCCGCAGGGCATGCTGGGAGCGCGGCTGGCCGCAGGGCAGGGGAGGAGGAGGAAGAGGAGGAGGGAAAGGAGGAGGGATGGAGGCTGGGCCACCTCCACCTAGGAGGGCTGGGTGTGTGCACACGGGTGTGATGGGGGGGGGTGGGAGTGTGGGCTCCCACTCGGTTGTGGACACATTTGTGTGTAACAGGGCGGGCAGGTGTGGGTGAGTGTGGAAGTGGGTATGAGGAGTGGGGGGGGCATGTGTGAGAAAGTGGCTAGCGTGCGATGTCGCACACAGCGTCACGTTCAAAGAGCTCAAGCAGAGCTTGGCACATGGAAGCTCTCCCTCAGTATTTGCTGTCATTGCTGTCATCACTTCCCACAACAGCTCTATCAAGAAGGGGGTGATTTCATGACCAAGGTGGGAGACTCACAGACAGGGTCCTACTGGGTCACTCGGGAAGGTACTGACCACATGGGCAGCAATAATGACAGAGATTGATAATATTAGCTCACGTTATGAGGTGACCAGTTGGCCCCTGAGCACAGTGCCAAGCACAGGGGAGGCACTTGAAGCCTTTGGGTTGAGATGAATTGACTCAGACTCAGAATCTCACCACCTGTGGCCTGGGAGTTCTGGCCAGGCCCCGTGCACTCCTCTGGAGGCTTCTCAGGGGCTGATCAATGCTCTTCTGACCTGCAGGAACCTGGGTGGGGGAGCTGCCCCTCCGTAAGGTACTGGGTGTCAAAGCCAACTGCGGGTATTAAGGTGTTACTGCAGTGGGTGGTTGTCTTTCTGCAGCTGCCACCTCTCTGACCTTGGAAGAAGAGACCGCGTCCAGCTCCTCTGCCTGCTGCCTGCCTGCTGGACATGCTTGTGGAACCCGGAGCAGGGAACCGTCTAGCTGAAGGGGCATCCCCACTGTGGTGGAAATGTTTGGTGGAATCCATGTATGGCTGTAGAGGGGCAACAGGCACTTGCCAGAGCCCCATGAGCCCCTGGGACCTGCCTTGGTTTTGGGGTATCAGCTGTTTCTTATGTATCAGCTGTATCTTATGCCTGGACAAAGACCCTTCCAAGGAAGGCCTGCTCCATCTCTATCCATTCCGGTATGTTGTGGGCAAGAAGGGCTCTTAGATCACCTGTCTGGGCCCTCAGTTCACAAAAGAACAAACCGAGGCACAGAGAGGGAAAGGGACTTGCCTGAGGTCACACAGCCAGTCAGAACCCAGGGCTCCAGGTTTCCAATTCCAGGTATTTTCCTCTGGAACACAGATGCTTCCAGGTATCACATAGGTGGCATTCAAACCACAATGCCAGCTGGAAGGTGGCCACTGGCATTGGCCTCGGTGTCGGGGAGACAAGAGGGAGTGCTAGAGACTGTGGTACACTGGAGAACCCACGACTGGTCCCAGGGGCAGCTGCTCCTCAGCACCTTGAGGTGGGCCTCATTTTGCCAGAGCTCCTGATTTTTCAAGAGAAGCTAAAAATCTGACTTTTTATGTGAAGCCTTACAGTGGTGAAATGCTGGCAAAACTCAAACAATTTAAAAGCACAGAGCGGTCCCTAAGTGACATGTTTGCCCCCTGTGGGCTGCAGGTGGTGACTCTGAGGCTGTCTCTCTGGGATTTGGTGGGTGGAGATGTGGGAGGAGTGAAAGGCTGGGTGCTGCTAGGAAGATGTGAGCTTTGTGACACTGTTGGCCTGTTGCATTCATTCATTCACTCCTTCACTCATTTACCCTCTTAGTTTGGGCTCTGCTGTCTCTCTGCTTTGCCTCAAGGGTTTCTGGCCTCTGAATGGCAGAATGAACCTGTCTGAGCTCGCAGGCATCCCAGGCTTTCCAGAGAAGATAGGAGTCTGCTGATGCCCCTCCTGTCATCTTCCCGGACAAAGGTCAGGGGATTCCTTGGTGTGGTGGAGGGTGGAGCTGAGCTGCTGAGCTCAGCCAGACTCAACTCCTAGTCTTGGTCCCATTCCTACCCTCGGACAGGTCTGGGTTCAAATCCTGGCTCTGCCACTTACAAGCTGTGTGACCTTGAGCAAGTGGCTACCCTTCTCTGTACCTCGGTAAAGAAGACACTGTAGATGCCCAGCCTGTATCCCCTTGGCACTCACCTCTTCATGCTCAGGATTCCTTATGCAAACTCTATGACTCTCTGCCTAAGGGCTTTTTCTGGCTGTGTGAGCGAGACAGGTGCTCACAGGCCAGGCTGGAAGAGCTGGAGCATGAGTGCCCCTTGAAGCAGCCCTCAGACAATGAAGGACAGGGTGTCAGTGGGCAAATACCCCAGCTCCCTCACTCTCAGTTGAGTTATCTGAGGCATGTTCCATCTCCCAGAGTTCCCCAGGGTGATGGAGCGCCAGTTGCCCACAGTGGTAATCTGCCTGATGAGTCACCCTTCTATGGCTTCTTCCCCTCCCTGTCTCGTTTCCCCCCTTCCTTACCCATGTTTCCTAGTATCTTCTCCTAGATAAACTATTCATCTTGTCTCAAGACCTACTTCTGGAAAAGTCCACCCTAAGAATTTCCTCAGTTTACTCAGCTATCAAACGGGTATAGTTAACATCTCAGAGTTGGTGAGAGGGTGCAACAAGTTACTACATACATGAAGCACCCAGCAGCTGCTGGCACATTGAAAGCCTTCCCTCAATAGGCTGTAGCTTTTACTGTGATTGCTAATGTTGTTGTGATATTGGGATGACCCCCAGGCCCCAAGGCCAGGCCCATTAGGGCAGCTTTGAGGTGGGAGCCAGGCTGCCCCAGGAGTGCCTCAGGGGTTGGCTGAGGGCTCTGGGTGGAAGGAGTGGGGAAGACAGTGGCCTCTGTGGTGAGGATGGTGGAGTCTATGTAGCAAAGAGGGGTGGGCCCCAGGGGAGCCCATCAGCACTACCCCTACCCCCAGACCTCAGAGCTGTTAGTACAAATGGTGCTAATGGGGCTGGGTCCAGCTGTCACCATCGAGGGGGAGGGGTGGGGGTTGGGGGAGGCAGGTGCAGGGTGGGTGCAGGGTGGGTGAAGGGGAGCCTGCAGCCTGACCCACCCAGAGCTCCAGGATTTGCCTGAGCCGAGGCACCAATGGATATAGAGTTTGAGAGGCAGGAGCCAAAATACGCAGAGACAGGGGCTGCTTAACTCAGAAAGGAGGCTTCAGGGGAAGGGGGCTACGGGGCAGGGTATCCCAAGCTGTGTCCTGGAAAATCAAATACAAATCTTTGACCTACCTAGATTCTGACTGGGAAGCCATGGCGATTAAGCTCCCTCGTAGGTTCTGGAATCAGGACCTTGGGCAAGATACCTCCCTGCTCTGAACCTCAATTTCCTCATTTTGAAAATGGGATTAATGATAATACTGACCTGTTAGGGTTGTTGTGAAGAGTTAGTTAAATAAAATTGGGCCCAAGAAGGGTGAGCAAGCTCCTCCCCCTTTCCCCCCTTCCTGAAAGTGCATGCCCTCCCCTCCCTGCCCAGCCCTCACCCTCCACCTTCTGTCTGACCCTGCCATGGGCTGGACGCTGCGTGGAGCAGCAACACCTTCTAATTTACCTGTCCTTGGCTTCAAACTCACACAAACCTCACACAAACCTGGGTTGACGCACAGCCTTTAGGCTCCTCCGTGATAAAGGCTCGGGGCTCTCTCCAAAGTATACGGAAGTGAGGTTCCAAGTGAATCTCTAGCCCTCCCTCAGTGTAGTGCCTGCCCCTGTCACCAAAGGCACACATCCCCAAGTCATCCTCTCTTGGAATCCTGCGCGTACCTCCTGGGATATCGGTTCTAGATTTGGGTTTCTGAGTGAACACCACCGGAATCCTCCTCTCCTGGTCCACACCCACCTTGCTTAATGATAATCCCTAGCCCAAGATCCAAGAGTTTGCAAAGCCCCTTCGTATGCCCAGCTCTCTCTCATTTGCTCCTCGGAACCGCCCCCCCTGAGGTTTTTAGGCTGCAGTTAGGATTCCCATTTTGCAGATAAGAAAACTGAGCAGGGCCAGGACTAGGGCAAGGCAAGCCAGGAGCCCAAGGAGCAAAATTTAAGGAGGCTCTCAATGTCAGGCCAGCCCTGCCCTGGCATGAGCTGAGGGTGGGCCCTGGGCTCCTGGCTTGGCTCACCTCCGTCCTGGCCCTGAAACTGAGGCTGGAGATCGCCCTGTCTCTGGGTGAGCAGGTGGTGGAGCAGGTCACCAAGGTAGGTCTGCCCTGACCCTTGGGCTGGGGTTGTTTCCTCTACACCACAGCAGGAGAACCTGTTTGGAGGAAGTGACAGATTGGTTAGTGGGGAAAATGAACTTGGTAGAAGGAAGATGGGGTCTGTGAGCCTGCATGGGCTGTGGGTCTTTGGCGAATTACAAGGCCTGGAAGTACTGGAGGAGTCTGCAGCTGTCTCAAGGGAATGGATGAAAAAACCTTTTGTAAAGGGCAGCATGAGGTCCTGTGGGCTGATCTGCAATTTTAATGATTCTTACTAACCTTCTGGAAGAAGAGGACAGCCCAACATTGGGGGTACTAGTTACTTAGAAGAAGCCCTGGTGGCACAATGGTTAAGCGCTCAGCTGCTAACTGAAAGGTTGGTGGCTTGAACTCACCTGCCACTCCACGGGAGAAAAGACCTGGCAATTTGCCCCTGTAAAGATCACAGCCTAGGAAACCCAATGGGGCAGTTCTACTCTGTTATACAGGGTCGCTTTGAGTCACAATCTACCCGACCACATACAACAACAGTGTTCTTAGAGCTGTAGGGGCAGGAGGCAGGCCTCTTTGGCAAACCCAGTAAATCTAAAACATGCACAAATCTTAGGACCCAGCCATTCCACTTCTAGGAATAGCAACAATAGCTACTGGCGCTTTCTACATGCCAGGCACTGTTTTATGCACTTCGTATGTTATTAGTTCATTTAATGCTCACAAGGACCCTCAGAGGTGGGTACACTGTCATTATTCCCATTTTCCAGGTAAGGAAACTGAATCTCAGAGAGACTGACCTGCCCAAAGTCACTAGCCAACAAGCGGTTAAGTTGGACTTGAGCCCAGGCAGCTGGCTCCCGCGCCTGTGTTCTTATCTTCCTGTGACATTCTACCCCTACCTTTGTAAACATCAGCCTGAGGGTGATCAGAGGTATTTGCGAGTGTTTATGGCAGCTTGGCTTGTAAGAACAACACAACCAGAAGGGAGTCACGTTAATGCTCGTTGACAGAAGAAACCACACATTCTGGAACAATCCAACAATCCTCAACGACTCTTAAACAGAATGAGGTCAAAATGTATATTATTAGGGTATACTTTATATTGATACTATATTAAGTGAAAAAAGTAATATGTGACTAATGTTCCTAATCCCATTGTTATAAGAGAAAAAAAAAAACAAACCTATACATGTCTTACTAAGTATGAAAAGGTCCGTAAGATTCCAGACCAAATGGATGCCCAGGATTAAGCTGCTTCTGGAGGAGGGACTGGAGATTTGATGGAGAACTAGCCTAGCATATTTCACTTGCTGCCTGAAGAGTAAGTATCTGTTACAACGAGTATGTATTCCTTTTATAATTAAGCAGGAAACTTTTTTTTTTTTTTTTTAAGAATGGCTATAAAACAACCCACTAAAAGTGTCCTGAGGGCCTCTTCTCACGTTTTGTCTCTTAGACCCTTCAGACAGGGCTTTGCCTCTGCTGACTTGAGTCTGTCCCCACCCAGAGGGAAGGGGCGACAGTGTCATGAGGGAAAACATCTGCTTTCTGTCTTGCTCGGTTCACCATTTGGGCTGGGGCAGCCAAGACGTTGGGATCATGGCGCCCCATCTCCTGCTGCTAGCCTGTGGTGTCCAAGGGCGGTGGGCCAGGAACCAGGACTCCCAACTGGGAGCCTCTGCTCACCTTCCCATGGCCCAGCATCCTGCTTCTCCCCTCCTGCCCAACCCTGACCTCTTGTATGAGCTTGGAGCTATTTCTTCTCCCTGGCCTCAGTTTTCTTACCAGCAAAATGGGAAGAATTATTCCTCCCAAGTTTGGCCTAAAGGATGAGATGATATACACTTGAGAATTGTCAAGAAGGGAAAGATTTGGTAGACAATTATAACTTTTATTTATAGTAACATTTGGATCAGAGAGACTTGGATTCAAATTCTAGTTCCACCACTGACTAGCTGTAGTCAAGGTGGTGAACCTCTCTGAGTCTCAATTTCATCATCTACAAAATAGGAATAAAAGTATATGATTCACAGGGTTGCCGTGGAAATTCAATGAGCTAATTCAGGAAAGCATTCAACATAATCCCTGGCACACAATTAAAAAAAAACAGTTACTGTTGAGTTGACTGACTCATGGTGACCCCACGTGTGTCAGAGTAGGACTGTGCTCCATAGGGTTTTCAATGGCTGATTTTTTGGAAGTAGATCTCCAGGCCTTTCTTCTGAGGTGTCTCTGCATGGACTCAAATGACTAATCAGTGGGTTAGCAGCCAAGTGCTACTGTTTTCACCGCCAGGGGATATCAACACGCAATACGAAATCCATTGCCATTGAGTCGATCTCAACTCATAGTGACCCTACAGGACAGAGTAGAACTGCCTCATAGGGTTTCCAAGGCTGTAATTTTTACAGAAGTAGACTGCCACATCTTTCTTCTGCAGAGCAGCTGGTGGGTTCAAACTGCCAACTTTCAGTTAGCAGCCAAGCACTTAACCACTTGCCACCAAGGCTCTTGGCACGCAATAAGTGGGTTGCCATGAGGAGGAAGGTGCAGGGGGCTGGCCAGAGGCTCGGTGAGGCCTGAATGGGCATTATAGGGCATGTTGGGGCAGCAAAGGCCCAAGAGAAGGGCAAATACTTGGGAAGTTGGGCCTTCCTTCTGCCGTGACTTCGAGAAGGGGAACCAGAGGCCAAGATTGGGCAGGGGGAGTGTGGCCATGGTGGTGAGTCCCGCAGCCTGAGCCAGGGGGCTGTTCTCCCACCACACACTGGTTGGCCTGCCAGGGAATGGAGAAGTAAGAGGCGTCTCCTGGGGAGGGCCAGACAAGCCTGGCCGAGGGTGGAAAAACCCTCTGGTCTGAGGGGCCTGGGGGATGGGGAGTGCTGGTCCAGGCCAACTGACAGGCACCCCTACAGCTCCAGGCCTCGCACTCGCTGTCCAGCCCCAAGCTCTCCCAGTTGGGATCCAGGTGGTCATTGGAGGCCAGTGAGGCACAGCCTGGACCTGCTGCTCAGGCCTCCTCAGAGGCCGCCAGTGTTCACAGAACCAAGCCCCAACTCCCTACCCAACCTTCCAAGCCTGCCTCAGTCCAACCTCAACTTGCCTCTTGGCCTTTGCAATGTGGCCTGAGGGGCAGCATGAAGCACATCTGGCCTGGCCCTGGAGCTCACCCAGGCTGATGGTTTGGCTTCCCTCCCTCCTTACCATCAGACCCTCCCCTGGGTTGTATGCACTGCGTCCTGGGACATAGTCAGCACACGGCCTCATGTGGTGACAGCACTGCCCAGTTCACATAGTAGCTCATCCATTGTCCCCTCACACGGCAAGGTGGGGACCGGGCCCACCATGGTGGTGGCCACGGAGGCACACCGCTCAGGTCCCCTGTAAGAGGCTCTACTGAAGGGAGCACTGTGACTGATGGCCCCACAGCCACCCCTCTGGGTCCATCATGTGCACACCAAGGTCACGCTCGCCCAAAGTCACTCCTACCCACGTCCTGAGCATGGCAGGACCCCAGTGCAGGCCGGGCTGGCACTTTCATAGAACTGTGCTTTCATCTTCAGCTCTTCTTGCTGAATCCTCCTCCTTCTCCCCTCCTTCCACAGTGGTCAGACCTGCATCTCCCTCGAGGGGCCCTGTCTGCCTGCTCCTGTTCCCTCTCCCTCATCTCCTTCACAGGCGTTTCCCCCAGTAAATCTCTTACATGTCTAATCCCACCTTGGCGTCTGCTTATCAGAGGGCCCAAACTAACACACCCATTTTACAGATGGGGAAACTGAGGCCTCGAGAAGTGAAAACACTTACCCAAAGTCACACAGCCAGTTATGACCACAGCCAGGTCCAGAACTCAGCCCTCTTCCTTCCCTCACTTTCTCCCACTGCTTTACCCCCTTGACCCAATATTTGGGATCAAATGACAGGACAGCTTCCCTAACAGGGAGCAGGCTGACTCTGGTGGTATTTGACCTGGAAGATAGTCTTAGCTTAAACCTCGTTTTGAGAAATTGAGCCTGGAGGCTGGGGCAGGCTGAGAGGCTCCTGCCTCCAGGACTTCTCTGGCCAACTCTCCCCAGTCGTCACCGCCCCCAGTGGTAGGGGATCTGCTGCCTATCAGGGGTCCTGCTGGGATCTGGGCAGGATCCTCTCTGGGGAACCCAGAGCGGGCAGAGCCACTGGCTTTTAAAGTAACACAACCTCATTAAGTCCATGATGGAGCAGGAGGAAAGGGGCGGGTGCTGGGGGCAGGGACGCCAGGCCTTAATGGCTTGTCAATGACTCGCTATTTCCCACTCCTGGCTAGGACAGATCGGAGGCTGGGGGCTCTGCTGTGGGGGTGGGGGATAGCTGGAGGGTAGGGAAGCTCTGGGGAGCCTGATCTTGGACTTGGCGAGGAGGCCCATCGTGAGGGGGAGGTTCCATCTGACCAGCTCTATGTTTCATTATCAAGGCACAGATTTCTGAATGGGCAGGGCTCTTGTTGAGTCCATCACTGTCCTTTTACAGAGGGGGAAACTGAGGCAGAGGGAAGTGAAGGGACTTGCTCAAGGCCACAAACTGAACCAGCACTAGAATTTTCCTGACACCCTTCACGCCTTCCATGATGCTCCCCCTCTGCACCCTTCCCAGTATCCAGTCCCCTCACCCCAGACAAACAGTCCCCATGGTCTCCTAAAGGAAAATGGTGTCTTGCTTCTCCCAGGAAGAAAATAATCTAGGAAACTCATTCCCAGTGGAGTGATTCTGCTTGTTTTGAGTCCTCATTTCAATGAAGTTTTGATATTTATCACAAACGCACACACCTTATCATCCATGATGTAATGCTATCACTTTAGCCTCTGCATTCCGGGTAAATCACAAACTCTTTAGTGTGGCCTTCGAGGCCCCCCGTCTCTGTGCTCCGGCCCCCCGGCCTCCTTCTCTCAGTCCTTCCTACCGCAAGGCCTCAGCTGGTCCCTTGTCTGCAACCCTCTGCTCCCCACATCTCACCCTGGACTTCCACCGCACCTCAGACTTCAGTCTGAGGGCTGCGCCCCCAGGAAAGCCCCCTCAAGCCCCCAACAAGGCAAGGTTCCCTATCAATGTGCCCCTGCCACCCGCCCCTGCTGATCACAATTATAATTATACAGATTCTTTGGGATTCTTTCTTTCATGCGTCTCTTGCTCTTGCTCTAGACCAGGCTCTGAGGGGGCAGGGACCCAGCACAACGTCAGCTCAACGTATTTTACAATAGCATCTAGTTGTTGAATGACAGAAAGAAAGGAAAGCTAGGAGGACGGAAGGACAAAGGGATGCACTCGTGGATTTCCCAAGACAGCTTCTCATGCCACCTGTGGGTAAAAGCTGAGACAGGGACGTTGAGAAGCAGCTTGGAGGTGGCATTTCTGTGGAGAGCTAGGGCGATGGTGCCAATGCTTGCCCAGAGAGTGGGTGGACAGGTGTCCTCACCTGACACCCTGACACTGCACAGTGCTCAGTATACGGGATTTGGGACTGTCACCTAGCCTGGGGCCCCAGGTCCAGGTCTGGCTCTTGGGAAAGCCTGGCTCTCAGAAGATTCCAGGCTGTGCTCCAGGGCAGTGCCTCGTCAGTGCTCTGGCCTGGGAGGGAGGTCACCCGTGGCTGCAGGTGCAGTGTGGTGGTGGGAGGGTCACCTCACCTGCATTTCTATCCCAGCCATGCCATTTTCCAGCCATATGGCTCTAGACAAGTCACCTCACGTCTCTGAGCCTACATTTCTTTCCTGCTTTGTAAAATGAGCACTGTCACAGGATCACCCTCATGGAATGTTGGAGGACAGCGCACATCAAGGGCCGACACAGTAAGTGTTCAATAAATGTTACCAATTGTTAGTGTCATTATAATTAGAAGTGCCCAAAGCCAAAGCCAGGTCCCCGGGTGGTGCAAATGTTTTGTGCTTGGCTACTAACCGAGAGGTTGGTGGTTTGAATCCACTGAGCAGCACCAAGGAAGAAGGGCCTGGCAATTTAGTTCTGTAAGAGTACAAGCATTGACAACCCTGTGGAGCAGTTCTACTCTGACCTGCATGGAGTGGCTATGAATCAGAACTGACCTGACAGCAACAGATTATGGCCAAAACCAGAAAGTTTTCACCAAGGAGTAAGAGACTTCGTGGAAGGGGTATTTGAACGTTAAATGAAAAGGCCTGGGGAGCACTTTTCTTCTAGTGGAATCTCAGGCATTGTTGCTCTTCAGTACCTCCTACGCAACTTGCCTGGAACCTGGTTTCCCTAGAAGAGGGTAAACTGAGGCACATCGCGGGCATGCCTGGGATGTGCGTATGTGTGTTCGGGGTCGAGAGGTGGGAGAGGTTGCATTCATCTACCCCAAAACACCAAACCCATTGCCGTCGAGTCGATTCCAACTCATAGCAACTCTATAAGACAGTGTGGAACTGCCTCATAGGGTTTCCAAGGAGCAGCTGGTTTGAACTGCTGACCTTTTGGTTAGCAGCTGTAGCTCTTAACCACTGTGCCACCAGAGCGCCTAGAAGGAGAACAATCCCAGGTTTTCAGGCCAAGTGCCCAGGCTCAGATACACACAGCAAGGGCAGAGGAGTTCTGGAGTTCTGGGGAGAGAGGAACAGGGCAGGGAGCCAGGATGGGACCCCAAGGATAGACTAGAAGTATTGTGACGACAAAGGTGCCAGGAGGAGGGGAGAAGGGCATTCCAGTGCAGTGTGTTCAGGGGACTGGGTGTATGACCCTACGCAGGCAGAGCAGTCTCAACTCACTGAGTGCTCCCAGCAGCCCTGTGAGGTGGGTGTTCCAATCTCCTCTTTACAGATGGGGAAACTGAGGCACAGGGGATCTAAGTAACTTGCCCAAGGTCACACAGCTAGTAAGGGGTAAATTCGGGATTTGAACCCAGGCCATCTAGTGCCACAGCCCTGGCTCTGAAAGACACATGTCAGAGGGGGAAGGCTTGGGTTCAGGGGCTGCGGTTGAGATCCAGCCAAAGACAAGGAGGGCCCAGAGCAGGCAGCGGCAGCAGTAGCCACTGAGGTGAGAATGGAAGAGGGAGCTTTCCCAGGAAGGTCAGGGATCGATGGAGAATGGGAGGAGCTGGTCTGGGCAGGGGCAGAGGCTCATTAGTAGGAGGCCCAGCTGGCCGGCTGCTCCAGACCGTGAACTTGGCAAAGGGCAGCCACCCAAGGGCAGAGGTGGCCTGTCCAGGCAGAAGGGTCTTCCCGAGGGGGCCCTGGCCTGATCAATGAGGGCAGCCCGATCGATGAGAGCTCAGCACGCCCTAGGGGCAAGACCCTGCCTACGCCCCAGACAGGGGTAATAACAGTACTCACGCAGTGTCAGGCCATGTGCTAAGCACTTCCTGTGACACAGATAGTTATGAGGAGGCGGCACTCAATTGAGTCCATCACCTCAGGTATCCCTCAACAGCATCTTGCAAAGGTGGTCTTATCATCTCCATTTTACAGATGAAGGAACTGAGGCTCAGAGATGGTGGAGGAGTTTGCCTAACATCTGGCAGTGATCCAAACCTAGGCTCTTGACAACTGCATTGCCTGGGACCACCTCTTGTTGGCAGGTCCTGGGCACCTGGTAGCCAGCCTGGCAGGTGGTCTCCACCCCTCCGCTCCGCCCGTCTCCAGTTTGGTTTCCCGAGTGAATGGCGGTGGAGGTGGGTGGGGAAGGAGCAAGAAAGCAGGACTGAGCTCTGCTAGGCCTCGACCCAGTGAGGAAACTGGAGCGGAGCAGCTGGGACAACTGCTTCGTGCACAGACATAGGCATAGGCTGCTGTGACCACACCCAGGAGGCCAGCATAGTAAGACAGAGTCTCTCTCCCAGGCTTCCCCTATGACTTTGCCCCTTCAAGACACTGAAACCTGCAGCCCCATGTTGGTGGGGATGGGGTAACATGCACAGTATAGACTGTGGTGTACCTACTGTCTGCCAGATACAGTGTTTAGGTGCAAAGGATTCAATGGGAAGCCACACTGGGTAGTCTCTACTCGCATGGGGCTTATTGCAGTTGATCAGGGAGTCCAACGTCCATCACCTCATCACACACCACAAAGCAAGATTGTAACTGGGAACAGCATCATGGAGGTGCCCCGAGGCAGCATAATGGGAGTGGGGAGGGGGGACAACTGACCTAGCAAAGATGGTCAGGCAAGCCTTCCCCAAGGAAGTGGCAATTGAGCCACTGTGAAGGATGAGTAGGTTAGGAGGAAGGGAAGAGTGTGCCAAGTGGAGGGTACAGCCTGTGCAAAGGCCCCGTGGTGGGAGGGAACAAGGAGGATGCAAGGGCCTGAAAGAAGTCAGTTAAAGGGCAGGAACACAAAGGAGAGATGATTTGGAGAAGTGACTGAAGACATGGGCAGGGGCCAGAGCACCCAGGGCCCTGGAGGTCACATGGAGGAGGTGCAAAGGCTTATCCTAAGAGACATAGGACACCATTTAAGTGCATGAATGAAATATCACTCTTTTGTGGAATCTAGAATGCACGTTTCACCTTTGACATCTCTGAAATTGGGCTGCATCTTGTAATTTATGGTTTTTCTCAGTTTGGCAATATTTTTTAGAAGTACATAAAACCATGGTGCATCTTACAATCAATTGGAGATGTCTTCAACTCAGAGGAATCAGTATACACCTACACCTCACTTATCAACTATCTTGTGATCTGACATTTTGCATTTACAACAATAGTAAAAAATCTACCATCTGACTATTTTGCACATTAATGACGTACATCTGGCAGTAACGAATGCTGAGGTACCAGGCAAAAGAGTAATGCTGCTGTGATGGTTAAGGTTATGTGTCAGCTTGGCTGGGCCATGATTCTCAGTGGTTTGGCAGTTATGTAATGATACAATTTGACGGTTATGTAATGGTGTGATTTGGAAGTTATGTAATGATGTAGTCATCCTCCATTTTGTGATCTGATGTGGTCATCCTCCATTTTCGCATGCCAATTTTCACATAATGACCTAGGCTTTGGAACCTAACCATGTGGATAAGTGAGGAATGGGTGGTATAAAATAGATGAGAATGGCGGTACCCCATTTGTAGAGGTGAGGGAGACTAGGGTCCCACCTACTTGGCCCCCTTCATCCCTACAGGAGCCCTCTGCCCCTCTGCCACTCCCAAAACTCTAGGGAACATGATTAGGTTGGAGATTAATGGTCTTGAGCTTGGAAGCTTTCTTATAGCACACATGTTCAGGCGCCACCCAGACAAGCCCAACCAGACTCTCTCTGGTGCCCAAGAGTCTGAATTTCTCCAAGCTCCTGTGATTCTAATGCATAGTCAGGCTTGGGAGCTACCAGTCTATTTTTTAAAATATATAATTTATTTATTTGTTGTTGTTGTTGTTGAGAATATATACAGCAGAACATACACCAGTTCAACAATTTCTACATGTATAATTCAGTGACATTGATTACATTCTTCAAGTTGTGCAACCATTCTCACTCTCCTTTTCTGAATTGTTCCTCCCCCACTAACATAAACTCACTGCCGCCTAAGTTTCCTATCTAATCTTTCAAGTTGCTGTTGTCAGTTTGATCCCATATAGATAGTTCTTAAAAGAGCACAAGGCTTAAGGAGACATTCTTAAGCTAAATTATTGTTTGGTTTTAAGAAGACTTCAGGGGATATTTTTGATTTAAGGTTTAAAGATTACCTCAGGGCAATAGTTTTGGGGGTTCATCCAGCCGCAATGACTCCAGAAAGTCTGGATTCCATGAGAATTTTAAATTCTGTTCTGCATTTTCCCCCTTTTGATCAGGATTCTTCTATGGAATCTTTGATCTGGACGTTCAGTAATGGGGAGCTACCCATCTATTAACTCTCCAAGGCCCTGGATGACCTGACCTTCCAGGATCCTGTTTCTGGAAGATGAATTTCCCAGGACCTGATATACTTTAAAGAGCCCAGGACCCTGCACACAGTGGGCAGAAAGGGCACGAAAATGATCTGATGTTGTTTCCTCAGACGTGTGCAAAATGAGGCCTCAGGAGTCCCCCAGCCATCTTCCTCTGACTGCTTTTCTCTGTCAGCAAATCTTTTCCTGCAAATCTTTTTGGGGGCAAAGGAAGGGTTGCTTGTCCCCAACCTTGGCCCCCAGCCCCTCTTTTATCCCCTGCATCTCTCCCCTGCCTTTCTGTTTCAGGGCAGTTGCTCTCGGGTTGTGGCTAATACAGGTCACTGAAGCCATCCAGTGATGAGAATCAATAGTGGATCCAATTTTCCTGCTTCAGTTTTAGAGCTTTTTAGGTTCACATTAGTTTGATGCAATTGGACAGAAAAGCAGCGGAGCAGCTGCTGGGACCCCGGAGACCATGCCGAGGAGCTCCCCCATTGTCTGGAAAAGAACCCACAAAGGCTGCTTCTCCCAGATTGGCCTCTGAGACCTGCCAGGGCTATATTGGGGTCCCCTGGTCCCCCCTCCTGCCCCAGGGGATTTTGCTGCTGTAAAAAGGATAGGGAGGTACAGCTGGGGGAAAGGGGTGCTGAGAGGATAGCTTGGAAACAGCTCCCGCCTCACCCCCAAACCAGGGCATGTGGTCACCGTGGGTGGCGCAATTGCAAAATATGCTTGCTAAATGTGGATGAAGGATCTCACCTGTTTATTTTTAGCCCCTGGAGGGCTTGCTGAGGCCCTGGGAGGCTTAACACTTATGCTGCTTGGAGAAGGCAGGGTTATGGTGTGCACAGGGGTGGGAGGTCTGGACCAGGGGCCTATCTACAGAAAATAACACCTATGGCACTTACTTTTAAATGGCTGAACGATGTCTCACAGCTGGCGGTGGGAACTGTGATGGCCGATAGAAACTACTCATTGGTGCCCCGTCTCAAGTGGTGCCCAGGGCTCGCGCCCTACCTGCCATCCATCCCTTACTTACACCTGTGATCGTCCCCAGCCCCTCAGACTTCAGACCTCAGATGGAAGGTGCAAAGACATATATAAACCAAAAAAAGCCCGTCGCCCTCGAATCGCTTCCAATTCAAAGCGACCCTATCGAACAGAGTAGAGCTGCCCCATAGGGTTTCCAAGGAGACGTTAGTGGATTCGAGCTAACGACCTTTTGGTTAGCAGCTGAGCTCTTAACCATGGACGAGTATTCATTTCAGCCCTGGTTTCACAGTGGTTAAGCGCAGGGCTGCTAATCGAAACGTCCACAGTTCAAACCCACCAGCTACTCCGAGGGAGAACTATGTGGCAGTCTGCTCCTATAGAGATTCATGGACTTGGAAATCTTACGGAGCAGTTCTACTCTGTCCTGTAGGGTCACTATGAGTCAGAATCTATTCAGCAGCACACAACAACAACATTCCCTTCAGCAGTAGCAAAAATCTGGAGCTGACTGAAATGTCCATCAATAGGGGGATAGTGGATACATTATGGTACACCTTTGCCATGGAACACCAGTCAGTGGTTAAACAGAATGAAGTTCCATCATGATGCACTGACCTGGGGAAATCTCCAAGACACATTGATAAATAGAAAAAAAAAAATTCCTTACACATCAGTGTGAATAACATGACTCTACTTTGTGAAAAAAAACGTGTGTGTATGTTTGAATGAGTGTATACATTCCACATAGCTTTGTCTTGATAATCTTAGGAAAAGACTACAAAGGATACACACCATGCGTAGGGGCTTTTGCTTCTTAATTTATATACTTAAAAAAAAAAAGTATGGAGAATGAGTGATTTAGCTTTTTCATTTTGTTTTGTTTTTCTCTATGAAATCTGCAACAGCTAATAATTATAACCAGATAGATCATTATATACACGAATAAGGGAAACTATTCCACGCTTCTGAGAAAAAGCAAGCCAGAGAAAAATAGGTACAGTATGATCCTGTTTATGTAACATCCTACACCTGTAGATCTACATAATATCTTTCTTTTTCTCTTTGTATTTGCCCTTAAGTTGATTCTGACTCATGGCCACCCCGTGTGTGTCAGTGTCCAACTGTGCTCCATAGCGTTTTCCATGGCTGATTTTTTGGAAGTAGATCACCTGGTCTTTCTTCTGAGCACCTCTAGGTGGACTCGAACTGCCAACCTTTCGGTCAGCAGACCAATGCATTAACCGTTTGCACTCCCTAATGCACAGGAGACGGTCTGTAGGGTAGACTCCAAGCTTTGAAGCGTGCTCGCCACCATGGAGGAGCATGAAATTGTAGAGATGGAGGCGGTCGGTGAGGAGGGCTGTCCTCTAACGCCCAAGGCTTGGGATGCCTTCAGGGTGCAGGGACTCTAGGAAGGGGCAGGAAGTGGCAAATGGAGACAAACAGGCAGTGAGGAGGGTATGGGTGCCCATGTGCCTCGGGAATGGGCCTGGGAGTGGTGGACGGGGTGGTTGGGGCTGACTGTTCATATTTGAGCTTCAGGTCTTAGGAACTTCGGCTGCCCCTCCTGCTGCCTCCATGGCTCGCGGGCTAGGAAGGGGGGTGGGGGGTGGGGTAGGAGACTATGTGTAGGTGTTGGTGTGGGGGACAAGGGTGGGGGCTTCATCAGAGGGCTGGCCCTGCCTGTCCCTGAGGTTGCTGGGTAGCTAGCTAGAGGACTCCCAAAGGGTTTATACCTGTTCCTTATTCCTCCTCCTCTCCCACCTTTTCTGGTGGCCAGGGGCTGATGCTAGGGCAAGCAAGCTTGGCTTTAGCGATGGCTTCTGCCCCAGGCCTGACCACAGCCAACACGCCGGCAGCCCAAGCCCTCCACCTTCCTGACCTTTCTAGAGCCCTGGAAAGGCGCTAGTGTCCACCCACAGAGGCTGGGCCTGGCCCTCTGATGAGGGGACTGGTGATCACGCAGAGGGCTGATGCCAGGCACTCCTGAGTCCCAGGGCCTCCTGCCTACCCCTAAGCCCCACTGAATAAATGAATAATAGAAACGAAGTGAATAATAGATCTGTTGGTCACTTGGGGAATTGGAGGCAAAGCAAATCTTGAGGAGGCCGGTGGGCTAACAGCCCACTCTGAATGGCAGGATGGATGCTGGGATGTGAGGGTAAAGAGGGGACCCCAAATGGCACTCCTCTGGGGGTGGGGAGTCCTAGTCTGAGCAGGCAAGGGGAGTAAGGAAGGGCTGGCAGGGCTGGGGTGGAAGGGGGTGATGACGGCACACATGCAGTGCTCCTGCCGGATGCCCGGCCCAGTGCTGGAACCTGGCTGCTTAGGACAGTGTCCTCTGGGGCAGGATGGGGCTCTGTCCAGGGACACATCAGAGGGGCCAGCAGGGAGGGCTGTCTGGAAGGGCCAGAATCATCTTATCCAGTAGCAAGCAAGTGGCTTCTCATCCTGGTCCCTCTATTTCTACCTGGGTGACCTTGGGTAAGTTACTTAACCGTTCTGAACCTCAGTTTGCATCATTTGTAAAATGGGATAATCATAGTACTTCCCTCATAGACTGTTTGGAATTAAAATGAGACAATGTTCTTAAAGTGCTTAGCACAACACCTGACATTTATTAAGGGATGAATACCAAACCCAACCCACTGCTACCAAGTTGATGCCGACTCATAGCGACCCCACAGGATTTCCAAGGCTGTAAATCTCTACGGAAGCCAACTACCACATCTTTCTCCCACGGAGCTGCTGGCGGCTTTGAACCACCAACCTTTTGGTTAGCAGTCGATCGCTTTAACCTCTGTGCCACCAGGGCACCTTAAGGGCTGAATAAGCACACCTTATTCGTATGATTGTTACGGATCTGAGGTCTAGGAAACGCAGAATCACACAGGGCACTAGACTGGGATGACTTGAGGGACACGATTTCATGTGGGGAGGGGACTGGATGGGGACCTTGAAAGTGTCTTCTGAAGAGCTAGTGCCCAGGAGACACTGCCTTCCCGGGGAAGTTCATGCTGCTGTGGCTTTTGGTCTGGGCACCGCCGCCCTGGCCCTGGACGTGGTTGGGGCTGGGCAGGGACACACAGTTGAGTGGTTGGGTCAGGAACAGGCCTGCGAGAAACAGCTGGATGAGGGGTGAGGGGTGAGGGTCAGCCTTGCTCTGGGCTGAGGTTGTGAGGTCTGAGGCTCCTGCTCCTGCTCCTGTCCTGGGGTCACAGGAACTCAGCAGCCCCCTCCCCAAAGAGTCTGCAGGGGCCACAGTGTTGTGCTGAGACACTGCTGCTCTGAGGCCGTCTGGCCTGGGCAGCGGTTTCTGTAAAGGGAGCCGTGGGAGATGGGGTGGCAGAGACGAGCAAACCAGGGCCTCTGCAGCAGAGGTGGGGTGGGAGTGGCTGCCAGCATTCCCCAGAGAAGGTCTGCGTTGGCCCTTTCTGTCTTGAAAAACAGGAAGTGGAATAAGTAGCCCCGCTTTGACTTCCAGGTGAACTACGAGGCCTGGAAGGGGCCTCTTTGCTGAGGTCTGGGCCTAGGAAGGAAAGAATTTCTTTCTAAACCTGGGACCTGACCTCCCGGATAGCTCTATGCCAGGCTGGTTACTCCTCTGGGCCTTACTGTCCGCATTTGTGAAATGAGCTTAATAGCGAGACTAACCTTACAAAAGAGAAAGCTTCTTGGGACATACAAGCCTCAGTTTCCTCATCTGCAAAATGGGGAAAATAACATTATGTATCTCAGAGGTTGTTGTGAGGGTTCATGAGACGATGCAGGAAGCAGTTAGCACACCGGAGGCCCTGGCCTCAATGCCAGAGGAAGCCAGAATCCTTTTCCCTTATAATAGCGCTGTGAGGCAGATGGGCAGGGATTGCCCTAACCCCCATTTTACAGAGCAGGAAGTGAGGCTCAGAGAGAAGGGGTTTGGCAAAGATCGCCCCACAAGGCAGTGGCAGAGCTGAGATTGGTCACCAGACCACGCCCTTGGCCTCCCCACCCCTCAGCCCCTCTCTGCACCTTCTGCACTTGGCAAACAGGGAAGATGTTGGCACAGCGCTGTCCCATCTGGACCCACAGAGCGGCTCCAGGCACCCTGGGAATGCAGCTCACACTCTCCTCACCCACTGTCACCTCCACAGGCTCCCAGCCCTCACGTGAACCTGTGGTCTAGACCAGCCAGACTCCCGTGGCTGGTGACCAAGACCCCCAAAGCCACGATCAGTCGGGCCTATTGCTTGAGGATGGGGCGTGGGCCCCCTGCATGGGTAAAGCTCTGAGACAGGGCCAGAGGGCCTGGGTGCGGGGTGGCCCAGCCCTCCAGGAAAGCAGTTAGTTTCTGCTCAGCCTTGGGGTTGGTGGGCAGGGGGCTGGGCCTTGGGAAGGACAAGGGGAAGCAACAGGCCAGTTGCCTGGAGCCGGTGGTTAACGGTGACAATAGCTGACACTCATTAAGCCCAGGCTCTGTTCTGAGCTTTTTACCTGTGCTAACTAATTAAATCCTCACAACTCTTGGAAGACCCTATAGGACAGAGTAGAACTGCCCAATATGGTTTCCAAGGAGCGCCTGGTGGATTCAAACTGCCAACTTTTTGATTAGCAGCTGTAGCTCTTAAACACCAGGGTTTCCACTCTTGGAAGTAGCTAATATCATTCTCTCCGCTTAACAGATGAACAAACTGAGTCGGCAGTTGAGTTCCTGGCCCAAGGTTACACAGTTAGGCAATGGCAGAGGCAGGATTTGAACTCAGGCTGTCTGGTTCCAGAGCCCGAGCCATTAGTTCTACTTGGAAGGAGAAACAAGGGCCTGCTGGAGGCCTGTCTGTGAGTGGGCAGAGGAGGCTCCTTGACAGGAGAGAATCTGAGCTGAACGGTACTGATGTGGACTAGTGCCCCCCACCCCCACCCCACCCCGAGGCCTGTCTCTGCAGATGCTGAGTCCCAGGGCCTGCACCGAGGCAGTCAGGTAGTATGATGGCTAAACTGCTGGGCTGTGGGGCTAGACCCTGGTCTCCTCCTCCACTGCGTGACCTGAGATTTGCTCCCTCTCCTTGGTTGCTTACATAGAAAACAAGAATAATAGCTGATATTTATCGAGCACTTACCGTGCACCAGGCACTCTTCCAGGTGGGTATAGCAATGAATGCACAGACTAAATTCCCTGATCTCAAGGGGAAACTGAGGCACAGCAAGGAGGGTAAGCACTTGCTAAGGGGACATGACTGGTTGATGGGAGGTCCAAGGCAGAAGTCCAGGTGTTCTGATTTCTTTCCTGTTCCAGAAAGATGGGGGCAGGAGATGCCTTTCGCAGCAGTCCAGGGACGAAAACTCCAATCGGCCTGTCCAGGGTGGGTCCCGCAGCTGGAGACTTAGGTCTGCCGGAGCTTCCTGGCTGCTGGAGGCCACCCCCGACCCCAGTCCTGGTAGACCTGACTCTTTCCCCCTTCTTTTCCCTGTCCTCCATTCACCCGCCCACCCCCAGTCTCTGCTGTGTTCCCCTGATGCCCATGAGGTCTGAGTCCTCCTTGAAAACCAGCCTTGGAGTGGGGGGCGTCTAGGTCAGGGGCTTGAGTGGGCGGTGGATATCCAGCCAGGGCCTTGGAGGGGAGAGTCCTGTTCCCCTCCCTTCCTCCCTCAGATGCTCAGTGGCTGCTTGCTCTGAGATAGGCTACGGGGATGGTGTGAACAAGACCCCGGTCCCCCAGAGCCCACATTCTACAGGGGGAACAGACAAAAAGCAGGAAGCCCATGAAGAAACACAATTATAACGTCTTGTGATAAATACTAAGAGAGACATGAATGCATCTCTTAATGGATGACAGTTGTGACTTCAGTGTTGAACTGGTTCTTCTAATTGCCTGATGGACTTAGCGTGGGGAGTGATGTCTTAGAAGGTTGGTACATGTGTTTGGAGAAGTAGAAAATGCACTGGGTTGGGACTCAGAGAGGGAATTTAGTGTGGCCCTCCCACTAACTTGCTGTGGGACTCGGGCCTCAGTTTCCCTATTTGTAAAACAGAGATAACAACTGCTGCCTTCCCCACAGGTGGTGATGAGGGTGAAATGAGAAGGGCGTGCAAACAGGGTGTGTGAATTGTCACATGCGTGTGAGGTGGGTGTCAAGGACAGGCATCTGGAACCTGACTTGGGAAGGCCAGCCGTTAGGGGCTGTCTAGCTCTCCACTTCACTGATCAATTAGTCACTGAGTCACAGTATTTATTGAGCCCCACTATTGTGCCAGGCACTGCTACAGGCCTATGGGATGAGCAGTACATGCAGCCCTGCCCTTGTGGAGTAGACACCATGCTATTTACACCACAGTATGTGGCTTTTCTCTCAGGCAGTGCAAGGTAATGGTTAGAACCACAGGCTCCAGGGGTGGCTGCCTGGGTTTGAAGTTGAGTGTATCCATCTCCTGTGGCTGCTGTAACAAATTACCAAGGACTTAGCGGCTTTAAACAACACAAATTTATTATCTTACAGTTCTGGAAGTCAGAAGTCTAAAATGAATCTTGTTGTTAGGTGCTGTCGAGTAGATTCCGACTCATAGTGACTCCATGTGACAGAGTAGAACTGCCCCATAGGGTTTCCTATCCTGTAATCCTTATAGGAGGAGCCCTGGTGGCGCAGTGGTTAAGAGCTATGGCTGCAAATCTAAAGGTCAGCAGTTCGAATCCACCAGTCTCTCTTTGGAAGCCCTATCGGGCAGTTCTACTCTGTCCTATAGGTCTCTATGAGTTGGAATCAACTCAACAGCAGAGTTTGGTTTGTTTTTTTTAATCTTTATGGAAGCAGATCTCCAGGTCTTTCTCCCTCAGAGCAGCTGAGTGGGTTTGAGGCATCAACCTATCGGTTAGCAGCCGAGTGCTTAACTTTTGCACCACCAGTGCTGCAAAAATGAATCTTAAAAAAAAAAAAACAAACCCATTACCACTGAGTCAAGTTGGACTCATAGCGACACTATAGGACAGAGTAGAACTGCCCCATTGGGTTTCCAATGATGTAAATCTTTATGGAAGCAGACTACCATATCCTTCTCCCACAAAGAGGGTGGTGGGTTTGAACCACACACCTTTTGGTTGGCAGCTGAGTGCCTTAACCACTGCACCACCAGGACTCCTATAAAATGAATCTTAGTAGGCAAAAATCAAAGTGTTGGCAAAGTTGCATTCCTTCTGGAGGCTCTAGGGAGAATCCATTTTCTTGCTTTTTAAAATTTCTAGAGACAACCTGCATTCCTTGGCTTGTGGCCCCCTCCTTCATCTTAAAAGCACATCACGCCAACCTTTAATCCTATCATCTTATCTCCTTGTTTTTGTCTTTCACATTCCTGCCTCCCTCTTTTTTTTCTAAATTTTATTTATTTTGCTGTTACGGTTGAGAATATACACAGCAAAATATACAGCAATTCAACAGTTTCTGCATATATAATTTAGTGACATTGATTACATTCTTTGAGTTATGTGATCATTCTCACTCTCCTTTTCTGAGTTGTTCCTCCCTCATTAACATAAACTCATTGATTCCAAAGGTTCCTATCTAACCTTTCCAGTTGCTATTGTCAATTTGATCCCATACAGATAATTCTTAAAAGACCATAATGCTCAAGGCAGATCTTTTTTCACTAATTAAGCTAAACTATTGTTTGGTTTTAAGATGACGTCAGGGAATATTTTTGGATAAAGGTTTCAAGATTATCTCAGGGCAATAATTTCAGGGGTTCATCCAGCCTCCATGGCTCCAGAAAGTCGACGAGAATTTGAAATTCTGTTCTGCACCGTCCCCCTTCTGATCAGGATTCTTTTATGGAATCTTTGATCAAAATGTTCCATAACAGTAGCTGGGCACCATCCAGTTCTTCTGGTCTCATGGCAAAGGAGGCAGTTGTTCATGGAGGAAATTAGCCACACATCTCATATCCTCCTCCTATTCCTGACTCTCCTTTTTCCTCTGTTGCTCCAAATGAATAGAGACCAATTGCTGTGCCTTGGATGGCCCCTGGCAAGCTTTTAAGACCTCAATCACTACGAAACTAACTAGGAGGGAGAACAGAAACACTAAACACATTATTAGGCCAATTAACTGGGATGTCCCATGAAACCATGATCCTAAACCTTCAAACCTAGGAACCAAATCCTATGAGGTATTTAGTTGTACATAAGCAGCCTCAACAGCTACTTTTTTAAAAAAATAAATATATCTATCACACAACTTTTGCCAATGTAACTTTTTACAGGTGTACAATTTATTGACAGCAATTGCAATAATCCACTCTGTAACCCTATCCTTAATCAATGAGATTTTTCCATCACCATTAACCCTCCCCTCTTTTTCCACTTCCTCCTGCCCCTGGTAACCACTAATAAACTTTGGTCTCTGTACGTTTGCCTTTTCTTGTCTTTTTATATAAGTGAGGTCATATAATATTTGTCCATTTGTGATTGGTTTATTTTGCTCAGCATAGTGTCTTCAAGCTTCATCCATACTATAGCATGTATCAAGACTTCATTTCTCCGACTGACTGAGTAGTATTCCATTGTATGTATGTACCACATTTTGTTTGTTCATTCACCTATTGATCGGGCATTTAGGTTGTTTCTACCTTTGGGCTACTGTGAATAGTGCTGCAATGAACATTGGTGTACAAGTCTCTGAGTCTCTGCTTTAGAGTCTGGGGTATATACATAGAAGTGGAATTGCTGGATCATATGGTAGCTCTATTTTTAATTTTTTTGAGGAACTGCCACAACGGCTGTACCATTTTGCATTCTCACCATCAATGGATAAGGGTTCCAATTTCGCCACATCCTCACCAACATTTGTTATTTTCTGTTTTTTTTTTTTCCTCTTAGCCATCTTAGAGGGAGTGAAATGGTATCTCATTATGGTTTTGATTTGCATCCCTCTGATGGCTAATGACGCTGAGCATCTTGTCATGTGTGGTGGCCATTTGTCCTCCTTGGTGAAACGTCTATTCAAGTCCTCTGCCCACTTTATGATTGGGTTGTCTTTTTGTTGTTAAGTTGTTGAAGTTTTATATATATTTTTGTTATTAGATTCTTGTTGGATATATATAGTTTCCAAAGAGATTCTCCCAGTGAAGACTTTACTTTTCAGTGAAGTCTTTTGATGAACAAAAGTTTTTCATTTTTATGAGGTCCAATTTATTTATTTTGTCTTTTGCTGTTTGTGCTTTTGTTGCTATGTTAGATAATCCATCGTTAAAAGCTAGGCCTGACCGTGTTGCCCCTGCATTTTTTTCTAAGAATTTTATGGTTTTAGTTTGCACATTTAGGTTCTTAATCCATTTGGAATTTGTTTTTGTGTATGGTGTGGGGCACGGGTCCTGTTTCATTTTTCTACGTGTGGAAATCCGATTTTCCCAGCATCATTTATTGAAGAGACTCTTCATTCCCCATCAAATGGACTTAGCACCCTTGTCAAAAATCAGTTGACCATAGATGTGTGGGTTTATTTCCGGACTCTCAATTTTATTCCATTGGTCTATGTGTCTATTCCCCCATGTGTCTGTCAGTTTGTCATACTGTTGGCGGCTTGCGTGTTGCTGTGATACTGGAAGCTATGCCATCGGTATTCAAATACCAGGAGGGTCACCCATGGTGGATAGGTTTCAGCTGAGCTTCCAGAAAAGACAGACTAGGAAGAAGTACCTAGTGGTC
Organism: Trichechus manatus latirostris; assembly: GCF_000243295.1. NCBI lineage: Eukaryota > Metazoa > Chordata > Mammalia > Sirenia > Trichechidae > Trichechus > Trichechus manatus. Next base: position 4,661,979 of record NW_004443984.1, read on the forward strand.
TACTTCTGAAAAGAATTAGCCAGTGAAAACCTTATGAATAGCAGCAGAACTTTGTGTCGTATAGTGCCAGAAGATGAGCCCCCCAGGTTGGAAGGCACTCAAAAGATAACTAGGGAAGAGTTGCCTCCTCAAAGTAGAGTCGACCTTAATGACGTGGATGGAGTCAAACTTTCGGGACCTTCATTTGCTGGTGTGCCACGACTCAAAATGAGAAGAAACAGCTACAAACATCCATTAATAATCAGAACATGGAACGTACAAAGTATGAATCTAGGAAAATTGGAAATCGTAAAAAATGAAATGGAACACGTAAACATCAATATCCTAGGCATTAGTGAGCTGAAATGGACCGGTATTGACCATTTTGAATTGGACAATCATGTAGTCTACTATGCCGGGAATGACAATTTGAAGAGGAATGGCGTTGCATTCATCGTCAAAAAGAGCATTTCAAGATCTATCCTGAAGTATAACGCCGTCAGTGATAGGATAATATCCATATGCCTACAAGGAAGACCAGTTAATACGACTATTACTCAAATTTACACACCAACCACTAAGGCCAAAGATGAAGAAATTGAAGATTTTTACCAACTTTTGCAGTCTGAAATTGATCGAACATGTAATCAGGATGCATTGATAGTTACTGGTGATTGGAATGCGAAAGCTGGAGACAAAGAAGAAGGAACGGTAGTTGGAAAATATGGCCTTGGTGATAGAAACGATGCTGGAGATTACCTGATAGAATTTGGCAAGGCCAATGACTTCTTCATTGCAAATACCTTTTTTCACCAACATAAACGGCAACTATACAAGCAGACTTCCCCACACGGAATACACAGGAAACAAATCGACTACATCTGTGGAAAGAAACAATGGAAAAGCTCAATGTCATCAATCAGAACAAGGCCAGGGGCCAACTGTGGAACAGACCATCAATTGCTCATAAGCAAGTTCAAGTTGAAACTGAAGAATATTAGAACAAGTCCATGAGAACCAAAGTATGACCTTGAGTATATCTCATTTGAATTTTGAGACCATCTCAAGAATAGATTTGATGCGTTGAGCACCAATGACTGAAGACCAAACGAATTGTGGAATGGCATCAAGGACATCATACATGAAGAAAGAAAGAGGTCAATAAAAAACAGAAAAGAAAGAAAAGACCAAAATGGATGTCAGAAGAGACTCTGAAACTTGCTCTTGAACGTAGAGTAGCTAAAGCCAATGGAAGAAATGAGGAAGTCAAAGAGTTGAACAGAAGATTTCAAAGGGCAGCTCGAGAAGACAAAGTAAAGTTATGACAAGTGCAAAGAGCTGGAGACAGAAAATCAAAAGGGAAGAACACACTCAGCATTTCTCCAGTTGAAAGCACTGAAGACAAAATTCAAGCCTCGAATTGTAATAGTGAAGGATTCTACAGGGAAAATATTAAACGATGCAGGAAGCATCAAAAGAAGATGGAAGGAATACACTGAGTCACTATACCAAAAAGAACTGGTCGACGTTCAACCATTTCAGGAGGTAGCATACGATCAGGAACCGATGGTACTGAAGGGAGAAGTCCAAGCTGCACTGAAGGCATTGGCAAAAAACAAGGCTGCAGGAATTGACAAAATATCAATTGAAATGTTTCAACAAAAGGATACAGCACTGGAAGTGCTCACTCATCTATTCCAAGAAATTTGGAAGACATACCTGACCAACCATCCGGAAGAGATCCATATTTATGCCTATTCCCAAGAAAGGTGATCCAACCGAATGCAGAAATGATCGAACAATATCATTAATAACACAAGCAAGTAAAATTTTGCTGAAGATCATTCAAAAGTGGCTGCAGCAGTGTATCAACAGGGAACTGCCAGAAATTCAAGCCGGATTCAGAATAGGATGCGGAACCAGGGATATCATTGCTGATGTCAGATAGATCCTGGCAGAAAGCAGAGAATACCAGAAAGATGTTTACCTGTGTTTTATTGACTGTGCAAAGGCATTCGACTTCGTGGCTCATAATAACTTATGAACAACATTGCGAAGAATGGGAATTCCAGAGCACTTAACTGTGCTCATGAGGAAACTGCACATAGATCAAGAGGCAGTCGTTTTAACAGAACAAGGGTATACTGAATGGTTTAAAGTCAGGAAAGGTGTGTGTCAGGGTTGTATCTTTTCACCATACCTATTCAATCTGTACGCTGAGAAAATAATCCGAGAAGCTGGACTCTATGAAGAAGAATGGGGCATCAAGATTGGAGGAAGACTCATTAACAACCTGCGTTACGCAGATGACACATCTTTGCTTGCTGAAAGTGAAGAGGACTTGAAGCACTTACTGATGAAGATCAAAGCCCACGGCCTTCAGTATGGATTACACCTCAATATAAAGAAAACAAAAATCCTCACAACTGGATCAATAAGAAACATCATGATAAATGAAGAAAAGATTGCAGTTGTCAAGGATTTCATTTTACTTGGATCCACTATCAACACCCATGGAAGGAGCAGTCAATAAATCAAATGATGCATTGCACTGAGCAAATCTGCTGCAAAGGATCTCTTTAAAGTATTGAAAAGCAAAGATGTCACCTTGAAGACTAAGATGAGGCTGATCCAAGCCATGGTGCTGTCAATCACCTCACAGGCATGCGAAAGCTGGACAATGAATAAGGAGGACTGAAGAAGAATTGAAGCCTTTGAATTGTAGAGTTGGCAAAGAATTTTGGACTGCCAAAAGAACGAACAAATCCCTCTTGGAAGAAGTACAACCCGAATGCTCCTTAGAAGCAAGGATGGCGAGACTTTGTCTCACATACTTTGGACATGTTATCAGGAGGGATCAGGAAATGGACAAGGACATCATGCTTGGTAAAGTAGAGGGTGAGCGAGAAAGAGGAAGACCCTCAATGAGATGGATTGACACAGTGGCTGCAACGAAGGGTTCAAGCATAACAACGATTGTGAGGATGGCACAGGACTGGGCAGTGTTTCATTCTGTTTGCATAGGGTTGCTATGAGTCGGAACTGACTCGATGGCACATAACAAACAACAACAACAACATGTGTTTATTTTTATACCAGTACCAGGCTGTTTTGATTACTATAGCTGTATAGTATGTTTTAAAATCAGGAAATGTGAGTCCTCCTACTTTGTTCTTCTCTTTCAACTTTGCTTTAGCTATTTGGGGCCTCTTGCCATGCTATATAAAGTTGAGGATTGGTTTTTCTATTTCTGTAAAGAAGACTGTAAGAATTTTGATTGGGATTGCATTGAATTTGTAGATCATTTTGGGTAGTATTGACATCTTAACAATATTAAGTTCCTGCCTCCCTTTTATAGGGATCTTGGATTCACTGGGAAAATCCAGAATAAACTTCCCCTTCAAGAACCTTAACTTAATCACACCTGAAAAGTCCCTTTTGCCTCATAAGGTAACATATTCCCAGGGTCTGGGGATTAGGCATTATTCTGTCTTCACACCCAGCTCTGCCATTCACTAGCTGTTTCTTCCAAGTTTCTTCACCTCCCATGTCTCAGTCTTCTCATGTGTGAAATGGGGTGATGATCATAGCACCTTTTGATAGAGCTGGTGTGAAGATGGGAAGAATTGTACCTTAAAAGTGTTAAAAAGAAAAAGAAAGTGTTGAGAAGAGTACCTGACAGTGAGTACACACTTAATTGATGTTAGCCGTTGTTGTTATGACTTCCCTTCTTTGTAGCTGCATAACTTTTACTCAAACACCTCTAGGGATGGGGAATTTACTACTTACCTCATATGGTGATTTCGGACAGCCCTGGCTGGAAGAATGCTAGAAAGTGTATTTTTCTTTATGTGCAACTAAAATCTGCCCAGTCTCCCCTGCTGGTCCTGGCTTGGCCTCTGGGATGATGCGAATGAGCTTGCCCCCTCACCCAGCTGTCCCTTCAGAGGAGACTAGTCCCGATCCTGTGGCCCTTGAGTTGGCTCTTCTCACTTCCGCTCAACAGACTCTGAGTAAGTGTCTTCTTGGCAAGTTCCCAGGCAAACCCCACATCGTTACACCCTCTATCCCGTGTACAACAACAGGAGCCCAGACCCTAATTGTTATGATGGTAGCTGTTGCTGGCCACCCTGACAGCCAGATTTCAGAGGAAAATCAAAGCTATCCACAGGAAGGCTTTAGCAGTATGGAGGGCGGTCATTCATACAATAAATCCTTGCTAGGTACCAACTCTCTGCTATGATCCCAGCAATAAAAAGATGAATAAAGGTGTGAAACGAGTTCCTTTATGTGGCCTTTTGCCTTGGTTCTTTGGAAAAACAGCTTGAGAGATTTTCCCCAGAAGCCCTGAGGAGTTACCTTTGCCCTAGTTTTCTACCCCAGAGGGTTTATTACTTTTGTCCAAGTTGATTGACATTTCCTGGGTAAGCAGTAAACAACTTGTGGTTTGATACTCTTTGTCTAGGCCTGGGCTGCAACCTGCCCTGTGATTGGTTTATTTGACACACCTCGAAAGTATTGGTCAGTATACTTATGCAAATGAATCGACTATAGCCTACTATGCAGGTGAAATGTCTGTGGCCTACCCAGAGGGAATTGGTTAGTTTTTGACCCTGATGGGAGGGCCATGCCTTGAAATTGACCAGGAGTTTGCTTATATGTGCAGCCAACCTGGTGGAAGTTGGCAGACAGAAGAAAGAGGTAGAAAGGAGAAACGATAAGAGAAGCAAGAACAGAGAAGAAGCATTGAGAGAGGAGGTGAGGAAACTCCTAAAAAGCTTTAACACGGGTCAAGGGCTGTAACACTGAAGACAGTGAGAGGTCCAGAAGGGGCCCTGCTGCAGATCTGGCGGCAACAGGCCTGAAAGGGGCTGTGTGGAAGATCTGGTGGCAATAGGCCTGAAAGGGGCCGTGTGGCAGAGTCAGTGGTGATGATAGAAAACTGCCACTAGGAGGGCAGCTAAGAGAACTGGAGAAAACTGTTACACCAGCTATGAGCTGGGTCAGTGAGCAGTGGAGAGGCTGATGGCAGGATGGCTGAAGGCCGAGAGGAGCCTGTCCTGAAGGCGTCAAGAGGAGCCTGCCCTGAGGGGCCTGAGAGGAGCCTGTCCTCAGGGGGCCAAGAGGAGCTGTCTTCAGCGGGCTGAGAGGAAGCATGCATGGCTGGAGGGGGCTTGCACAGCAGAGAGAAGGGCCCGGAGAGAGGAGCTGAGAGAGCTGTCCCTGCACTGAAGAAGGGAGGGATGTGCTCTCCACTTTGGAGGAGGCTCCCAGACTTTGCCTACATGCTTTCTGATCCTGAGTTGTACCCTGTTACTTCCTTAATAAACCACTTAACTGTAGGGATGGGCTGTGAGTTCTGTATGGCCATTGCAAGAGAGTATTGAACCCAGAAGAGAAGTCGAGAGTGCTGGGGGAGGGATGGCTGGTCAAAATTGGTAAAAAGTTTGGAGAGTGGAGGTATGTCTGACCTTGGGCTGATCTTGGTTCACATTATCCCCCCGAGGTTAGACAGGTTCTGATGCTACTACCACCATTTTACAAAAGGTATAGTTGTTGCCCTTCTGGACTACAGCGACAAGCATTTGGTAATAATATTAATAACAATAACAGCAACTAACACTGAGCGATCCCTACATCCCAGGAACTGCTCCAAGCACCTCTGTGTCTCCTCACGCCAACCCTCCAAACCTCTACCTCCACCCCCAGCCGCCTAATCCTCTCCCAGGCAGCCAACGTCAGCCAATTCTTGGTCATCCCTTAGAGAGATTTTATGTGTCTACAACCAAATATGCCATACATCCACCCCCACCCCGACCCCACCACCATTTTTTCACTCACATTCTCCTGCTTCTGAAATGCTGACCACGAACTCAAGGTTTTCAATAACGCTCGAGGGCGCACCTGGGAGGGACAGCTCACATGGGCTGATTGGTTCTCCATCTTTAAAATGAAAAACAAAACAAAGCAAAAATGAACCTGCCCTTGTCCTGTGACACCCTCTGGCTGTCACCCACTCTTCTTCCTTCCCAACTGAGCTGTCGATACTGTCATCTACTGTCACCCCCCATGCCCCCAACACTTCCTCACCTCCCAGTCACCCCTGGACCATCCTCAGCCTGGCTTTGCCCCGACCACACTCAGAGACCCTTAGTCCCCAGACCCTTAGTGACTACCCAGCAAATCTAATCTCTACTTTTTCACTCCTAGCCTTACCTCTTGGTTTGACACTGATGTTTCTTAAAACTCTCCCTTCCCTCAGTGTCCATCTCTGGGAAGTTAGTAAAAAAAGCTTTTATAAGGCTTATTAAATGATGTTAATTATGCCCATTACTCTTTCAATTATCTTGTTAAACTTGACAGAAACAGTTGGAGAAATTGAAATATCGTTCATTTCAGTACATCTTTGCCAATATAAAAAAAAAATTTAATAAAAGGTTTATCTTATCATGTGCTTTAGATATATTTTGTCAAAACTTGGAGCTGCAGATTTAGTTCATTCAATTTATGGAAAACGTGGGCAATAAAAAACCTAATCGGCAAAGTCAGTCCTCATGGTCAAACCAACTGCTTGATCAGATTTACTGCTAGTCAGAAAAAAGTCTGACTTTGTTCTTTAGTTCTCATTGAATTGTTGTGTGTATCATATGGCCAAATCCCTCACTTCTAGGTTCTAAGTCTAAGATGGATGGATGGATAGAGAGAGAGAGAGAAGAAGGAGGAGGAGGAAAGGAAGAGAAGGAGAGGACAAAGTCTTGTCATGCCTGTGTGGCCTGCCTGAACAGGGGAGCACTATCCAACACTTCTCACCAACATTCCCTTTGCTTTGCTTCCATGGGAAGCTCTCAGAAGTGACATCCTCTTTGATAGTAGGTGAAAGCTGGAAGAGGTGATGTCATTAAATGAAAAATGTCCTCACTCCTGTCCCACTCTCTAATATGTCAATTCAGAGCATTCTGACGTAGGCCAAAGTGCCCTGATTCTGGTCATACTTCTCCTGTGCAAGGCAGGGAGAAGGAGAAGCCCCATCCTGAGTTCATGGAGCCTTGATTAAAGGAGGCTTTGTGGACCCTCTTTGTCCGCAGGTTTCTACTAAGTGGGACATATAGTCTAGAAAAGCTCAAGGTTTGTGGGAGATGTGCCTTTGTGTGTGTGGAGTGGGAGACAAGAAAGGAGAGGCTGCCTGCTCATCACAGGAGTGTGTTGTCAGGCAGAGCACAGGCATATGTCGAGTCCCCTGAAGTTATCAGTGGCGCTTTCCCATGGAAAGTCTTCATGTCTCCCCAGAGAACACGTTCCTGAGCGTAAAGATCACTGTTCTAGAGTCAAGAATCTAAGCTAAGTGCACTCCCAAAGCTTCTACCTCCTATTCCAGCCCCATGTCCATAATTCATCAACTCACTGGGCATCTCCATATCCATGTCCCACACGTTCCACAGACTTAGGAATTTCTCCCACCACAGGTTCCTACTGCACGCAGAGCACACAGACACTTGGAGCAGAACTTCAACATCATCCCCACCAGGGACCATCAGATGCCATCTCAGAAACACTTCATTATTCCATGCTGTTGGGGAGATGCACCATGTTTGAGGATCCACCATGTCTAAAGATTGGAAAACTCAATATCATAAAGATGACAATTCTCCCCAAAATAATCTATATAGTTAAGACAATTTCAATAAAATTCTAACTAGGTTTTTTGCAGAAATGGAAAAGCTGATCCAAAAATTTATACGGAATAGTCAAGGACCAGGAATAGCCAAGACACTTTTTTGTCTTGACTATCATGATTCACGATAAAGCTATAGTAATTAAAAAAGGATGGAAAAGAGAGCCTAAAAATATATCCATTTATAAATAGAGACTTAGCATATGGTAGAAATCAGCAGAGAAAGAGCAACCTATTTAATAAAGAAATGATGCTAGTTCATTTGGCTATCCATACAGAAAAAGGATAAAATGAGATCTCTACCTCACACCATATATAAAGATAAATTTCAGATAATATAAGGACCTAAATGTAAAAGACCAAAGTTTAAAATTTTTAGAAAAAAAAATGCTTTTTCATAACATGGGGGTAGAGAAGGTTTTACTAAGTTACAAAAGCTCAAATCATAAAACAGAAGAGTAATAGTTAAGACTTAAAATATTTGTGTTGAGCATATATTATGTCTCAAACACTATCCCTTCCACATTGCCGCCGCAGTCATCCTTTTCTATCAGCCATCTGACCACATCATGGCACTGATTCAGATCTTTGCTGGCTCTCTGGTGCCTCCTGAGTATAGTGGCAACAAGTACCCTTGGCACATGGGGCCTAACACTACAGCAAAGTTTCCCACCACTCCCCTGAACGTACTCCCTCCCCCACTACTTTTTGGCATTCCCTGAACATGGCATCCTTTTTCATTCCTCTGAGTCTTTGCACATGCTGTTGCCTGGAGTGCATGCTCTCTTGTCACCACCTGGACAACTCCTTTGCATCCTTCAATACCCATCTCAAGCCTTGTGTTCCCAGTGAAGTGTCCTTGACCTCCTGAGGGACCATTGCCTACATGATGACACTGTCACCAGCACCTATCTCTGTACACATATGCAGTCCATGCCTCTGCTTCCACTATTAGGTAGGTCCCTGAGGGGGTCCACATACCATCATAATTGAGAATATTCGCTCTGGAGACAGACAATCCTAGGGAGAAATCCCATATCTGCCACTTACTTGCTATGTGATTCCTGACAAGGATCTTAAACTTTCTGATCCTTGGTTTCTGTAGAAGGCAATAAGACTTACCTCCCAGGATAGTCATGAAGATTAAATGAGATGATTGTCCTAGTTATCTAGTGCTGCTATAACAGAATACCACAAGTGAATGGCTTTAATAAACAGAAATGTATTCTCTCACAGTTTAAGAGGCTAGAAGTCCAAATTCAGGGTGCTAGCTGTAGGGGAAGGCTTTCTCTCTCTCTTGGCTCTGGGAGAAAGTTCTTGTCATCAATCTTCCCCTGGTCTAGGAGCTTCTCAGTGCAGGGACCCCAGGTCCAAAGGACACACTCTGCTCCTGGTACTACTTTCTTGGTGGTATGAAGTTTCCCTGACTCTCTGCTCCCTTCTCTCTTTTATGTCTCAAAAGAGATTGATTCAAGATACAACCTAATCTTGTAGACTGAGTCCTGACTCATTAATGTAACTGCCGCTTATCCCACATCATTAACTTCAGAGAGGTAGGATTTACAACACCATAGGAAAATCACATCAGATGACAAAATGGTGGACAATCACACAATACTGGGAATCATGGCCTAGCCAAGTTGACACACATTTCTGAGGGGACACAATTCAATCCATAACAACGATGTATGTGATGTACTCATGCCTTAGACAGGGTTCATCCAAAAGCAGACCCTAAAACTAGGATGTTAGTTGCAAGTGGTTCATTTGGGCTGTAATCTCGGAGAGCACCTGTAGGGAAGCGGGGAAGTGAGAGGGAGGGAAATAGCCCAACAAAGAGTGCATTGTCCAGCAAGTTACCGCTGTGGGCAACTGGGGCTCAGTCCTGCTGGGAAACTTGGGGAGACAGTGTATAATACACCTGAGCGTTGTCGCAACTGAAGGGGAAGGGAGTTCAATATTTATTCACCAACTCCTATCAATCAGTGGTTGAGACCCACTGGGGAGGGGGTGCTAACTCCCAGGCACTTCTGGCTTCCCGGACACCTGGGCAGAGCAGCACCTGTGACCAGAGAAAGCAGGCACTGCAATTGGAAGCTGTTTGGATGCACCACAGGATTGGCTGGGGCTGAGGGGAATGGGCGGGACACAGACAGCATCTGCTGCAACCTCACACACACTGTGTGCTCTGTTAACCGTAAGTTACCCACCTGTTTTCTCACTTGTCTCCCACAGCAATCCTGGGAAAGGCATTCTTCCCATTTTGCAGATGAGGAGATTGAGGACCAAGAAGATTGCCTAAGAAGGCACTTGTTAAAGGAACTAACCATTGAAGAAGCAATTTAACAGACCTCTGAAGTCATGAACTAAGCCAATTCATAAGGACTAGAATCCCAGAGCCCCTGGTTCCTGGTTGAGGGTTTTTGTTTTCCCCTTTTATGTCCAGATGCCTCCTCCCAGGGACTTTGCTCCCCCAGATCTCTCTCCCCTAAAGAATGCCTAAGCATGTGGTGATTCCACTGTAGTCTCAGACAGGGAAAATCCATGGGTATGAGGAGCGTCCCTGGCGGCAAAACGGTTAAGCGCTTGGCTGCTTAACAGAAGGGTGGGCGGTTCGAACTCATTCAGGGGCTCCACAGGAGACAAGACCCAGCTATCTGCTTTCATAAAGATTACAGCCTAGAAAACCCTATAGGGTAGTTCTACTCTATGTCATATAGGGTCACTACGAGTCAAAATCCATTCGAGGGCACTTAATAACAATAACGTAACATCAGGAGCATCAGGTTCTGGTCCTTGCTGTGCCCTCGTCTGTGGTATGACATTGGGAAGATCCTGGTCTTTCTCTGGGCTCAGTTTCTCCATCTGTTAAATGGGGGGGGGGTGAGTGTTAGGTCAGCTAAGTCCCCCAAGGAGGCTTTGGGCCAGGTTGCCCAGAATTGCTAAGGCTGACATGCAGAATAGAGGGAACAGATTCTTTCTCTCTGCCCAGCACCCTGTTTGGCAGGGCTGAGAATCCCAACGGTTACGGCACCTGCTGATTTGTCCCGACCTGGCTCTGAGGTCAGACTTCAGCCTGATACAGCTCAGCTGGCAGTCTTTATTCTGCAGACATAGACTCCCAGGTCTGACCATGACTGACCCCTGACCCTGGCCCATCTGATCTTTGACTCTGGTGATGGACAGAGTTCTGATTTGAACACAGACTGACTGCTGTCCCTTGTCACAGACTGACCCCTCATCCAAACCATATACTGACTCTTGACCTGGCCACAGCCTGACTTTTGATCCCAGCCACAGACTGATCCTTGATCCAACCACAAACCTCAAACCCAGACTGACTGCTGACCTTGGCCACAGGTTGACCTCTGACCCCAATCACAAACTAACCTCTTGTCAGTCTATGATTAGTCACTGCTATTCCTGAACCAGTGGGTATGAGGCACAGCTCCTTCTGAGTAGGAAAGCCCCTCACTCTAGTGGGGAACACTCGGTGAGGCAGCAGGGAGGCCTTTCTAACCTCTGCAGTGCCACCATGGCTGAGCAAGGCCACCAGCTCTAGCTCTGCGTCCAACTAGGTTGGGCTTCAGCCGCTGTCCTTGGTTGACTAGCCCTTCTGGAGCCTGCATCCTGCCCCAGTTCCTTGGGGCTCTGATCTCTCGGAGTGCCAGATGTGATGAGTCCTTTTAGAAAGTACAGAACCTTGAGCCATGCTCGAAAGAGCCGTGGGAGGCAGATAAACGGGGTTTGAATACCAGTTCTGCCACTGACTCGTTATGCAACCTTGGGTACGATCTTACCTCTTTTGGGGCCTCTGTTTCCCCATCTGCCCTGCTTCCCTTCCTACCAGACCTAGAAAGTGCTAACTAATCTGGGAGAGCTAAGCAATGGGAACAAAAGTGGTTTATAACTCAAGGCTGATTGCGATCAGTTGATGAGACAGTTGCCTCAGGACTTTTGCACTGTCTGCTCCCTCTGACTGGAACTCTTCCCCCAGACACCCACATGGCTCACTCTGTCCTCTCCTTCATCTTTCTGCTCAAATATCACTTCAGGGAACCTTCTCTGACTACCCAGCTTAAAATTCCACCCCCCTTCCAAGACACTCTCCATCTTTCTTCCCTATTTTGTTTTTCTCCAAAAGTTGTCACCATCTGTTATGGATTGAGTTATGTTCCCCCAAAATATGTGTGGTAAACCCTAACCCCTATACCTATGGGTATAATCCCATTTGGGAATAGAACTTTCTTTGTTATGCTAAGGACACCATATCAGTACAGGGTGTGTCTCAACCTTTGAGATATAAAAAGAGCAGATTAGGCACAGAGAAGGAAGCACAAACGGGGGAAGACACACCCCACATGAAGATTGCCGAGGAATTGAGGAACAGAAGCTGAGAAGAGACAAGAACCTTCCCCCAGAGCCAACACAGAGGAAAAAAGCCTTCTATTAGAGCCGGCACCCTGAATTCAGACTTCTAGCTTCCTAAACTGTGAGAAAACAAATTTCTGTTCATTAAAGCTACCCGCTTATGTTATTTCGGTGGTACTGGCACTAAGAAACTAAGACATCATCTGACACACTATATATTTTGGTTATTTGTTTTGCTCATTATCTTTCTTCCTGGCCCAGAATTTAAGTTTCATGAGGGCAGACATTATTGTCTTTCTTGTTGACTGTTGTGACTCCAGCACCTAGATTATAGGAACATAGGAAGTGCTCAATAAATATTTGTTAAGTGGATGAAGGAATAAATCCAGGTAAAGCACTTCAACCACAGTACCCAGCACTGAGTACTTAATTAATGGTATTTGCTGTTCTGGTGATTGTCATTATTATCAATGGGTGATTTAACTGTGAAGAGTCGGGTGTCACCTTCAAGACGATTGAGCCACATCCCCTTCTAGGAGCCTTCCAAGACCATTCCTGTCCAATCTGACCACACTCACCTCAGAGCTACAGCGATTATTGCATGAGGCAGTTGAACAAGCCCTGGGCTTCGAATCATTCAGTTTGGTATTCAATTCCCAGAAGCTCTACTTCCTGTATGACTTTGAGCCATTACGTCCCCTCTCTGAATCTCAGTTTCCTCAGCTGTCAATGGGGAAGAATAAGAGTACCTACCTCATAGAGCGACATGGGCCTAAGAAAGACAGGGCATCCACAGTGCTGAATATGGTGCTGCGTGCACAGTATGTGCGCAATATCTGTAATATGTTGCCATTGAGTCGATTCTGACTCACACTGACCTTATAGGACAGAGTAGAACTGTCCCATAGGGTTTCTAAGGCTGTAATCTTTACAGAGGCAGGCTACCACATCTATCTCTGGCAGAGCAGTTGGTGGATTTGAACTGCCAACCTTTCAGTTAGCAGCAAAGCACTTAACCACTATGCTATCAGGGCTCCGGTGTTCCACACAGGGTAGCTGTAATCTGTAGGACTCAGGTGCGCATGCTCTGTGTTCTATCCTAGAGCCATCTTGCCTCATTCATTGGAATGTAAGTCCCTGGAGGGACTAGCACCTGGTCCTCTCTGTCCCTTGTCTTCCCAACAGTCCGAGGGCAGGCCTGGGCCAGGAAGGTGGATATGCATCCTGTTGGCTGATGGATTGACAAAGTTATGACTATGTATCTAGTACTTTCAGTTACAGCCACCAGGGAGCGACCTGACCTTATGCATAGGCAGGCTGCCCCTGTCTGGTAACTTTTGTATCTGCTATATGAGGGCCCACCTTGTCCTGAGAGACATGAGGAAGGTTGGTCCATCTTCCAACCTATCATCTAATTCTCATTCTGGTGGGGAAAGAGTCTAAGAGCCTTGGATCTGAAACCTGGTTCTGCCATTCACTTGTTATGTGAACTTGGGCAAGAAATTTCCTCTCTCTGGACCTCAGTTGCCTCAGCTGTATAATGAACACCAGCCATAGAGTCCTAACATGTGGTGGGTCTCAGGGTTTATGTCTCAATTTGTTTCTAATTAATAAGTATAACTGTGTTTATGCTTGCCACAAAGTATCACCTCCTTTTCTTCCTAATTCCTTCTTCCTGGCTGCTGAAGGAAGGTCTCACCCTTTTATATATGCTTCCCTCTGTTGGCTGGCAGCAGAACTACAGCTTAGGTGACCTCCCTCAAGTGTGGCTCAAGGAAGGAAGAAGCAGAAGCTGGGGAAAAGTTTGGAGGCCAGTGTTATCAGCTGATCCACTCACTCAACCAACATTTATTAAGCCCCTACTGTGTACCAGGTCTAGTGGTAGGCCCTAAGAACAAAGCAATGAAAAAGATATGACCCCCATCTTCAAGAAGATCACAGTCAGTTACAGAGGTTGCACACTGGCCACCTGGGGTTTTCCTTGGCCTGTTGTGTGCTTCATCAACATAGCAGTGTAGTGGTTAAGAGCATGGACTCTGGTGCTAGATGTCCTGGCTTCAAATCCTGGCTTTGCCACTTACTAACTGTCTGACATTGGAGAAACTAACTTCCTCTGTGCTTAGCATCCCCAACTCTAAAGTAGAGATAATAATAGTACCTACCTCATAGGATTGCAACAAGGATTGAATTAGTATATGTTAAGTACGTAGAACAATGCCAGTCAACGTGGATAGGTATTAGCTAATATAATAATAAACATATTCTTGTTGAAAATGGAAGGAACAGCATGTACATTTCCCCAGTTTTAAACTGATAAGAGCTTACCTGTCATACCTATCCTCAGGGGGTTCTTATCTGAGAGTCAGGTGAGTTGAACTCATTGTGCAGCTGGCATTTCCAGTTCAGGATACCGTCTCTCACCATAGAGCAGAGAGGTGTATGGACTTAAAGAAGAAGGCTGGTTTCTACTCCACCCTTAGGTTGGCCCCACAGGGTTCTGGGTGAGGCTTAAAATGAGCACCCCAACTCCCGCCAGCAGGGGCAGGAAGACTCTACATGGGGATGGTGGAAGCAAAACAACTTGCCCAACCCCTAAGGCAGATCCTGTGCAGGTGGTGGTGGTCCCAATGGTGGTGGTGCTGCTGGTGGCAGTGCTGGTGGTGGTACCGACGGTGGTAGTGGTATTGGCGATGGTGGTGCCGATGGTGGTGCTGCTGTTGGTGATTGTTATGGATTGAATTGTGTCCCCCAAAAATGTGTGTCAACTTGGCTAGGCCATGGTTCCCAGTATTGTGTGATTGTCCACCATTTTGTCATCTGATGTGATTTTCCTATGTGTTGTAAATCCTACCTCTTTGATGTTAATGAGGTGGGATAAGCGGCAGTTACGTTAATGAGGCAGGACTCAATCTACAAGATTAGGTTTTGTCTTAAGTCAATCTCTTTGGAGATATAAAAGAGAGAAGCGAGCAGAGAGACAGGTAGATCTCATTATCACCAAGCTAGAAGAGCCAGGAGAAGGCATCCTTCAGACACAGAGTCCCTGTGCTGAGAAGCTCCTAGACCAGGGGAAAATTGATGACAAGGACCTTCCCCCAGAGCTGACAGAGAAGGCCTTCCCCTGGAGCTGGCACCCTGAATTCGGACTTTTAGCCTCCTAGACTGTGAGAGAGTAAATTTCTGTTTGTGAAAGCCATCCACTTGTGGTATTTCTGTTATAGCAGCACTACATGACTGAGACAGTGATGGTAGTGCTTATGGTGGTTCTGTGTTGATGGTGGTGGCAGCACTGGTACTGGGCTGATGGTGGCAGTGGTAGGGTTCTGGAGCTTGGTTCAGAGACCTAAACTAACCATCCTCTCTCCTGGGTGAGCCAAATCTTTCCAGTCCTAGCCACCCACAATGTTCTGGGGCAGAGGATGAGGTAGGGACTTTCCAGGTACCATTTGTGAGCCAGAAAAAGGAGGTCATAACTGGAGCCCCAAGTATTTCTCCTTGCCTTGCCTAGGAGGGCTATGAGACACTGCATATCTCTGTGCCTCAGTTTCCTCATCTGTGAAAGGGGAAAGGCGAAAGAGGACGCTGGTCCTGTACTTTTTCTTTTGTCTTTGAGAATTTGATGGAATCTGACCCTCCCCTTCAGCAAATGCAAAAACATGACCACACAGATCTATGTGTGATTTGGGGTCTTTCCCAAACCTTCTCCAGGTCCATGGACCCAGGTTCTGCCCTGGGACTGCCTAAACTTTAACTCCTCTGCCCAGGAGCCTCTGGTCTGGGGTCTCGCTCCTGAAGGCCCAAGCTAGGACTGGGCGACTTGTGCAGGTGGCATTGGGAAGGCCTGGCTTGGAAGGGCTGCCCAGGTCTGGTCCAGCCGTTCGCCCCTGCAGTCCCCACCACAAAGGCGGCTTGGGTCCAGGAGGGCCCTCTTGGTCTGTGGGAAAGGTGGGGTCGGGTGGTAGAAGCCACAAGCTCAGGGGTGTTTGTTGCGTGGCGATAGTATCTCCGGCTGCTGACGTGGGCGAGAGGAGCTTTTCACACTCAGCCCCTCCAGGAACACGGCCTCCAGTGACTCAATGGAATCAGGGAAAGAGATTTGTCAACTCGTACCCGAGAGGGGGAGGTGGGGGCAGGATGAGCAAGAGAAGTTCTCCCCCCAGCCTGTGTCCCTGGGGCCCCGATCCTGCTTGCTCTTCATGGGAGCCTCAGGTGGGGGTGGGGGTGAAAAGCACTGGCCTAGAGTCAGGCAATCAGGGTGCCAGACCTGTTATGCCTCAGTATTCACAGCACATTACAGTTTACAAAGCATTTCCACATCCATCATTTTACATGAACCCCGCAAGAACCCTGGGAAATAGGGCCTGTTTCTATTTCAGAAAAAGGCCCAGGAAGGCTGAGTGACTTAGTCAAGGTCCCGTGGTGAGGAAGGAGCTCAGCAAGGACAGACTGAGTCTTGACTCCCAATCCAGCAGCTTTCCTGAACCTCAGACACCCTTGCAACTACCCGACTGTGGGACCTGGGGCAATCTCCTTCCTCCTCTGGCCTCAGTTTCCTCGTCTGTAAGCAGAGGGCTGGATCAGAGGAGCCCCTGGGGACTTTCCAGCTCTGACCTTTTAGGACTCTCCACTTTCATTGTCCCCTGAGGCAGCAGGTGGGAGATTATCACCCCATTGAACAGATGGGGAATGAGTCCAGTTGGGGAAGCAAAGTGGCCACAGCCTCAGCTCAAGGAAGTGGCAGAGCTGGGACGAGAACTCAGGTCTGCAGACCCCCAGCCACAAAGTCGGGCCCCCGTCTGGAGCTGGGTGTCTAAGAATAAAGTGCTGCTCCCAGAACAGACAAGAGAACAGGGACTTTCGGATCCGGCTCTTTGCCAAGTGTGAGCTTTGGCAGGGCCTGCGTGGCTGGGGGGCAGGAGGGGGCCGACCACTTCCTGCTCAGGCTGGCGCGGTCCCCGTGAGGTGGCCCCAGACAAGCCCAGCGGTCATCAGAAGCAGACCACTTCCCGGTCTGGGCCTCCTTCCCCTTTCTCCCTTTCTGATCCTGGGAGGGGACAGGCGGCAGAGTGAGGTACCCGTTGCGTGCTGCGGCCTGGATGGTGTCTGGCCTCTTTTCATCCCCCCCCCCCCCGTCACCGTGTCCCTCTCCACAGCCACCAACGGTCGGAAGCTGCTTGGAGCTGCCTGCCTGGTCCCCCTTCCCGGGTTTGGTTACACACCTTGGTGCCAGAGGGCCTTGCTTTTTCCAGAGGCTCAAGGACGCTTCCCCTTCCCACCCACGGTGTGCCAGGTGCTCCTGGGCTCTGCTTACTGATGGCCCGTGATGGCACCGTCATTCCCACTGAGGCCCAGAGAGGCCACTGCTGGCACAGTGTCCCACAGCCAGTGAGGGGCCAAGCTGGAACTGGAACTCTGACTTCAAAGCCTGTGTCCTTTCCACATTTAGCTGTCCCCTGTCCCCCTCAGAAGTGGCCTGGCCAGAGAAGGCTTGGACGTGGCAGGCACTGGAATGATCCCACTGGATGCCGAGTTTGGGAGGGCAGTGATCACGCCTGTGTCTCCCTTATTCTATCCCAGAATCAGCTCATCACCTGGTCCAGGCCAGGTGCCCGGGACACTTTCGGAAAGACTAAAAGCATCGTAACTGCACCCATCCAATTCCACGGACACCCATAAGCACCTACTGTGTACCAGGCCTGGGCTCTGGGGACACAGACGTGAGGGAGACGTGGTCCCTGTCCCAGAGAGTAATGGCTAGCATCCTTATATGGGCACAGTGCTGACAATTTTTAAATGCTCCTGGAATCCCAGGTAGGATTCCCTGCCTCCTCCTTCAGTCCTTCTAGCAAGAAAGCCAGAAGGCTCATGGGGTATCAGAGTGTTAGACAAGGAGACAGCAGAACGTAGAGATGAAAAATGCAGAGCCAGACAGACCAAGGTTCAAATTCTAGCTCTACTAAGCCTACTGGGTGGCTTTGGGCAAGTGCCTTTCTCTGCCTGTGTCTTCAGCTGTAAAATGGGTATAAAACAGTAGATACTGCCTTAACCGACCTCTATTCAAACAACTTTGGATTAACCACATTCTCTTTCCCTCTGAAAGACAGGCTAGTGAATGCTACAGTTCCTGGAATGTGCTATACTGCTCAGCTACCACCTAGTGTCATCTAGGCTACTCCCGCTGACTGATCTGTATGTTTACCAAGAGTCAGAGGTGTCTCCCAAACCTGGAGCTGCTAGTTGTAGCTGCTAACCCAATGAACCTAGAACGCAGAAAAGGAAACAAAGTTGTTGTGTCTCTGCAAACTAAATTGAATGTCTTGGAAAGCCCAATAAAGGTGAATTGCCAGAAAAAAAAAAAAGAAGGTGTTGAATTTAGGTGTGGGCAAGACAACTATAAAAGATTGGGAAAAATTATGTTGAATGAGGTGCAGGTGTGACAACTGTAAAAAACAAACAAAAAACTGGAGGGAAATTGTTAAAAATCCAGAATCCACCGGAAAGATTCTGTATTCAGTTTGCTTCGCGTCTCTGAAGCCTCACTCCGCTTTAAAGAAACCCGAATGGGAACCACAAATGCTGCAGCACGGGTTTGTTTTATGCAAGAAAAACAAGGTGGAACTTCGGTCAGAGGCCTCGTGCTCTAAGACAGCGCTGGCCCTGCTTCAAAACATCACCTAAAAAATGTACCCTCGCACGCGTTACGTTTAATAAAATACTTATTGTATGTATCATAGGATTTCCTGCTTTAAATTTTTTTTGCTATTAACCAACTACTGGTTTTGCTGTCGTTGGACAAGAGGTTTCTTTTATTAATAGTTCTTACCTCATGAGGCGGATATTAGGACGGAGCAAGGTAATGAATGCAAAACGGTTGGCATCCTGCCTGGTACAATTATCTTCAAGTCCAAGCCCCCACTTGGCAGATGAGAACACTGAGGCCCAGAGGACAGTAACTTCCTTAGGGTCGTAAAGCAAGTGGGTGGTAGATCAAGGCCTGGAAATGGAGCTTTTTGGTTGCCTGCCTCTGAAGCCCATTCCTCCATTCCATCAAGCCTCTCCCTTGGTGCGTATTTTAAATCAGGAATCCCTGGATGGTACAAATGGTTAATGCCCTCAGCTGCTAACCAGAAGGGTGGAGGTTCTAGTCCACCCAGAGATGCCTCAGAAGAAAGGCCTGTCGATCTCTTCTAAAAAATCAGCCATTGAAAACCCTATGGAGCACAGTTCTACTCTGACACACATGGGGTCGCCATGAGTTGGGGACAATCTACAGCAACTAATTTTTTTTTTAATTAAAAAAAATTTTTTTCTTGTACTTTAGATGAAAGTTTACAGAACAAATAGTTTCTCACTAAACAGTCAGTACACATATTGTTTTATGACATTGGTTAACAACCTTACGACATATCAACACTCTTCTTTCTCGACCTTGGAGGACCTTTTTTTTGGTGAAAATATACATAGCCAAAGTTTCACCATTTCAAAAGTTTCTACATGTACAATTCAGTGACATCGATTACATTCTTCCAGTTGTGCTGCTATGCTCACCATCCTTTTCCAAATCATTCCATCACCATTATCTTCAACTAATTGTTTTAATGCTTCCCCAGGAGAATGGTAGAATGGGGTCAGGAGTCATGGAGATCCTTGGCAGTGGGTGGGGCCTTCCAGCATCCCTCAACATCATACCACCTGGGTGGTTAAGAAATACAGGCATGCATGCACACAATCACGTGCGTCTGTGTGTGAGTTGGAGGTTCCAGTTCCAAGCCCTTCTCTAGGTCCGTGGTTCTGCCCCCTGGCCTGGGGAATCTCTGACCGCCCTGCCACCTCACCCGGTAGAGATACATGAATTCTCTAGTTAAATTTACGTAAAATGCTAAGTTTGCCGTCTCAGTCGCCCCTCTGTGTTCACAGATCCCGTGTATTTTTCTCTCAGAGAGTTGCATTCATGTCTTCAATTATTTGTTTACACATCTGTCTCCTCTGCCAGGAGCCCCCGGGGAGCGGGCAGAGGTCTGATTCATCTCGTGCCCCTGAGCCCAGCCCAGCACCTGGCACAGAGCAGGCACTTCACAAATGTTTGTTGGACAAATGAACAACTGAATAAACATGAACAATGAGGAGCCCCCAGATTTCTCGCCATTTCCACCCCAGACTTTCCGGTTGGGGCCGTGGCAAAAAGAGGTCTGGAAGAACTGAACCAGCTGAGGTATCTCCAGGAAATCTTGAACTGACCAGCGGGGTCCTGGGCAGGCAGCTGAGGACCTGGCCTGGTGCCAGCTCCCTCTTCCTCCTTTCCTCCTCTCTCCTCCCTGCAGCTGCCTTTTCCTAAGGGAGGGCTTGGTGAGGCAAGGCAGACCCTGGGAACCCAAAGCTGGGGTGAGGCTCCCCTCTCCAGGGATGAATGAGGCGTGGCTTGGGGCTTTGTCTCCTCTGAGTCACCTCCGTGGTGTGGCGGGGCTGACTCAGAAGCAGAGCAAGAAGGAGAACTTTGTCGGTCCTCCTGGTTTCCACGGGTCCGGAGCCCACTGGGTGGGGCTGGGTGGGAGGAGGGAAGAGGCTCATTGCCAGGAAGGTGTCAGAATCACACATGGGGATCTCTGGGAGCATTGAAGCCCCACACTTTCTGCACGGGGACAGTGAGGCCTGGAAAAGGTAGCTGGGTGTGGCGGAGGGAGGGGTCCTGTCCTTACCTCCCCTCATCCGTGAACTCTGATACCCTCCCCCCGAACCCAGCCAGGTCCCAGCCTCTGTCAGTGCTTTGCCCAAAGGCCACTGGAGACTGGAAGAAAATCACAACAATCAAGAGCTGCTGTTGTTTGAGCACTTACTTCATGCCAGAGACTGGGAGATTGTTTGTGTGCATGGTCTCCTGTATCTGCATAACAGCCCTCTGGAAGCCCCATTTTGCAGATGAGGAAGCTAAGCCTTGGAGAGTGGATGACTTACCCTGGATTGCATTCTGTGTTAATGGGGGAGCCGTGTCCCCTGGGACTCTCTGGTCCCAAAGTCTTTGTCCTTGACCACTCCCCCAAATATACTGTGTCTTCCTCCACCCACCTGCACCCTGAGATGCTAAAGTGGTGTCCTCTGGGACCCTGAGCAAGAGGCCAGGGGGTCAGCCAGGGCCACTGGTGCTGGTCCCCTCTTCTCTCTTGACACAAATGACCACCTCCCCTGGGCAGCCAACTGCAGCCACCCCAGCCTCCCAACCCCCCCCCCCCCCCCCCTGCCACTCAGTCCGGTTCCTCAACTCTGCCTTTGATGTTCAGGGCTCCCCCCCCCCCAGTCCACTGAGCTCCAATCAGACAGCTTTGGGGTATGCCTTTGTTTTTCCTAAATTTTATTGTCAGGGAACTTTCATTTTATTTTATTTCCTTTTCTCTTGACTTCTCGGTAGCCAATTTCAAAAATACTGATAAGCACAGAAAAGAAAAAGAAAATTCAGTCTTACCCTCTTCATTAAAATATTAACATTTGGGTGTATTTCATTGCCGTATTTATTTTAAGCACACTCACCCACAACTCCCACAGGGTACCGGGAGCCTTGCTTGGTCCTTCTGGGTCCCTGGGCTCCTCCTCTCTCCTCACAGCCAGGTCCTGTCACGCCACACATTGCTCCAGGAGTGTTGCAGGTGTGGGAGAAGGTGGGCGCCCGGAGGACAGGGGTTTCATGGCCCAGTGGCTCAGAGCTGGGGGCTTACTGGCAGTGTAGCTGTGAGTGCATCACTCAACATCTCTGAGCCTCAGTTTCCCCATCTTCAAAGTGAGAATCACAGCACCTGTATCACAGGATGGGTTTGGAGAATGGAAGGAGAAAAGTGCAAGTGTTTGGCATAAAGTCAGCACTCAATAAAAGCTCTCATCATGCTCTTTGTAGGATGCCTGGGACCTTCTGTGCCAGGGACATTTTTTCCGGGTGCCCTCAGAGGGTAAAAAGGACGTCATGGGAGAACCTAATGACAGTTCAGGGATGAAAATTCTGCCTGCGTAGCTTGAGGCCAGGGCTTGGAAAACCTTTCACTACCCCGTGGTGTTTCCAGAAGACACAGAATCTGGCCCCAATCATCTTCCTTCCCGCGGGTTGCTAATGTGGGTGTGATTCTCAACCGTAAAACCAAAGCCGGCTTCACAGCTGAAGACCACCGGCCCACTTCCCTCTGGGTGACAACCACGACCCCTCTGGGTTCCACCCTGGCTCCCTCACCCCCGGGGGCTGATGGGGGCAGATTAAGAAAGTTGAGGAGAGATGGGGACCAGCAGAGAACAGAGGTGGGGCATGCTCAGATGGGTGACATGCTGGGGTCCAGGTGGGATGTGCACATCCCAACAGGTGGGCTCACAGGTGCTCCATAGCAGCTGGCACCTGGTAGGTGCTCAATGAATGTTTTCTGCGGGAACAAATGAATGAACAAGCAAACTGGGCTTCAAGGGGAGAGGGATCCCAGGAATCCAGGGAAAATTTAGGGAAAGAAACCTTCATCTTCTCTGCCCGTATTTCAGACCCCAGCGCTCACCACTGAGTCTAGGAGATCCCTAAAGGACCCAGCAGGCAGGTGAGGAGCAAACCCACCTTGCTGATGGCTGCATTCATCCTCAGACTCTGTGATCCCACCCTCGGCTCCAGCCACCTCATTCCCCATAGCGCATCCTCCTTGTTCCCTCTCGAAGACACCAGCTGCTCCATTTCCTGAGGGAATTCGAGTTTTTTTAAATTTCAGAGGAGCTGGAGTCGGTTCCTACCAGTTTGCAAGAGCTGATTATTTAAACTTTTGGGAATTTTGAGAGCCTGTCAGTAGATCAGAATCAGCCTTGGTGGGAGTATTTACACCATGGAAATTGGCAAATGCTATAAATCATTACGCGCCTTCCCAATCCCGACCTGGTTGTTAAACGTTGACCGATGCACCACTGGATATGCTTGAGCCAAAAGGATGGTTTGCTAATGGTGGGTGGGGTGGACTTTTTAGCTTCAAGGGAACACAGTCTAGAAAACCTCTTGTAGGCAACCACCTACTCCACCGAGGATAAAGCCCACCTTTGGGCATATGTCAAAGCACAGGGTCCAGCCAGCAGACCCCCCAGGCCCCAGCTACACAGTGTCAGGAACTGGCCCCGAAGAAAGGACACAGAAAACGGAGTAAGCATTGTGGCTGGGCCCTTTGTGTGCTAAGTGCCACTGTGTGGCCCTGGGCAAGTGGTTTGGCTCCCTCCCCTTAGCTATGAAATAGTGGGCTTGAGCCCAGGACCTTCTGCAGGTCCCCCAGTTCCCTTCCCTGCCCAGGGAAGGGCACAACCATGAGAGTTGGAGGGAGGTGAAGGGTTTCCAGGTTGAGGTCAGGCAGACACTCCATGGGGAAGCCCTGAAAAGTCATTTGGACTTAGAAGGCAGGTCAGCATCAACCAGGGAAGGAAGAGGAAAGTTAATAAATTGGTAATAACTTCCATGTGCTAAGCACTATGAGCAAGAATCTTTTCTTGAATTATCTCATTTAATCCTTACTACAACCCCTCTTGGAGGGCAGGTGTTAAAGGCCATGGAATCTGGAGTTGAACAGTTGGGATTCCCGGGCCCACCACACACCAGCAAGTCACTGCCCCTCCAAGCCTCATTCCCACATCTCCTTTGAGGGGGGATAACAGTTCCTACCTCAGAGGGTGGTTGGAGGTGTTTGTGAGGGGATCAAGTGGAACGGTGCCCCACACAGCGGAGCAACTCGAACCATGTGATTAGTAAGATTATTGATGCAGAGATGGAAGCTCAGAAAGGCAGTCACTTGCCCAAGGCCACACAGCAAGTAACTGGCAGAGCCTGAATTTGATCTTAGATACATCTGACTCAAAGCATTGCTCCTACCCCAACACCGCCTGCCTCGGCCTCTCTTGTGTCCTTTCTGTTCCTTCAGAGGACAAAGTGTTTAAAACCAGACTGCAGGACAGGAAGGGGCCTTGGAGAACTAGTCCTCCAGCTCAGTCATTTTAGAGGACAAGAGAGGAGAAGGAATTTTCTGGAGGTTACACAGCCAGTCTGTGGCCCAGCCAGTACTGAACCCTCAGTGGCCGGACTCTCAGGCCACTGCTCCCTGTCCCCTCACCCCCTATGTCTCTGCAGAACCTGGCAGGGGGGCCATTCCCTTTCCTGCCCCATGTCCCGCCCTCACCTTCCGTGAGGCACAGGAAGTATGGTGACGATCCAATGCAAACCACAGGGGAAATTTTTTGTCTGAACTGGACTGGAATGGGGTCAGGGCCCCAGGTCAGGCCTTGCTGGTCGTATGCAAAGGGTGGGAGGTGGTAAGTTGGACTGAAGGTGGCATTTCATTCCCACAACCGTCCGGTCTGGCCTTGGGATTCCCCTTGGGGATGGCTCTGAGCCAGGAGAACTTCCGAGCTGTGGATGAGGGCTCCTGGCCTCAGTGCACTGACCACGCGAGGGTCGTCAGCGAGCCAGGCCTTGGGTCGGCTCAGCCAGCCCAGCCTCTGACCAGAGCTGAGCATTGGCTGGGGGGACGGCAGCCTAGCCTTCCCTGCTGGCTCTGCCCGAGCTCACCCTGTGAACCTGGACAGGTCCCTCTTCTCTCACTGTCTCAGAATCCTCCCCAAACTTCCCTTCTGGATTCACAGGGACCATTCCCAGAGGCGTTTCTGCCTCTGAAGTCCCCAGCACCAAGGAGGAGGAGAGCTGAGGTCCCCTGTGTTTCTAGCACACGGTGCACCCCTGGCTCTGGCCCATCCACCCTCAGGGCTGCCGTGATGATGCAGTCGGTTCTCAGAGGAGACATCCTTGCTCTGCAAACTGTAAAGGGCTGGGAAAGAACGGGAGATGGTTTCCCTTAGGCTGAAAGCTCCTGGAGGGCAGCTGCAGCCCCTGCCAAGGCCTAACAGAGCATTGGCATTCAGGCCTGGGCTGGGCTGGGCTGGATTTCTGCTCAAGCACCTCTCCAGGGCTTTCCCAGAGGATGCTTAGGTGGCAGCTGGTGGTGCCCAGGGTCCCTGCAGTGAGCAGTGCCAGAGCCCCTGCAGTGGGCAGTGCCCGGGGCCCCTGCAGTGGGCAGTGCCAGAGCCCCTGCAGTGGGCAGTGCCAGAGCCCCTGCAGTGGGCAGTGCCTGGGGTTTCTGGGACCATCAAGGCTGAGCCATAAGGCAAGGCTTGGGTTGAAGCAAGAATCAGATCTGGCAGGGCACAGGTCTAAACAGCTCCAGACAAACTTCTGGGGCCCTCGACAGATCTTTTTCATTTTTGTGGTGGTGGTGTGAGACACCAGGGCAGTGAACCACAAACAAAGACACCTAGATTCTGGCCCTTACTCTGGTGCGGCCTCGCCGGGGGCCCTCGTACAAGTCCTTTGCCCTTCCTGGGCCTCAGCCTTCCCCTCTGTATAATGGGGATACACTTATGATTCTGACACCAGGCGAGGGAGTTGGAAACGGACAGAGCCTGGGCCCTGAGTCTTCAGTGCATTTGTGCTTTCTGCTGTGAGGCAGGCAGTGTGGCCTCGGTGGAGGCGGCTCTTCCTGTGTCTGAGTGTTTCAGCAAGAAGGGGGCTGGGCTGAGGGGCTCCCCTGCAGAACCCTCCATCCAACCCCACCCTGCCTGAGCTCCAGGACCTGGCCAACCCCCACGAGGCGAAACTCCCCTCCCTACCCTCCCCTGGGTCCTTGTGTGACCTTGGCGAAGTCACCCCACATCTCCGGCCTCAGCTTGGGGTAGCAGCGATGCAAAGGAGCTGTGAGGAGCAGCCTGGCCTAGCCACCCACTCCCTCCCCTTAGCCACCTGTCATCCCTCCTATTTAGAGCCACTGAGCTGGGAGGGCCCTGGGGGATGGTCAAGGCCAAGTGTCTCATTTCGCAGATGAGAAAACTGAGACTCCAAGAGGAAGGAGACCTGCCTAGAGCCAGCCATCTCTGCTCATGCCCCGTTTCTCTTTGCAGCCACCCACTTCCCATATGCCCTGTCTCCTCTTCCAGGAGCACTGAGTGATGGAATAGCGCTCACCCCAGCACTGGAGGCTCGCGACTGGGCCTTCGGATTCCTGCTCCCAGGCTTCCAAGTTCCCAGATGTCTCTGAGCCCCCATGGCCCTTGTCTATGAACTAAGACAGCAGCAGACCCTGCCTAATGGGCAGGTGAGGATTGGAGGGAGGCAAGAGGGCATAAGAAGCACTTTGGGGCTGCTAAGGACAACATCAATGCCTAAGATGGCCCTCATCCACCCCACATCCCAGGGTCTGGGCAGTGGCTCCACATGGCCTGTCTCCGCCCACACTGCAGCTTCTGGCCTGCCATTTGCCATGTGTCAATACCTCTTGTGCCTCCCAGGGCTGGGGCTCCCCTATTGCTAGGTTTCTGAGGCAGCCAGGGAGCCCCAGGAAGGAGGCAGAGGCGTCCAAAGCGGGCATCCCCGGGGGTACTGAGAGCATTTGATGCCGGAAGGGAACACTGGCATCTGAGCTCAGCCGCACTACTCTAGCTGCGACATCACGTTGGTCCTCCGCATGATCTCCACCTGGCGTGGTTGCTGATGTGGCTTCCCCTCTGGCCATCTCTCTCCTTCTCCTGCTCCCTGCTGGTGTGGCCACACCCACTGACCGCTGCACTGCCCCTGCCTGTGGCCGCTGTTGCTGTGGCCCTTCCACAGGCATGAAGGGGTCCCTTTGCTGGCCTGGCTGCCCCCCAGTCCCCACTGGCACGGCTGCTAGAAGCCAGCCTGTGGTCTGCTGTGCTGGCCTCTGCTGCCACTACAGCTCCCAAGGCCCACCTCACAGCCTCTGCCCCGAGGCCAGGGCTAAGGCCACAACCTTCTGCTCTAATGGCAGTTCCCAAGGCATCGTGTTCACCAGATGGTAGCTGCTGCTCCTTCCACCTGGGGTGGCCCAGCTCAGCTCTCAGCTCCATCGTTCAGGGGCACTGGCTTCTCTCAGCCCTGGAGACCCGAGACTGTGCCCTCTTCTTCACCGGAGCAGCTCTCTGACCACAACCCACCCCTGTGGTGACACCTCCCACCCTGGCTCTGATGAGTGCTCCTTCCTCATGTGTCTTGTCAGCACGGCCAGAGGTGGCAGGGAGCAGCGGGGGACAAGACACACTCCCTGCCTCCTAATCCCATGATGCTCCAGGGCCACAAGCAAATAACCTGGCTTCCCCATATCCATGGGGGGTAGCCACCTGCCATTCTGGGAAAGCAGGTCTTCTGCATGATCCTTCTGGGACCCTCCCACTTCCCCCAAACCCTTATCCAGGGTCTGGTTTCCCCAGGGCTCACCAAAGGGGCTTCTGCATCATGACAGAAGTTTCTGGAAAACTTGCCCAGTAATGGCTGCTGCATACTTCTCCCAGCCTCTGGCCTCCTTCATAGCACTTATTCAGTCCACAAGCCTTGAGAACCTACTGTGTGCCAGGTGCTGTGCTTGTCCTGGGCATGCAGCGATGAAAGGGCCAGGCCGGTCCCCACCCTGGGGACACTCGGAGTTTGGGTGGGGACACAGGTGAAAAGCTGCACAAAGCATGACTTAACTGCCATTGTGATAAGTATGCAAAGAGGTGCTATGCTCCCTGAGGGCACCCAACAGAGGCAATGCTGGAAGGTTCCCAGGAAGAAGTGACCCTCAAGCTGAGGTCTGAAGCTTGAGGATACAGAAAGGCAAGTATGGGGTGGGGTGGAGTGCTTCAGGCAGAGAGAGCAGCCTGTGCAGAGGCCCTGAGCAGAAGCGCCATGCTCTTTATAGCTCCTGAAGTTGAAAACCTTTAACAGCTATCGTTTACCAAGCCCCTGGGACAGGATAGCACGGTGGTTAATAGCTCAGGCTCCGGTATCACATGGCCTGGGTTCAAATCTCACCCTGCCACTTACTGGCTATGAGATAATGTGCAAGTTACTTGACCCCACCCTTTGCCTCAACCCTTTCACCTGTAACATGGATATAATACTAGTGACCACTTCACGGAGTTGTTGGGAGGATTAAATGAGCTCATTCATGTAAAGTGCTTAGCACAAAATAGGCACCCTATAAAAGTTAGCAATGCTTATTAATCATAGATCCCATCTACTGTACAGGTAGTCCTCACACAGTTCTGCCAGCTTGGATTCATTACCCCATTTTACAGACGAAAAGACTGAGGGTCAGTGGGTGAAGTCACAAAGGTGGAGATTGATTAAGGTTTTGGGGGAAATCAGGGGAGGCATCTTGGAGGAGGTGGGGGTTGAGGCAAGTTTTAAAAGATGGACACCTTCCCAGCTAGACAGCCCCCACCCTGAGCAGAATGTCTCAGCCCACGGTGCACCCACCGTTGGCCCTGGGCTCCCAGGGTCTGGTGATAGCACAAATGGATCACCCCGGGCACTCCCAGGGCCTTCCAGGAGTCACAGAGAGGGAAGGCCCCTGAGGACCAGGTTCTCAGGCCACAGAGCCTTGAGCGAGCATCAAACAACAAAAAGGCTTTTCTCACTCTGGATGAGTCACCAGACTCAAGAGCGAGTAGACGCCGGTCCCTATGCCGAAGAAGATGAAACCACACATCTGAAGAAGTTTCCCACGGCCACCGCTTGCTTTAAATAGCTGCACAGAGAAGTGGAGGAGGGAGAGAAGGAGGGAGGAGGGGGACAGGGCTCTCCCCACCAGGCCCCCGCTCAGGTCTCCAACCCCAACCCAGGTCCCTGAACTGGGAGCCCCCGTGAGGCTGGTGGTCCCTGTTAAGGCTGGTTGTTGATGAGGACCCAGCCCTCACGGACACCAGGGGTACCCAGCAGAGGTCCAAAGGCCGTGGTGGACCAGGAGACAGTGGACAGACAGACAGCTAGAGACACGTCCAGCTGGGCAGCTGGGTGGGTGTATAGGGCCGGGAAGGGGAAGTTGACCTCACTCTGCACCCCGGCATAGCCTCCAGGCCCCTAGCTATGCTTCCTTGTAGGTCACCTGACCTCCCTCAGCTCGCTGGCTGGCCCCCCTGCCCGCTTGGGTTCGTGACTGAGCCCTGGGCGGCGTTTCCGGAGGCAGGCCGGGAGCCGGGGCTGCTGACGCACTTGCCGCCCCCCAGCAAAACTGGGTGCGAAGAAAGAGCCCCCCATCCCCCTTTCCCGTAAATGAGCTCACCCACCCAGGCCTTGCAGGGATTCTAAGAAGTGGCTGGAAGCCTGAGCACCTGCTCCCCGCCCACCATTGCTGCTTCCCCTCAATGGGGTGGGGAGCAGGGGAGGCGCTGGGGGTCCTCCCTTCCCTCCACCTGAGCCCTCAGGCCCAGGCTGGAGTTCAGGAGTACTTCAGGGTCTGGCAAGTGTTCCTCCCCTTAGATGCGAAGGAACCTCCTCCATGTCCAGGCTGACCGCTGCTTAGCTGTGGTGCCTTGATGGCCAGGGCTCGTTTTTCAGAGAGTAAACACGTAATTGCGGAGATGCCTGGGAGATCAGTCTGGTTCCCTGCCAGGCTGGGAGGAAGGTCCCCCGCTAGGTGTTCAGGCAGCCTGTGGGGGCCATCGATGGCTCACTCAGAGTCAGCTCTTAGAGACCATCTGAGTCAAGGCCCAGAGAGGGCAGTGAGCCCAGGGCACACAGCAAGCCCGTGGAGCTCCAGGTGCCAGCCCCACCTGTACCACCATCAAACTTTTATTGAGCATCTACTGGATCCTTTGGTGGGGGGACACAGGAGTAAACAAGACAGCATCTGACTGGAGGAGTCAGTAAAACAGCATTTAGCAGACCCCAGCGCCTGAGGCCAGGGGCTCTCAGTGCTGCCTTCTCATCCAGATCTCCAGGCTCTGGAAAATACGCAGATTCTGAGGCTCTGGCCCTGAGATTATGATTCAGCCCATTAGGAAGGGGCCCAGGAATCTGCATTTTAGAAAGTCCTTCAAGTTCGCGGACGGATTGAGAAACTCCAGAACAGACTGTGAGGGACTTGCGGGCAGGGTCTGCACCCCGTGGAGGGCAATTTTCAAGGGTGTCTAGTGGGAGGCCTAGATCATGGCCTTCTTTTCCTGCACTAATGGCCTTTTTTCATACAGGGCCCAGACCAAAGGGGCTTCCAGAAATGATGGCTTACTGACAGAGGAGTAGAATGGATGACGTCCTCCACCCCACAGCTCTCTGCTGTCCTAACCTCCAAGTCCACAGTAGCCGGAGAGGTGACCAGCCCTGCCGTGAACTGCCCTCTCTGGTCTGTGCCCCTTGCCCCCCCGTCTCCGCACACTCTGACGCCTCCCCTGCTCTGGCTGTGCTGTCGAAAGCCTCTGCGTCCTTGTTCAGCCTCAGTGTGTGTGCGTGTGTGCCCGTGTATGTGAGAGTGTGTTTCCATGATTGATACACACTCCTGTCTGCAGTTCTGTGTGTGCATGAGTGTGTGAGACAGAAGTGTGTTTCCATGATACACATTCCTGTGTGCAGGTTTGTGCATGCACACATGCATATATGTGTGAAAGAGTGTGTTTCCATGTGTACACACTCCTGTCTGAGGGTCTGTGTGTGCACATATGCGTGTGTGCATCTGTTTGTGTGAGAGTGTGTTTCCATGTGTACACACTCCTATCTGTGGGTCTGTGTGTGCATGCATGTGTATTTGTGTGTGTGAGAGAGAGTGTGTTTCCACGTGTACACACTCCTATCTGTGGGTCTATGCATATGCATGCATGAGTGCGTGTATGTGTGTGAGATAGTGTGTTTCCACGCATACACACTCCTGTTTGCCCCTCAGTTTGGAAACATGTTTCTGTGCATGGGCCTGTTTGGGTCTGCGGGTTGCATGTGGGCCTGGCACGTGGGTCTCAGTCTGTGGGCCTATGTGTGTGAGGTGCCATCCCACAGGTGTCCAGGCCTTCTGTAGACATATGCCGGGGGTGGGGATGTTCATTCTTTGTGAATGGGGGCGTGGGAGGCTGCTCCCTGCTCTCCTGACCTCCCCTCAGGGGCTCCAAGTCTCTGGCCCACCTGGGAGAGCCAGACTATGCAAAGCAGAGGCCAGGTCTGGGGAAGCCCCTGGCAGGGTGGCCCCTGGTGATTGGCTGAGGCTAGGGTGTGAGTGGTGAGCTCCTCTGGCCCTTCCACCTTGGATGGCCCCCATTCAGGAAAGCAGCCTGTCCTTTCCAAAGCCCTGAGACCCTCCATACCAAGTCTGGGCCGGGATTTCCCTGCCTTGCCTTCCCCTCCCCCTCACTGCTCACTGCCTCTTCACTCAACACCATGCCTGCTGTCTCTCTACTTCCTCTTCAAGGTTCCCTCTTCACTTTTGCGGAGGCTTCAGAGCTGCTTTGGTGAGCTCCACTGTGCCCCTGGGCCTTGGTTCTTCATCTACGTCAAGCTGGCCATTCACCTGCACCGTTCTCACCACACCCCCAAGAGAGAGGTTCTGGCAAAAGTCCCATTTTACAGACGAGGAAACTGAAGCTCAGAGAAGTTAAGGAATTTGTCCAAGGTCACACAGCAAGTGGATGAGAGTGAAACACAAACCAGACTCCAAATCCAGGCCCCTTACCCACTAGGCCACATCACTGACATGCTCTGAGTCACCTCATGAACAAGGCTCATGGGCTGCCCCTCTGAAGCCTCTCCCCAGGTTAAGATTAGGGTGGTTTATGGAATGGAGACATCAGACTGAGGACTCCAGCTCATCCCCTGCTCCCAGTCTGAACCATATTTGGGCCTGGAAACTTCCAAGTCCATCCTAGCCAGGCCAACTTGAAGCCCCCAAGGCCTCGCCACACAACATTTGCCTGGTGATCTCCACAGGGAGATCAAATCTCCTTCAACAAGGGTCGTTATTGTTTCCCCCAGAACACGCTGCCATTCAGCAGGGGTGTGTGTGTTGGGGGAACCATGTGGCTTTGATTTAAATTTCACCCTGGAAAAACAATGGTTTGGATTAAGGGAAGAAACAGTTGGTGAAATGTCATGAAAAGAAAGGAGGGGAGAAGGGGGGCCCTTGTAACAAAAACGGTCCCCAAACTTTCAAACCCACATTCCAGAGGTTTCTCAAGACCTGCCATCCAGCCCTACGCTCCTACCCCAGCACGCTCCTGTCCTTTTCAGTAGCAGGGAGGACTCCTGCAGGGAGCAAGGTGGGAGAAGCTGTAGAAGGTGGAGGAGGATGTCCCACTGGTCCCTCCCTCTATTTACAGAGAGGGAAACTGAGGCACAGAGAGGGGAGGTGACCTGGCCAGGGCTATCCAGGAGAATGATCTCTGGCCACATCCATGGAGCTCGAAGAAAGAGGGAATGGAACATGGAACTCTGCTCCCACTGTTGGAAAGAGCTTGGCCTCTCGAGGCCTCAATTTCCCCACTGAGAAAGGGGAAAGGGTCTTACAGCATCTTAAATCACGTGTTGTTGTTGTTAGGTACCATCAAGTCGGTTCCAACTCATAGCAGCTCTGTGTACAACAGAAAGAAACATTGCCAAGTCCTGCGCCTTCCTCACAATTATTGCTGTTTGAGCTCATTGTTGCAGCCGCTGTGTCAGTCCGTCTCGTTGAGAGTCTTCCTCTTTTTCGCTGACCCTCTACTTTATCAAGCGTGAGGTCCTTGTCCAGGGACTAGTCCCTCCTGATAACATGTCCAAAGTATGTGAGACAAAGTCTTGTCGTCCTCGCTTCTAAGGAGCGTTCTGGCCGTACTTCTTCCAAGACTGACGGGTTCGTTCTTCTGGCCGTGCGTGCTACATTCGATGTTCTTCACCAGCACCATAGTTCAAAGGCATCAATTCTTCTTCGGTCTTCGTATTCATTGTTCAGCTTTCACATGCATATGAGGCAATGGAAAACACCATGGCTTGGGTCTGGTGCACCTTGCTCTTCAAGGTGACGGCTTTGCTTTTTAATACTTTAAAGAGGTCTTTTACAGCAGATTTGCCTGATGCAACATGTCCTTTGATTTCTTGACCACTGCTTCCATGGGTGTTGATTGTGGATCCAAGTGAAATGAAATCCTTGACAACTTCAATCTTTTCTCTGTTTATCATGATGTTTGTTATCGATACAGTTGTGAGGATTTTTGTTTTCTTTATGTGGAGGTATAATCCATTAAATCACTGTAGGACCTTAGGAAAGCCCCAGAACCCTATGCAAGGCTGGAATGTTTGGCTCTGACTTACGGATGCTTCACTCATGCCCTCGTCTGCCCTAAGAGCTTCGCACACATCAGCCACATGAATCCTCCCAACACTCCCAATTCTCATTTCACAGAAGAGAAAACTGAGGCTCTGAGATTCTAAGAAACTTGCCAAGGTCCCCCAGCTAGGATGTGGTAATTGAGCTTTGAAGCCAGGTCTGTGTAGTCCCAAGGGCATTTCTAACCACTGGGCTGTGAGTCTGAGGCAAAGAGAGCAGAGTTGAGGGGATTTAGACTAGCGGAGCAGGAGCCGGGGAAAATCTAGAAACATGCCCGTGGAAGCACTTCATGTCTCCTGAATTACCGACTGTCAGAGCTGGGAAGTTCATCCATTCATCCCTCACAGGACAGAGCGGAAAACCGAGGCTTGAGGGGAGGATGGGGACATGCCTAGGGTCACACAGTGGAGTGGTGCAGGACCTGGGCTACAGCCAAGTCCCCTGAGGGCTGGCTGAGGGCTTTTTGATGTTTGTCCAGGTTGTCCGGGAACCACATGAATGGCCTGCACATGCAAGGATTACACCCCTGGCCCCTATCCTCAGGGAGTGAGGACCTGGGCTCTTCCATGGCCCACATCTGCGTCTCTGACATGGTTGCTTGGGGTCAGGACTCTGTGGCTGTCTGTGGGTATGGGTCCATCTAAGGCCAGGGGCAGGGCCTGGTGTGTGGGCATCAGGGCTTGGTCTGCGGGTGTGGTCAAGGCCAAGGAGTTGAATGCAACAAATCGATGGTAGAAGATCAAATAGCAACCCTAGTCTTTGGAGTTTGAAGTCTATTTTATCTTCTACAGTCAGGCCCTGGGGTTTGTGTGCCGGGTGTCCCAACCTATCTGGATGTAGGACCGGGGCCTGGGGTCTGCAGCAAGAACAAAATAATGTAAGGATAACAATAATGACGAGCATTTCTTGAGTGTTTAGTACGTACCAAGTGCCTGGGTGCCCCAAATGATTTTCACTGATCTACTAATCAAAAAAGTGGGCAATTTGAACCTACCCAGTTATGCCAAGGAACAAAGGCCTGGAAATCTGCTTCTGTAGAGATTACACTCAAGAAAACCCTATGGAGCCATTCTACTCTGTAACACATGGGGTCATGAGTTGGAATCAACTTGATGGCAATAGGTTTGGTACTGCTCTAAGTAACTTCCATGCACTCATGCTCATTTTACCTCCCAATACCCCATGAGGTAGGAACTATTATTGACTCCATTTTTAAAATATAAACTTTATTTTTTGTAGCAGTTTTAGGTTTTTGGAAAAATTGAGAAGCCAGCGCTGAGTTCTCATAAACAACTCTGCACCCTGCACCCCTGTTATTACCACCTGGTATTAGTATGGTGCAGCTGTTACAATTAAGGCGCCAGTACTGATACATTGTTGCTAACTAAAGTCCATACTGTATTTAGATTTCCTTAGTTTTTACCTAATGCCCTTCTTCTGTCCCAAGATTCCATCCAGGACACCACATTGCATTTAGACTCCTCTTGACTGTGACAGTTTCTCAGACTTCCCTTGTTTTTGATGACCTTGACAGATTTGAGGAGTCCTGTTCAGGTATTTTGTAGGATGCCTTCGCTGGAATTTGTCTGATGTTTTTCTCAGATTAGACAGGTGTTAAGGGTGAAGGGGAGGAAAACCATAGAGATAAAGTGCCGCTTTCATCCTATCCTTACAAGATATCATAACATATCATACTATTCACGTGACTTATCACTGTTGATGTTGACCTTGATCACCTGGCTGAGATAGCATTTGTCAGGTTAACTTCCCCCACCCTGCTTTTCATACTGTACTCTTTAGAAGGAAGTCATTTCACGGGTGTGAAAACGGAGGCAGAGAGGTTAAGTAGCTTACCCCAGGGCACACAGCGAATGTCGAAGCCAAAATGTGAACCAAGGCAGTATGACTCTCAAGCCCATGCTTTTAACCGAACGCCATAAACTCCTGGGGGCATCATGAGGCATTTGTAGGTGGCAGCATCTGCATATTTAGCAAAGTAGGACAGCGGGGACAAAGCGCAGAGACTTACGGGCTCTGCAGGCCTGAGTGTCATGCTCGGTCTTGCCAACGAGGGTTTGAGCAAGTCACGTCACATCACGGGGCCTGGCACGTAGTAGGTGGTCAGCCAATGGGAGCTACAGAGGGGCCAGACAAAGGGTGGACTTTCAAGCCCTAGGGCCCCGGCCAGGGGTCTGAAAGGGGAGGTCAGTCAGCCCTGCCTGATGTGATGGTACCAAAAGGATCAGGGCCAGATAACCACGTGTTGCTTTCGGACTTGTCTGCCCCCAACCCCATCATTACTACCCCCTCTAAAAAGAGTGGGAGGAAAAAAAGCCCTGAATAACTGAGCAAGAAGGGACCCCAGAAATCAGCTGCTTTCTATCTTACAGAGGAGAAAATTGAGGCTTAAGGATGGGAAGGGACTTGGCCAGGGTCATACAGTGAAGTTGGGATGATGTAGAACAGGTGCCTTTAAAATCCTGTTGCAAACACATGCCTGGGGAATAATAATAACTAGCACTTATACATGCTTGTGGGAAGCTCCCTGGGGCTTCATCTCTATGGTCTTCCTCCCAGGAATCCTGCCAGGGCCACACACACTCACTGGGCCCATCTTGTTGGGGGGTGTCCACCGAGGTGGGAGTTTAAGGCCACATTCACCCACCCAGTAAACAAAAGAGGGGAGATTTGAGCCTGGGATGCCTGGCCCCCGGCCATGTGTGCCACCTCTGTGCCAGGGACCCTCAGGAAGCAGCAGTCGCTGCACCCAGTCCCCCCACCCCTGGCCCTGCATCTTTGCAGAAGTATAGCCCCTCCTTGTTCCACAAGGAACACTGGTCTCTTCACCCTCCAGCCCCTCTCACGAGAGGTAAGAGGAAGAAAAACCCGCAGTCACAGGCGAGGCAACCTCATACCTGCCACCGTTTCCCATGGTGGGTTTTCCCTCTGCTTCTGGATGAAGAGGAGCTGGCAGCTCTGGAGAAGAAATCGGGCTGGGGCCTGGGCAGTTGTGACCTGGGGAGGCTAGTGGGGGTGGATGGGTGGCACATTGGCCAGCCAAATGCAATTAGTTCATTTAGCATCAGCCTTGAGAAATGTAAGAGCCCTGCTGGATCGAGGGACCCTTGAGACCCAGTTCTAGTGCCACTGATTTGCTGTGTGACCTTGGGCAATGCTCTTGCCGTCTCTGAGCCTTTGTCCCCCACCTGTAAAATGAGAGGCTTAGCTCCATCAGTGATTCTTAACCCTGGCTGCACCTGGGGGGCTTTCATAACATAAACTTAGTTGCTTCTAGGGTGGGCACCATTTAAACCCACCTAGGTGATTCTACCTGGTAGCCAGGTTGAGGGCTCCTCTAGCTCCAACATTTCACCAGAGTTATGAGTTACACATGTGGGCACAGGAGTCAGATAGAGGTTGGCGTCCCAGCTCTGCCACTTATTACCGTGTGGGCTTGGGCATGGCACTGCACCGCTCTGTGCCTCAGTTTCTCCACCAGTGGCTAATCATAGCCCCCCCTGCACTGGGCTGTGAGGAGGATTAAATGGCATCATGTGTGAAGTTCTGGCACACACAGAGAAAGCACTCAGTGAGCGGAAGTGGCAATAGTAAGGATGACAGTTCTGGAAAGTGGGCTGAGGCACGTCCCTGGGTGGGGAGCAGTGGGGCTGCCGAGTCCTTTGCCCTGGGGCTTTCCCAGAACAGATACTTTTTACATTGGTCTGCGTGAGCCCCTGCTACCCACGTCGCTGTGTGACCTGATGGGCCAGTGCCATCCGCAGTGCAGTAGGTGGCCTCAGGGGGCAGCAAGCGCCCCTTTAGTGGACATGTGAGCAGAGCTGGAGGACCGCTGGCTGGCAGGTGTAGCAAGTGGATTCGTGCACATCTCCTGGGGCTGGATGGAGAGATGGGCACTGGGGCCCCACCATCTCCAAGAAGAAGATCTGCTTCCACAATTTTAAGACCAGGGATTCTAGAATCCCTTTGGTCAGTTCTGGACCTCTCACTTTGGGCAGCTGCAGCCCCAGCTCCCCACCCTGTTCCCATTGACCCTAGTGTCCCTGGGATTTGGGGTGGTATAGCTGTGATATGAGGGGCTGCAGTTAAGTGGCTGTAGGTGGTACCCAGGGTGCTGGGGAGGCTGCTCCAGGGTGAGGGGTAGCCATGGAGCTCAATGGCTAGGAGCACCCACCTCAGAGCCAGCAGATCTCAGTTCTTGCCTAAGCTCTACTGCCGGCCAGAAATATGACTCTGGACAAGTCGCTGCCTTTGGTAAGCCTTGATTTCCTCACCTGTAAACTGTGTCAGATAAGTCCTAACTCAAGAAGCTATGGAGAGGAGAAAATAAGATCATCTCACAGATGACATCCCGTAGACCATATTCCAAGGTGGGTGTAGAGCTAAGCACCGTGCAAGCGTCATCTCATTCCATCCTCTCAGTTCCACGAGGCTCATAGGCACCAGTGCTCTTGCCATATCCGTTTCAGAGATGAGGAAACTGAGACCTGTTTCATTCACTGAGTGCCTGCTCTATACTCAACCATTGCCGTCAAGTCGGTTTCAACTCATAGCAACCCTACAGGACAGAGTAGAACTGTTCCATAGGGTTTCCTAGGCTGAAATCTTTACAGCAACGTATCGCCAGATCTTTTCTCCTGTGGAGTTCCTGGCGAGTTTGAACCACCAACCTTTCGGTTAGCAGCTGAGCACTTAACTACTGCATTACCAGGGCTACACACACACACACACACACACACACACACACACACACACATATGTGTTTGTTTGTTTTAAGTAAAGAAAACCCTCTAGCTGGCCTGAGGTGCAAGTGGGTATCAAGACATCTCCTGTATCTAGTAAGTTGCCCTCTTTAGAGAAAAGAGAAGGAGCATTTGATTGTACTTCAAATAATCTGTGAGCCCAGGTGGTGCAATGGTTAAGAGCTCAGCTGCTAACCAAAAGGCTGGCAGTTCGAATCCACAAGCCACTCCTTGGAAAGCCTACGGGGGCGTATAACCTGACACAGCAAGGGGGCATATAACCTGAGTCACACACAGCTCATGGGTGTTGGAAGAGGCCCAGGCCTTTCCATGCACTTCGACAAGAAACACTGTAGCCTCCCGGCCCCTCTGTGCATGGGGCGGCAGGAGGAGCACTAGACCGCAATCTCAGCCACTGAGTTGTTAGCCTCCCGTTCTGCCACAGTCACGATGAGACCTTTGTTCTTTTGCTCAGCAAACTTCCCCTGAGGCCTCCTCAGCGCTAGGCCCTGGGCCCCACAGCCCACCAGCCCCAGTGGGAGTCCTGGGGACAAAATATAGAACAAAGCAGAGGTGGCTCCTGTCCTTTGTGAAGTCCAGCAGGAGAGGCCAGCCCTAATCAAATCATCCCACCTAATGAGAGTCGGTGGGGGGAGGGGGAGTATAGGTGCTCTGAGAGCCTCTGTCACAGGTAGGGAGCTATCAAGGTGAGGAGGAAGTATCCCCGAAGCTGAAAGATGAATTGCAGCTCGGAGAGAGAACAGTACGAGCGAAGGCCAGGTGGTGGGAGCAACCACAGTGAGCCTAAGAGAGTAAAGTGTGGCGGGGATGAACAGGACAAGGGGGAGCTTGCAGTGAACAAAGCTGGGGAAGCAGGCCATGCAGGGGGATGTGGTAGAGAGTTGACCCTCATCCCAAGCGTCACAAGGCCAGGAAAGGAAACCAAGAGAAATAGTGAAAGTTTTACCCAGTGAGATCCCTCTGTAGTCTGAGGAGGAGGAATTAGATGGAGGGTCAGAGTGTTGTTGTCCGGTGTCATCCAGTTGGTTCCAACTCATAGTGACCCTACGTACAACAGAATGAAACACTGCCCAGTCCTGTGCCATCCTCACAATTTTGCTGTTTGAGACCGTTGTTCAAAACACTGTGTCATTCCATCTCGTTGAGGGTCTTCCTCTTTTTTGCTGATCCTCTACTTTACTAAGCATGAAGTCCTTCTACAGGGACTGGTCTCTTCTGATAACATGTCCAACATACATGAGACAAAGTCTCACCGTCCTAACTTCTAAGGAGCCTTCTGGCTGTACTTCTTCCAGAACAGACTTGTTAGTTCTTCTGGCAGTCCATGGTATATTCAATATTCTTCACCAACGCCATAGTTCAAATTTGTCAATTCTTCAATCTTCTTTTTCATTGTCCAGCTTTCCCATGTATATGATTGAAAATACGATGGCTTGGGTCAGGTGCACCTTAGTCCTTAAAGTGACATCTTTGCTTTGTAAACACTTTAAAGAAGTCTTTTGCAGCAGATGTGCCCAATGCAATATGTCATTTGATTTCCTGACTTGCTGCTTCAGTGAGTGTTGATTGTGGATCCAAGTAAATGTAATGCTTGACAACTTCAATTTTTCTCTGTTTATCATGATGTTGCTTATCGGTTCAGTTGTGAGGGGTTTTGTTTTCTTTATGTTGAGGTATAATCCATACTGAAAGTTATAGTCTTTGATCTTCATCAGTAAGTGCTTTAAGTCCTCTTCATTTTCAGCAAGCAAGGTTGTGTCATCTGCATATCACAGGTTGTTAATGAGTCTTCCTCCAATCCTGATGCTGCATTCTTTGTATTGTCCAGCTTCTCATGTTATTTGTTCAGCATATAAATTGAATAAGTATGGTGAAAGGATACAACCCTGACGTGCACCTTTCCTGATTTTAAATCATTCAGTATCCACTTGTTCTGTCTGAATGACTGTCTCTTGGTCTATGTACAGTTTCTGCATCAGCACAATTAAGTGTTCTGGAATTATCATTCTTCACAGTGTTATTCATAATTTGTTATGATCTACAGAGTTGAATGCCTTTGCATAGTCAATAAAACACAGGTAAATATCTTTCTGGTATTCTCTGCTTTCAACCAAGAGCCATCTGACGTCAACAATGATATCCCTGGTTGCATGTCTTCTTCTGAATCCAGCTTGAATTTCTGGCGATTCCCTGTCAATGGACTGCTTTTGAGTTATCTTCAGCAAAATTTTACTTGTGTGTGATATTAATGATATCATTGATAATTTCTGCATTCTGTTGGATCACCTTTCTTTGGAATGGGCACACATATGGATCTCTTCCAGCCTGTTGGCCAGGTAGCTATCTTCCAAATTTCTTGGCATCGATGAATGAGCACTTCCAGGGTTGCATCTTTTTGTTGAAACACCTCAATTGGTATTCTGTCAATTCCTGGAACCTTGTTTTTTATCAATGCCTTCAGTGCAGCTTGGACTTCTTCCTTCAGTACCAGCAGCTCCTGATCATATGCTACCTCCTGAAATGGTTGAATGTCAACAAATTCTTTTTGGTACAGTGACTCTTCCATTTTCTTTTGTTGCTTCCTGTGCCATTCAATATTTTGCCCATAAAATCCATCAATACCGCAACTTAAGTCTTGAATTTTTTCTTCAGTTTTCTCAGCTTGAGAAATGATCAGTATGTTCTTCCCTTTTGGTTTTCTAACTCCAGGTCTTTGTACCTTTCATTATAATACTTTACTTTTCTTTGTCTTCTTGAGCTGCCCTTTGAAATCTTCTGTTCAGCTGTTTTACTTCATCATTTCTTCTATTCACTTTAGCTACTCTACATTCAAGAGCACATTTCAAAGTTTCTTCTGACGTCTATTTTAGTCTTCTCTTTCTTTCCTGTCTTTTTAATGATCTTTTGCTTTCTTCATGTATGATGTCCTTGATATCATCCCACAACTTGTCTAGTCTCCGGTCATTTGTGTTCAGTGTGTCAAATCTGTTCTTGAGATGGTCTCAAAGTTCAGGTGGGATATACTGAAGGTTGTACTCTGGCTCTCGTGGACTTGTTCTAATTTTCTTCAGCTTCAACTTGAGCTTGCTTATGAGCAATTGATGGTCTGTTTTGCAGTTGTCCCCTAGCCTTGTTCTGACTGATGATATTGAGTTTCTCCATCGTCTCTTTCCACAGATGTAGTCAATTTGATTCCTATGTATGTATTCCATCTGGCGAGGTCCACGTATACAGGTGCCGTTTATGTTGAAAAAGGTATTTGCAATGAATAAGTTGTTGGTCTTTCAAAATTCTATCATGCAATCGCCGGCATCATTTCTATCACCAAGGCCATATTTTTCATCTACTGATCCTTCTTTGTTTCCAACTTTTGCATTCCAATCATTAATAATTATCAATGCATCTTAATTGCATTTTGATCAATTTCAGACTGCAGAAGTTGGTAGAAATCTTCAGCTTTCCTCATCTTTGACATTAGTGGTTGGTGCATAAATTTGAATAATAGTTGTATTAACTGGTCTTCCTTGGGCATATGGTTATTATCCTATCACTGACAGCGTTGTACTTCAAGACAGATCTTGTAATGTTCTTTTTGACGATGAATGTGATGCTATTCCTCTTCAATTTGTCATTCCCAGCATAGTAGACCACGTGATTCTCTAATTCAAAATGGTCAATACCAGTCCATTTCAGCTCACTAATACCTAGGATATCCATCTTCAAGGGTTCCATTTCATTTTTGACAACTTCCAATTTTCCTAGGTTCATACTTCGCACATTCCATGTTCCAATTGCTAATGGATGTTTGAAACTGTTTCTTCTCATTTTGAGTCATGCCACATCAGCAAATGAAGGTCCCAAAAGCTTGTCTCCATCCACATAATTAAGATCGACTCTACTTTGAGGAGGCAGCTCTTCCCCAGTTGTATTTTGAGTGCCTTCCAGTGAGGGGCTCATCTTCTGGCACTCTATCAGACAATGCTTCACAGCTACTCATAAGGTTTTCACTGGTCAGTTTTTTCAGAAGTAGATCGCCAAGTCCTTCTTGCTAGTTTGTCTTAGTTTGGCAGTTCCACTGAAACCTGTCTACCATGAGTGACCCTGCTGGCATTTAAAATACCAGTGGCATAGCTTCCAGCATCACACCAACATGCAAGCCACCACAACAAAACAAACTGACAGACGAGTGGTGGAGGGTCAGAGTGGACCCCTGCCAACCTCTAATTCCTCTAATTGCATAAGCCTCACAGGCACAGAGCAGCATCAGTAAGTGGCTCTTCCCGAAGCCCATTCGCCATCAACAACAGAAGCAAAATTTGGACCACAGTCTTTTTTTTATTTAATAACTTCTTTTTCTAATTACAAAATACGTACTCTGCCGTGAAGAGCAATGGGAAATTACTAAATTTGAAGGGCTGTCGTGGGAATAAGGGGTTCAGCTCATTTCCTCAAGCTCCAAAGGGAAAAGTAGGGCTAGAGGATGCAGTTGTAAGAATGAGAACTCCTTAAGTTGCTTTCCTAAGATACCTGTACTCCTTGAGAGGTAGTGAGCTCCTATCTCTAGTGTTATATAAGCTGTCAAAGTATAATTTTGAAAAACAAAAGCATGGCTCTCATTCAAATATAGATTCAATACATGTCAAAAATTTATTTAACTCATGAATGAGGGAACCCATAAGGTGATAAAAGTTGATTCAAAGGAAAACTAGAGGAACAGAGTTACAGAAAATTGGAGAAAGAATGTTGGGATAAAATGGCTCATTTAGACACAAAATTGGTTAATGTCCTACAGAGCCAAAAAACCATAACTTTTTGGGATTTTCTTTTCTACTAGGCAGAAATCTACAAGTTAACATGTAGCTTTGAAAGCCTGGCGTTTTAATCAATAATAGCACATAGAAAGTCAAAGGTATATTCCTCTATATAATTCAGTTCTCTTGGTGGGCCTATTAAACAGAGCTTCAGTATGACACTGAAAGGGCAAGCTACCCTCTCTTTGACTTTTCCAAGTTTGGAATCATTTTTATTAACAAAGCAGAGGCAAAAGGCTACAGTGAGATGCTGTAGGGGAGTTCTTATGGTCGAGGGCTTGGCTGACATGTTATCTTTGGCTGTGTAAGGAACTACCTCAAAATTTAGTGACTTAAACAATAAACATCAGTCATAATTTCTGTGGATCAGGAATTTGGGAGCGACTTGGCTAGGCATTTCTGGCTCAGGGTCACTCATGAGGTTGCAGTCGTATGTGAGCCTGGACTGCACTCATCTGAAGGTTTGACTGGGGCTGGAGGATCCACTTTCAAGCTGGCTCTCATGTGGCTGGCGAGCTGGTGCAGGCTGTTGGCAGGCATGGCCAGTTTTGAGTGTCCTCACAACATGGCAGCTGGCTTCTCTCAGAACAAGTGATCCCAGAGACAGGAAGGCAGAAGTCACAATGTCTTTTATCACCTAACCTTGGAAATCACACTCCACCATTTCCACAATAGCTTATTGACTATGTAAGTCAGCCCTACTCACTGAGGGCAGGGACTTCGCCAGGGAATGAGTACCAGAAATCAAGGGTCACTGGGGCCATCTTGGAGACTGGCTCCCACAGCTCGACACACCTAAGGTCCTTCTGGCCAGAAGCCATGGTTAGCAA
This sequence comes from Trichechus manatus latirostris, assembly GCF_000243295.1. Taxonomy (NCBI): domain Eukaryota; kingdom Metazoa; phylum Chordata; class Mammalia; order Sirenia; family Trichechidae; genus Trichechus; species Trichechus manatus. The sequence goes on from NW_004443984.1 coordinate 4,705,515, forward strand.
AGGTAGCAAACAGGAGTTACCTCCAGCTGCCCTACTGCCCAGCATTCTTCCTATTCACCTGTTGAAGCTACTACATACCAGAGGACATGAGGTAGGGGGCTCTGCCTCAAAGCCTCTCATTTTAACACCTGGTTGTGTCTTCAAAGCAGCCTTCCCACTCTAGAATCTCAGCCCAATGTCAAGTCTCTCTCTGGGAGAGCTAGGTTGGTCAGTCAGTCATACTTTGGTATGAATTAGCTTATCAGCCTTCTCCTTCTGGCAGTAGACAAAGAATGGAATTCGGGATGGGAGCAGGAAGGGGAGACTAAGCAGGGCACCTGGTGGGAGTGCCTGGCAGGGAACAGCTAGGAGAAGCATTTCTGAGGAGCACCAGAGGAAGCCATCTGCAAGGGGAGACATCTCAGGGCAGCACATGAGGGGAGCCTCTGAGTGAAGGCAGTGACGGGAGGACTCAGGAGGCAGTCTACTGCTCAGGGTCACTAAGTGCCATGTGAGAGCATCAGGGGAGGGCAGAGGCACAAAAAAGAAGGGCAGAGCATGGCAAAGAGAAGCTTCTGTGCTGGGTGAGGGGGTCCTGGGTTTTGACCCTGGCTGTCAGTTAGGACTGGGTTGCTGCCTGCCAGTGTGTCTGATTGCGGGGTCATCCACAGGCCCACCACAGCAGCTGGGCCACCCCAGGTCCCTCAGAAAGTTCCCTTGGGGAAGTAGAGAAGGAAGGAAGGCCACTTTGCTTATGTGGGCTGGCAGTGGCCCAGGTGGAGGTTGACAACAAGCAGGCCACATTCCTGGGAGACCTCCCAAGGCTTCAGACCCAACAATAGAGGCTGACCAGAAGCTTCCAAGTGAGGCAGCTGGAAGAGCCTGGGGTCCAGGGTTCAGTCTCAGCTCTGTGGTCTGCTGCCTTGCTCTGAGATCTCACACTGCCGTCTCGTGGAGCAGCCAGGACCCCATGGTGGCAGAGCTCAGAGCCGGCTCAGGGAGCTCCCACCAGGGGGCTGGCCCCTGCCTCAGCCGGGCCCCCTCTGCCCTCCTCTCTTCCCAGATCAGTCCTCTCCAAAAGAGGAGGTGGGCGGTGGGCAACCAGAGGAAGGGCCATGACCCGATGGGTCCCGTGCCCAGCTGATGCTCAGGATCGATTGGGGATGGGCAGCCTCAAGGGGAGCGAGGGGCGCATCCAGCTGGGATTTGAAGTCTTTGTGAAAATGTCCTAGAGACTTCCATTCGAAGAGGAAGGGGGAGGGAGTCTGCCAGTTTAGGGGGTAATTATTTTGCAAAACTTTATAAAGTTTCGGAAAATCTTGTTTCCCTCTTCATTGAAACCATTGTTTTTCAAAGGAAATTGAATTAGAAGGTGGTGGCGGCTGGAAGGGGCGGGAGAGGGAAGAGTAACCCACATGTTTTTCTAACTAACTGGGCATTTGTCCTGTGCCAGCAATTCCAGGAGCTTTTCGTGCTCTGCGTCCAGGACCACCAGGGCTGCAGCCAGACCCAGGAGAGAGCCCTAGCAGCTCTGGGGACAGTGGCAAGGCTGGAGGTGTCACTCCCCTCCCCCAAATCAGCCTTCCTTGATCTGGGCTGAGAAGGCAGTTGGGATTTAGCCGAGAAATAGGATTAAGCCCTGGGTGCAGGGACACAAGCCTGGGAGAGGCTTTCGAAGAAAACTGTGTGGTCTTCAGCAAGCCTCTCAAAAAAAAAAAAAAATTTTTTTCTGTGCCTCAGTTTCCCTTCTTAGAAGACTGGAGCCAATAATCGGTGCCCTGAGTGGGAGTCAATCAGAAGGCAAGATGAGATTAAAAACTCTCTCGTAAGGGAAAAAGTGCTGCTGTCTTCACATAATTTTGTCACCATCATCATCTTGTTAAAAGACAGCATGTTGGAGGGGAGTTGGAAGTATGCAAGAGAGTGGCACCATTGTGCAGTCCAATTCCGTGTGATTAGTAGAGACTGGCTAGGGTGCTGTGGAGCTGAAACTGAGCCCGACAGCAGAACGTGCAGGGATCAAACAGTGACGCCTGTTACGGATGCAGAAGGTGGAGGTAATGATACACGTGCCTGTATGTGCTATCTCTAATCTATCCAGTTCTCTCAATCTACTGATGAGGAAACTGAGGCCTAAAGAAGGTCAAAAGGTGACTTTGCCTGCTTCACATGCTTGTTCATATGTCCTCACTCAAAAACCTTCAACGGCTCCTGCTGCCTACAGAATAAAGTCCAGAATCTTTAATTGGTAATTCAGCACCCACTCTGATCTGGTACCAAGCACACTCTCCAAACATTATTTCCCTCCCCAGGATGATGTTCCCACATTCAGGCCTTAGTTCACCTCATGCCTGTGCCTGGAATGCCCTTCCCAACTCTCACCTGAGCACCTTCCTTTCCCCCTACCCCCTCCCAAGCCCACAGTCCTCCCTCTTACTGTCCTGTGATCCTGATCAAACTTTATTTTTAGCAATATTCCCAGGTTTTCTCTCCCTTCCCCAACACTGAGCTCCAGCAACTGACCAGATTGATTTCCTTTTTTTTTTTTTTTCCGTTTTGTTTTTTGTTTTTTGCTCCACTTCCCTGGCGCAGGGCCAGGCACTTATGTCCTCAGCAAATATTCACTGAGTAAATGAAATAAATATCTAAGCTTGCAGAGGAAGGCAGTGGCCACCTTGCACTTGGCCCTGGGCCTCTGACTCCTGCCAGAGCCCCAAATGACCCTCTGAAAGTCTGAGCTCTTCCACCTCGGACATCCTGCTGCTCTCCCAAGGCCAGGTAAGCCTCCTATCCTCACTCCCTCCCTTCTGCCCCAGGCACTAGAGGACCCCAATTCAAGGCTGGCCTGACCTGGGCCATTGCCTCGTGGTGTGATCCAAGAACGGAGAAAGCCTGGAAGTCCATGCCTGAAGCCCGATCATGCCCATGCTGGGATTCCTTAGCTTTGTCTCTGTCCCCGCCCCCTAATTAGGCTATGGACTTCCCTACCCACTTCCATCCATCATGCCTCTTTTAAAAAGCCAAACCAGTTACCATTGAGTCTGCTCCAACTCACCGTGACTCCATCTGTGTCAGACTAGAACTGTGCTCCAAGGGGTTTTCAATGGCTGAGTTTTCAGGAGTAGATCACCAGGCCTTTCTTCTGAAGCACCTCTGGGTGGACTTGAACCTCCAACCTTTCTGTTAGTAGCTGAGCACGTTAACTGTGTGCACCACCCAGGGATTCCCATGCCTCTTCAGGAATGCCTAAATTGCCCAGGAGAGTGGTATGCAGCAGATGCTCAGCAAACATTTGTCCCTGGTGAGGCTGCACGTAAAGACAGCGGGGGTGGAGAGGCCATGGCATCTTGTCAAAGACCCAGCCTCTGGGCAGTCTGGCCCACAGCTGATCCCAGACATTCTTATCCTCTTTGATTTTGAACCACGTGACTGTGTCACTGACGGTTCCTTTTGCTATCGCTGCAGAACAAATGACCCCCAAACGTAACCGCTTAAAACAACCATTTTATTTTGCTCGTGATGTTGTGGTCAGGAATTTGGGAAGGGCTTGGCAGGGCATTTCTTGGGGGGGTCTGTTATGCAGTTGAGTTAGTAACCCACCGGGTCTCTTTGAAGAGGCGACACCAGACTGTTATGGATTGAATTATGGCCCCCTAAGATCCTATACCTGTGGATGTAATCCTGTTTCGCAGTAGAGTTTTCTTTGATAAGTTAATGAGACCCTATCAGTGCAGGGTGTGTCCTAAACCTAATCACTTCTGAGATATAAAAAGAGCCAATGAGACACAGAGACAAAACCCATTACCACTGAGTTGATTCCAACTCATAGCAACCCTATAGGACAGAGTAGAATTGCTCCATAGAGTTTCCAAGGAGTAGCTGGTGGATTTGAACTGCCAACTTTTTGGTTAGTAGCCAAGCTCTTAACCACTGTGCCACCAGGGCTCCAGACACAGAGACAAGCCCGCATATACTGGGGAAGACAGAAGCCATGTGAGGATCACCGAGAACCAAGGAACACCCGGGGCTACGACAAGGAAGGAATCTACAAGGCCAAAACCCTGATTTGGACTTTTAGCTTCCAGAACTATGAGAAAATAAATTTTTGTTCTCAGAAGCCACCCACTTGTGGTATTTGTGTTACAGCAGCACTAGCTAACTAAGCCAAGAACTTCCATAACTTCTGCCGTGGGTCCCCCAAGCTGCCCCCACATATACCACATGCCCACCAGGAGACAAGGCAAGCCTCTCTGCACAGCTCAGGTTGGGCAGGGTTGGATTTATTTGCTCTCCCCAGATGCTGGTTTTTCTGTCTCTGAGGTGAAGTCCTGCTGGTTGCCGTGTTTCCTGCCTGGTGCTGGGCTGACATGTCTTCCAGCCACCCCACCCTGTGCCCCTCCACCCTGGCCACAAACTCTCCCTCCACCTCCCCTCCCTGGCCACCGGAAATCAGACTAAGGAGCCTCCCAGGACCCCTCAGGCTCCTCCTCAGCAGGAAGTTGGCACCTATGGGCAGCTGGCTCAGGCCACAGTAGTTCGCCCTTTGGCCCTAACTGGTAAGGCCGCAGACTACATACTCGTCAACAGTTACGGAACATAGCAAGGCCACCGTCCTGCCAGGCTCAGCCAGGCAACTGGGTTTACAGAGAGGTGCTTTCTGCTTCAGAGGCCTCAACCCCATTGTTAGAGATGAGCATCCTAACTGTGGTTGGGGTATTGGGACCGGGGTGGGGGAGGGGGGAGCAGTGGCCCTGTCTTAAACACCCCGACTTTTGGCTTGATGACTCAGGAAGAAACAGCACCACACCCCACAAACCTTGGGTGGTGGGGCCACTCTGTGGTGAAGTGTCCTGTCAAAGATGCTTTTTTCCAAATTTCTGTCATTTCGGTCACACCTTTATGACTTTTCTTGCTCTAAGGTCATAGTGCGTGTAATATTCCTGATTTAATACCTTTTAAAAAACGGATTCACTCTTTTTACTCAAATAAATTTAGCCTCATCCTAAGAAGACTTATCTGTGAAATCACAGGTTTGTGTCAGTAGAGAATTTTTCCCCTAAAAGATATTGATAACCATGAAAATAGCACATGCTCGCTGGTGTACTGTCTGTAACACTGTCCTCACAGAACAATTAGGAGAGTTGTCCATAAGGAGGGTCCCCTTGCCCATCTCTTCTCAAGCCCCTGAGATGACAAGGCTTGTCCCCTTCTCTGAGTCATCAGCAGCTCTAGGAACACTGAAAGCCACTTAATGTCATGAGACTTCATCGAGACCCAGACTCAGCTCCAGCAGTTATGAGTACTCAGTTATGAGTACCTAGCTTGGGAAGCTGGACTAATAATTATAACCCCACACATTAGCACAGCACTTTACAGTTTGCAGAGCCTGTTCTCAAATTCTAGGCCCAGCATGACCAGCCCAAAGCCGTGTGCCCAAAGAGGACTGAGCTGAGGTTGATGATCAAAGCCATAGAATGATACAGCTGGAGAGGCCTAAAGGTTGTCTGGTCTTGTGTTTCCCAGAGGGTGGTGTATAAAAGGATGGATGGGGCGTGACTCACAGAGTGTGAAGGGAGGACCCTTTTTCTTTCTTGTTCATGTGATTAGCATCTAGGCAGAGGTCTCAGCTGCTGGAGTGTCTTTAACACCTCTATAATGTTTTGTAATCTCCTCCTTAAACAGGGAGTCTCGGGGCCGGAGGCTTCAGCAGGATGGGCCACACATAGAGGAGGGAAAAGCAGGGTCCGCCATGGAAAATCTGGAGAAAAACCCCATCGGAGGAAGGAGTCTGGTAAGCAACAGCATTGTGAGAACACTACTCACTCTGGTCACTGAGCACCGGCCTGTGCCTGGCAGGTCCACCCTGGTCACTGAGCACCGAGCTGTGCCTGGCAGGCCCACCCTGGTCACTGAGCACCAAGCTGTGCCTGGCCCTGGACATAGAGAATCTCACATAGGCTTCATGACAAGCCTGGAGAGAGGTAACTATCGTCCCATTTTACAGAGGAGGAAACTTAAGTGACCAACCATCTTGGTTTGCCCTGGACTGTCCTAGTTTTAGCACTGAAAGCCCCACGTCCCAGGAAACCCCTTGGTCTTGGGCAAACTACCACATTGGTCACTGTAGGACAGGGTTTTCCAGCGTCAGCACTGTTGACGTTTTGGGCCAAATGATTCTTTGTTGGGAGGATGTTCTATGCCTTGTAGGATATTTAGAACCATCCCTGGCCTTTTTACTCACTAGATGCCAGTTCTACCCCCCAGCTGTGACAACCAAAAATGTGTCCAGACATTGACAGTCCCCTGGGGGCAAAATTGCCCAGGGTGAGACTCATTGCCCTAGAGAGAACTGAGGCTGAGAGATGAAGGCACATGCCCAGGGCCATGCAGATATAAACAGTAAGCCTGGGACTACCTGGATCCCAGACCACTAAGCCTCACAGCTGCTCCTGGTGTGGGGAATCACAACATCTGGACTTGCGCACTGGCTCTGTCTCCAATTTGCCGTGTGTCCTAGGCCAGTTACTCCCCAACTCTGGGCCCCAATTTCCTCATCTATAAAGTTCAGGCTTAGATTTGACAACGCCTGAGGTCCCTTGGGCTTAGATGCTATGCCTTCCCAGGGGCCAGGGGAGGGTCAGCCCAGCTGGCACAGGTGGGGAGGAGAGGAGTAGTGCATGGCCAGAAGATGAGGAAGCCAGGTGGGGCTGGGCCGTGAGTGCCAGGCCCTCTGTTTGGGCTTGGCTGCCATCACACCTCTGCCCACAGAGTGCATCTTGTCTGGGCACAGGAGGGCCCTGAGCTGCCCACAGCAGACGTCTTCAAAAGGAGGAGCAGAAGGGGGCTGAGCAGAGGAGTGAGAAAACAAGGAGTGCTGGGGTCACACAGCCCTTCAGAAAGCCTAGCTTGTCTCTGCACTCTCACCATCTCTCTGCCTGTGACTCCCACCTGCCACGTCCTGGTGCTTAGAGAGTGCTTAAGAAATCATTTTGTGAATGAATGAATAAACATCTGGCCCAGCTCCTACCACAGCTGTGCAGAAACTAAGGTCCCAGAGACACCTGAGCTCTCCCAGGCCTGTAGTTTAGCCATCGCCTCTGCTTCCATTCCTGCCTCCCCACAGTGCTTCCTGGTCCCACCCTCCCCGGCCAGGCCTGGCCATCAGTAGTGCCAGGGCTGCTGCAGGGAAGGGGATGAACGTCTGCCCTCTGCTCCAGCTCCTGTGGAGGAGAGGCTCGAAGCCCCCATGCTCCCCACCTCTCCCGCCCCCCACGTTGTGGTTTATTCACAGAGGAAGCAGCAGCTGGGCCTGAACATGAGGCCTAGAGACGTGCTTGCTGGGGCTGTGTGGAAAGTTACAGACGCCTCCACCGAGGTCTTTGAAGACCAAACTGTTTGTGTTCCCCACAGCTATTTGTGGCCAAGGCACCCAACGCCCCCCACCTGCCCTGGCTCAGAGCAGGAGACTGAGCAGAGCTCGGAGCAGTGTGGCTAACCCCCAATGAAGCTGGAACCCAGGCCAGGCCAGGCTAGCCCATAACCCAGCCCACTAAGCAAGCCTATCCCAGGCCAGACAAGCCAACCAACCCAACCAACCCAACCTATCTAAGCTAGCCCAGTTCTAGAAACCCATCCCACTAGCTCCACCCAACTAACTCTGTCCAATCAAACCCAAAGCAATCACCCAACCAACTAACCCAATCCAAGTAATGAGCTCAACCCACCTAACCAAGCCTGATTAAATCAACAAGCCCAGCCTATGTAGCCCAGTCCAACCCAACCCACCTAATCTAGCTCGCTCAACTAATTAGCTCAACCCAGTTGATCCAGACCAAGTCAGCCAACCCAACTCAACTCAGCAGCCTAACACAACTAACCTAGCTGAATCCAACTAACCAGCCCAATCCAACTAAATCAGCCCAAACCAAAATCAACTCACCCAATCCAACTGAACTAATCCCAACAAAGTCAGCCTAATAACTCAGCTCAGCTAGCCCAAATGTCCCAATTTACCCAGCCCAAGTCTACCCAGCTCTTCAAATACAAATAATCCAACCCAATTTGACTGAGCAGGCCAACCCAACCAATCCAGTCCCACCCTACTGACCAGCCCAATCCAACTAACTCGCTTTAACTAGCCCAACCCTATTGATCCCAGATAACTTAATCTAACCAAGCTTGGGTGGCCCAGCCTATCTAACTCAAGTCCACCTGGTTTAGGATAGTCCTCCCAACTCAGCTCATTGCTGTTTAACCCAACCCAGTTCCAAACAAACTATCCCATGTTCTCCCTTCAAAGGGCAGCCCAGCTTGATTCCATCCAACATGTTGTTAAGCAGCTACTTTTCTTCAATATTAAATAAGTCCCCAAGGACAGTGAAGAAGACAAGACTTAGCCTCTGTCTCCCAGAGTTTGGGAAGTGACATCAGCCCTTGTGGAGCGATCTCCCTATTGTGAGGGACCACTTCCAGTCTGTCCCAGGCCTGCAGGGTGGGAGATGCTCTAGCTAGTGCTAGGGGGCCTCTGAAGGTGGCTGACATGACATATATGCTGGGCCTTGAAGGATGGATAGGGTTTTGACAGAAGGAAAAGGGAAAAGAGGCCTTATAAGTAGATAGAAGAACAAGAGCAAAGGCCTAGAGGTACGGAGCCCTGGGCCCATTTGACAAATAAGGTGCAGCAGCTGGAGAACTGGAAGCACCTTGGGGTTAGGGCGGAAAGGGGGTAAGGGTGAAAGGGTTGGCTGGGCAGGGAGCATAGAGGGCCTTGAATGTTATGCAGAGGGGTGGATCACTGTGTCTTGGACTATAAGGAGCCAGGGAGGTTGCTGAGCAGGGTAGGGGCTGATCAGATTCATGCTTTTGAGGGTTAATCTTAAAGGATAGAGCAGAACAGGGGAAACAGGAAAGGGAGACAGGAAGGAGAGAAAGGCCAGTCTAGGTCAGGAGGTGGTAAGGATGCAGCAGGCAGGATTGGGGGAGATCCCAAGAGGGGCGCAGCAGCAGGGAGGGGAGAAGGGAGGAGAGGCAAAAAAACATGGAGTGCAGAGAGAGCTGGTGCATGAGAATATCAGCCTGGCAGGGCCCTTAAAGCTTCCCCAGCTCAGTGCACCCTTTCTGTAAATGGGGATACTGAGGGCTAGAGATCAGGGTGTGTCAGGACTTAGGACTGAGCCTAGACTCCCAGCTCAGTATTCCTTGCCCCAGCAAGCATCGAAGTTCAGCTCCAAGGGCCAGTACGAAGACCCAGTCTGGGGCCCAGCTCCTGAGGTCCCCCTCCTGGGGGCCAGTGCCATCCCATAGAGCACGCCAAAGACTCAGGGCCCAGTTCCTGGCCCCATGGGGAGCTGCAGCCTCCTCGGGAGACAAGGGCAGTTCCCTTTGATGGGAATTTGCCGAGAAAAAGTAGGAATGTATGAGGGGGTAACTGATACTCTGGGATGGCAGGGGCCAGGGAGTGAGGTGGGTCACTTATGCCCCCACAAGGGCCATGGCCACCCGATGAGCCCTGGGGTTGCAACATGCCCTGACAGGAGGTAATATTGTCACCACCATTATTAAGGGCAGAGCTGGACCATCCTTCCTGACTATTGGTCTGACCTCCTCCTTTGACCCTTGGGGAAACGGAGGCCCAGAGAGGGGCAGACTGCCCAAGACCACACAGCAGGTCAGTGTCAGAGATAGGGCTAAAACCACATTGTCAATCCCAGCCCAGTACTGTCAGACCTGCACCACCAGGCCACTCACCCAGCTTGGTTTCAAAGCACAAAAATGTCAAAGCATCTGCGCAGGCCCTGAGCTGGGAAGGTGCCCCCTGGCCCAGGCCTTTTCCTCCCCACACGTGGGGGCTTCCCAGCATGCTCTGCACCCTGCTATGCCAGCTGACCCTCAAAGCAAACGAGTCTGGTCCACCTTGGCTTATGTTTCCAAAACTCAAGGGTAACTATTTCCTAGCTCCAAACCCTCTACCCATATCTGCTAGGCTGGGTTGCATTGATTTCAGATTGGAAGGATAACAGCTGCCTTCCCTGTGCTGACTACACTGATCCATAGAAATAGCCCTGCTCCTTGCCAGGCCAGACAGGCTTGCGTGGCTGGTGGGTGGTGGATCTATACCAACTCAGGACCTTTGGATCCTGCCTACCCTGGCTGTCTGCCTCCCCCCATTAGGGAAGGGAGGCCAGGAGAAATAGGGCCCACTAGTTCTAAGCTCAAGCCCCAGAGGAAGGGTCAGGCTCTGGGGAGGAGAGAAATGGATAGCAGGGGGGCCCGGATGAGTGTGGGGAGGGTGTTAAGAACCCAGCCACTCCTAGAAGGTGGGAAGAGCTTGGAGCACCTTCTCTGAGAACCCATCTCATTCATAGCTAGGGAAACTGAGGCTCAAGAGGAGCCATGACCTGCTCAAGCTCACACGTGAGCAAGGGCAGAGCTAGGACTCCCAGCTTGGGAACAAAGCCCATTCTGCTTCCATAGAATTCGAACCAGTCAGGAAACCAGAGAATGGGGCCAAGCGCCACCACCCTTACCATGCTTCACGATTAGTTCACGATGGCAGGGACGCCATCCCCTGCTCAACAGAGGTGGTATAGTTAGTAGCTAGGGGCATGAACTATGAATCAGACGCTTGGGTTCAAATGGCAGCTCTACCACTTATTAGCTTAGTGAACCTTTGGTGCCTCAGTTTCCCTACCTGAAAAATAGGAATGATAAAAGTATTTCCCTCAGATGGAAAGTGTTTACAGCGGTGCCATAGTGAGGTCTCAATAAATGCTGTTATTATTATTATTCCTTAGCTCATGGCACTTAACAAATGTTTTTTGACTAAATAAATGAGAGGACGCCCCCCAAATCACATAATCAGTGGCAGAACCAGGACCAGAAATCAGGCTTTTCGACTCCTATTTCTCTATCTATAAAATGGGGAGATAGTGCTGTGAAGGTTCAGTGAAATCATGCATAAGCTTGCTGAGAACAGCCCGTGGACACCAGCGACCAACCTACAAAAGCCAACCGTCATGGTTGCTGTGATTTTTCTGCCTGGCAAAGACTTGCTGGGTCAGGCTGTCATTGGCCTAGCTTAGGTCACATGCCCAGCCCAAACCAATCACCATGGCCAAGGGTTGTGCAGCCCTGAGTGACTGGGCTGCGGTCAGGGACCGCCCCCTGGAGATGGGGGCGTGGCCAGGTCTGCCAAAGCCCCAGGGACCACAGTTTACGAATCTGGTGATGCCCCACAGGGAGGGAAAACCCTTGCACCCACAGCACAGCGATATCTGAGCCACCAGGAAGAGAAAGAATAATAATCACTGCCACCGTTTCTAAGTACTACCCACGGGATACTTGCACCCATCTTATCTGTCAGGTGGGGACTATTACTGCGCACAAATCACAAATGAAGACCACAGGGCACCACCGAGAGGTTAAGAACCTTGCAGAAAGTGGGGCAGCTCATCCGTGGCAGACCCTCCGGATGGAAATGTACGGAGAGTATCCTGAACAGAGGCCTCCCTAGATTTAATCATGAAGCGTGGACTGCTAACGGTTCCAGTCTACCTTGGAAGAAAGTCCCGGCCATCTACTTCTGGGAAATCATCCACTGAAAACCCTTACAGAGCGCAGTTCTGCTCTGACACACATGGGGTTGCCGTGAGTCGGAATCAACTTGAAGGCAACTGGTTTATGCGGTTATTAATTCATCTTATACTTGCAATACTCCCACGTGGTAGATTCCATTATAAACCCCACTTTACAGATTAGGAACCCGAGAGGAATAGGTGAGGTAATTTGTCTAAGGCCCCACAGCCAGTTATTGGAAGTTTCCATCAAGAGAGGTTCAATTATTCATGGTTTTGCCACATAACAGGATTGGACTTCTGTTAGCATTTGTAAGGAACACCTCCCTTCCCCTCCTTCCCACCCCCTTCTCTGGGGACAGATAACCAATGTTTCTTCAGCACCACCTACTTGCCAGGCATTCTGCTGGGTGCATTACCTGCATATAGTCTCACTAGCTAGACTACAGAGTTGGTCTCATCATTCCCATTTTACAGATGAGGAAACTGAGGCTTGAGAAGCAGAGGAGTGACTTGCCCCAGGACACACCTACAGCAGGAAGAGGTGGAGCAGGGCCTGGACTGATGGGGCTCCCTCTTGCCCTGCGGTGAGTACTTGGATTAATGGGGCATGACTGTGGTGTGCGGTGGAACGTTCTGTGCCTGTCCCAGCTCTCTCCCCAGCACAACTCCAGAAAACCTGCCCCCAGGCAGGGCAGGAGTGGCCTGGGCACCCCATGGGCTGCAGTGTCTGAGGCTTGATTCCAGGTGACCTTGGCATTGGCTCCTCCAGGACCACAGCCTGACCCTTGTTTTGCTCAGAAAGCCCACACATCATTTCACACAGGAAATTCAACCTGGCCTTCTCACGTCCTGTTCTCGAGAAGAGGGGAAAAAAACTTATGCCGAGTTGTTTTTTAAACAGACTTTGAAATGTTTCCTGAGAAGGAGGGAGGGAGAGTTTGAGAAAAGGAGCACTAGAGAAACCTTCAGATAGAAATGGGAAGGAAAACATGTCAGAAGGACAATGGATCAGAAAGAAATAATAGCCACCAAGCGGAGAGAGCATCTGGGAGGGAGACCCAGTGTGGGGAAGCAGCAGGAGTAGCTGGCAGAGTGCTGGAGAGAGACAGAGTGGGCAAAACGGAGCCAGTGGGACAGAGAGAAGCAGGAGGAAAAGTCTGAGGCTCAGGACCTCACCCAGCCTGCATTCCCCACCTCCATCTAGCCTAGGGCAGTGGGAGCAGGTCTGGCTTTGGGGTCAGACAGACCTGCAGTGGTGTGTTGGGGCCGGCTTTTGCTGGTTGAAAAAGGCAGTTGTGAAATATTTGAAAAATTTTGCATTGTTGGTAGCTTGAAATTGGCCTTGGTGGGAGTATTTACACCATGGAAATTGGCGAACAGTACACAGCAGGGCTTTTTTTTCAAGAGCCAGTTTACTAGTACACACCCATCATACAGGGCTGTTGAGGGAATAAACCTAGAGTATATATAAAGCAGAGCCCTGGTGGTGCAGTGGTTAAGAGCTCGGCTGCTAACCAAAAGGTCAGCAATTTGAATCCACCAGTCACTCCTTGGAAACCCTATAGGGAAGTTCTACTCTGTCCTATAGGGTCGCTATGAATCAGAATCGATTGGATGACAACAGGTTTGGTTTTTGGTTTGTATGTAAAGCACCTGCACACAGTAGGCACCTTCTTCCCATACAGAACTCAGAAGCCTGTCTACCTTCACCCTCTTCACTTCCCTTTATGCCTTAGGGTCCCATTAGAGAAAAATGGATTGAAGTCTTACCCTCATGGATTTGTTTGTAAGGTCTCTAGTCATTTTAATTCAGTAGTTACTAGGCCATTCTTATGAACAAAATGCCAGGGAGGGTGTCGGAAGTGATGGGGAGGCAAAAGGAAAAGATGGAGATGATTCCTGGAGTCACAGGAAGGAGAGATAAGGCAGCAAATCCAGAAATGACTGGCACTAAGAAGTAGATCACTCTGGCTTTAGAATCTGGAAATCAGGGGAGCCTCCTAAGGGAGGAGGCATTTGAACTGGGCTGTCCTTCCTTCCTTCCTTCCTTTCCTTCCTTCCTTCTTCTCTCTTCCTCCCTTTCCTCATTCAATTACAATTCATTCATTCACTCATTCATCCAATATTTCCTGCCCACTGCCCAGGCCAGGTGCCAGGGATACAGAGAAAGGCAACATGTTCCCCATCCTCACGGAGCTCATAGGCAAGTTGGGGAGACAGGCCCATAAGCAGCAAACTCCAGTGCAGCACGGGCCTCTTTGCAGGCTGGCAGGGTTGTGATACATGGAGATGGTAAAAAGGGCATTCCAGGAAGAGGAAGCAGCGTGAGCAAAGGCCTGGAGGTGAGACTGGGCAGAGGACGTTCAGAAGTAGTAAGGAGGCTGAGTGGCTGGAGGGGAGGCCAGGAGCCAGAGCCCAAGCTGGAAAGAGAAATCAGGTCCTTACATGCCTGGGATAGGACATTTTTACATCCTCACTTAGGGGAAGGTAAAGACTGTTGGGATTGTTTCCAGGAGCTGGCAGAAGAAGGGGAGGAAGTGGCAGGAGGAAGGTCACTGAAGACCATGCTCCTTGATGCCAGAACTATCATCTGGGCAGCCCCTTGTCCTCCATACCAGCGCTGCTCAGCAGAGCTAGGCAGCAATGTCCTGCAATGGACAGCTGTGATTTGGGCATCCATCCTCCCTTCCTTTGAAGACAATATCTACATTTTCCTGTGAGGAACTGCCCCTCCTCCCAGCCTCCCTCCATGTGGTTCTAGGGGTGCTGACCGACCCCCAAGCTCCAGAGGAGGGCTCATGACCCAGGATGTTCAGTGAGAGTCCAGAGACCACTGCTGAGCTATCAGCCAAGAGGTGTTCTCTTTCCACTGGGGTGGAAGCTGATAGAATGAAAATCAAGCTGATGTGACTAGCTTGATTGTTATTACTGTTTTTCTTGAGGTGGAATTTACATAACATACAATTAACCACCTTAAGGTGCACTATTCAGTGGCATTTAGTGCATTTGCAAAGCTGTACAACCACCACCTCTCTCTAGTTTCAAAGCTTTTCCATCATCCCAGAACACCCCGTATCTGCTGAGTAATCGCTTCCCATTCCTCTCGCTCCCCACCCCCCGGCAGCCACTAATCTGCTTTTTCTGCCTCTATGGATTTGCCCATTCTGGATATTTCATATAAAAGGAACCGTACAATATATGCATGCTGTGACCTTAGTATCCGGCTTCTTTCACTTCACATAATGTTTTCAAGATTGATTCAAGTTATAACATCTTTCAGAACTTCATTTCTTTTTATGGCTGAATGATATTCCATTGTATGTATACACCACAATTTGTTTATCCATTCATTCATTGATGGCCTTTTGGGTTGTTTCAACCTTTTGGCTATTATAAATAATGCTGCTACAAACATTTGTGTACAAGTTTCTGTGTGGACATATATTTTCATTTCTCTTGGATATATACCTAGGAGTGGAATTGCTTGATCTATGTTTAGCTTTTTGAGGAATCATTAAACTGTGTTCCACAACAACTGTGTACCATTTTACATTCCCACCAGCCATGGACAAGCGTTCTTGTTTCTCCACATCCCCACTAACACTTGTTATTTTTCTGGTTTCATTTATTATTATTATTATTATTACTATCACCATCCTAGTGGGTGTGAAGTGGTATCTGATTGTGGTTTTTATTTGCATTTCTTTAATGACCAATGATATTAAGCATCTTTTCAGTGCTTTTGTATATCTTCTTTGGAGAAGCATCTATTCAAGTCCTTTGACCAATGTTAAATTGGACTATCTTTTTGTTGTTGAATTGTAAAAGTTCTTTATATATTCTGGATATTAGACCCTTAGCAGATACATGATTTGCAAATATTTTCGCACTTTCTGTAGATTGTCTTTTCACTTTTTGATAACTTCCTCTGATGCACAAAAGTTTTTAATTTTGATGAAATCCAATTTATTTTCTCTTTTGTTGCTTGTACTTTTGGTGTCATATCTAAGAATCCATTGCCAAATCCAAGGTCATAAAGATTTACCCCTATGTTTTCTCCCAAAAGTTTTATAGTTTTAGCTCTTGTATTGGGTCGTTGAACCATTTTGAGCTGATTTTTGTATATGGTGTGAGATAGGGGTCTGACTTCATTCTTAATACATGTGGCTATCCAGCTGTGCCAGCAGACTATGACTACCCTTGGCATGGAGTCCAAAAAGACCTGCCTGAGAATACAGCTAAAACAGAGGAAGTTATGATTGAGAATTGAGAGACAGACAGAGAGAGAGTTTCTGACACGATCATTTGAGCTGCTGTATCCAGCTGTGCCTGAAACAAGACCATTTTCAGTTCTATGAACCAATATAAGACTTTACTGCCTGTTCATTTACTTTGTTTTGTTTAAGCCAATTTGAGAGTTGAATTTTCTATCACTTTTCACTTGCCCTGACTGATATAACTGCTTCCCTCCTCCTTCCTCCCATTGCCCTACATTGGGCAAGCCCCTTAACCTTTCTGAAGCTCTGTTTTCCCATCTGTAAAGTGGGTATAATAATTTCTGCCAACCTCATGGCATTATTGAGTAGTCAATGAGACCATGGCTGTGAGGGGGTTAGTTGGGTGACTGCACAGAGACGAGACTTGAAATGGAGCCCAAGTCTTCCGATGGTTTTCATCACTGGCCCCTCCCTCTTTTACACCCTCTTCTTTGACCTCCAGGCTCATATACAGCTGTGCACTGGTGTGTTTACTTAACATCACAAACAGAGCATGACCAAAAGCAAAATCTCAGTTGTTTTCCTTCAAGCCTGCTTCCTGCAGTTCTCCCCTTCTTAAATAATGGCAACTTCATCCTTCCACTTGGTCAGGCTGAAAACCTTAGTGTCATCCTGGACTCCTCTCTCTCTCCAGGGCCAGACAAAAAAATTTTGCACCCCAGGGCAGAGGGCTTCGGCAGGGACCTTTAATATAATAGCACCAGAAAGAAGATTTTACGTATTTGTTTGCTTTATTTCAGATAACAAAATGACAAGTTGAGGAAAATACTGTAATAAAAATCTCCTTAGTAAGAAATAAGTATGGCATACAAACTACATCAAATATAATGATCACATGTGCTTTAGTGATGACATCATTATTATTATGGTTGTTATTACAACGATTATGGAACAAAAAATAAACAAGTACGTACAGTCTGTCCCTGATTACAAACGGCATATACAAAAAAGACAATTGTTGTTTGTTAAAAACAATAATCAAAACAATAAAATACAAAAATAGGTAATTGTATAAATAACTACATATTCTGAAACTTTTATAAAAGATACTGTTTTATAAAAACAAGAAAAAAATTTCTTGCTTTTAAGTCTTCAAAAATTTCAATTATTTTATGAAGATCTATTTTTTGGACTACACTGTTCTCAGTTGCTAAGGCTGCAAGACAATGCAAGCCATCATTTGTCATACTAGATCTCAGCTACGTTTTAATAAGTTTTAGTTTGCTAAAACTTCTTTTGCTACTAGTAATTGTCACCGGTAGCATAAGGCACTGTCTCTTCCCCCACAGCAGGCTCTCAGGAAGTTCTCTTGGCTCCACCTTCAAAATATGTCTGACCACCTCTTCCCACCTCCACTGCTTCTGCCTGGTCCAGCCATCATTATGTCCTGCTTGGACTGTTGTAGGAGCCTCCTCAGGGCTGCCTTGCCACTACACTTGACCCCAGAGCCTCTTTTTAACACAGCAGCCGAGTGATCCACTAAAATCACAAGTCAGATCTTGCCCCTCCTCTGCTCAGAATCGCCCAGTGGCTTCTATCACCTTGGAAAGGGAAGACAAAACCCTCACAATGGGCTTCAGGCCCTACACCATCTGGTCCCTGTTGCTCTCTGATTCCTCTCCACCCACCCTGCCTCTCGTTCACCCACTCCAGTCACGCTGGCCTCCTCACTGTTCCTGGAATATGCCAAGCCTTCTCCCACCTCAGGGCCTTTGCACATGCTATTCCCTCTGCCTGGAACATTCTTCCTCCTGATAACAGCCTAGCTCACTCACTCACGGCATTCAGGTCTCTGCTCAAATGTTACATCATTAGAGAGGTCTTCCCAACACCTGTGCAGCTCTCAATCCTCTTATCCAGCGTATTGTTTCCTTTCTTCTGTTCGTCACCATCTGACATATTCCACTTTTGTTTTTGCTTTGTGGTTTATTCTCTCTCTCTGACACCCCCTCTAGAATGTCAGCTCTGTGAGGGCAGGGGTCTTTGTCCTTCTGTTTGGCTGTATCTCCAGCGCCTAGGACAGTGCCTGACATAGTCAACAGATCAGGGTTAGCCAGGAGGGGGGGCCGCTGCTAGAGGGGAGGGGCAACACTGGGTGGCTGTGAAGTACCCAGAACTAAACAGTCCTGGATTCAAATCCCAGCTCAGCCGCCAATGGCATCACTCGGGTTGGTGTCACCCAATGTGGTAACTCATGGTGTCATTCCCCATTGACCTCCTCCTGTACCAGACCATACAGAACCCTTAGTAATGTTTTTTGTACCAATGTTACTCGTAAATCGTAATTCCCGTATATCACTCCTTCATTTCCTTTAATTACTACTTCATTCTCAAAAAAGCTATTGATACAGGTTCACAAATACTGATTACCACAATATTGTAGCAAAAACACCAGAAAATTAGACAAAATCAGTGACTGTAAAAACACTGGAAGCACTAAAAACAACAGCACATGCTTGTAGTGCGTGCAGACGAAACCATGTGATTTGAAGCAGCATTATAACCGGGTAATAATATCACCTCTAACTGGAATGAATTAGAAGGTTCAAAAAGTAAATTAGCATAGAATTTTAGCCTTGTAGGTATATTGGAGCCCTGGTGGCGCCGTGGGTTAAGAGCTCGGCTGCTAACCAAAAGATTGGCAGTTCGAATCCACCAGCTGCTCGCTGGAAACCCTATGGGGCAGTTCTACTCTGTCCTAGAGTCGCTGTGAATTGGAATCGACCCCACAGCAATGGGTTTGGTTTTTCAAGCTGGTCTTACGAAAAATGTTTTTGTTGTGATAACTAACTACAGGGATATTTTTATAGACAGTCATTTTGGTGTCATCCCCTCTGACACTGTCACCGGGTGTGGTCTGCACCCCCCACACTCCCTTAGTGATGCCACTGTCATCCACTTACTAGTGTGTGACCTTGGGCATGCCAAGTAACTTCTCTGAGTCCCCACTTCCTCATCAGTTAAATGGGATATAACAGCACCCACCCTGCGTAGTTATAAAGACCAAGATGGTAACACATAAAGACCTTAGCATGATGCTGGACACATAGTGAGTGCTCAGTATGAGTTCGCCATGATTATTACTGGCAGACACTCAGGGCAGGGCGCCTGCCTTATCCGTCTGTGTGGTTCAAATCTCAGCTCTGCGTGCCCTGGTTTTGTGACCTTGGCAATTTGCACAACCCCTCTGAGCCCCTGTCCTTTCATCTGTCAAAGAGGAAAGTAACACCCACTGTGAGAGGGTGGGTGAGAGGTCTGCAGCCTGGGCTTAACACATGGTAGGTGCTGACATTCAACAGCGGTATTGGCGACATGCCTGCGGACCCAGCAGGAAGGGATTAGAGGGATGCACGCAAAAGTGCTAGACTTGGGTCCAAACTGCAGCAGAGGGAAGCTAGGCTGAGCTGAGCTGCACTGCGTGGGGCAGGGAGCCAGCTCTTGGAGATGCATTAACTGGGCCACATGACTGCTAAAATTGAGATGGATTCTTGGCTGCATTACTGAAGGTAGGATGCTCAGAGGAGGGAGGAGAGAATAGCCCTTGCAACTGTACGCAAGCAGTCCCCTATTGCAATAGAGAAAATTTGGTTCGTGAGGGGGCCTCTGGGTCGGTGCCTGCCCGCCATTCATTCTCACTTCTTCTATAAGTAGCACCTTTATTCTCCTTTGGGGATGCCCCCTCATACGCACACATTCAATCCATGTGGTTTGGGTGAGAATGACACCATTCCCCAGCTCTTGAGATGAGCATGTGGCCCAGGCCTGACCAATCAGAGCACTGTATCCCATTGGTTTAAGAGCGAGCACATGACCCATGCCACACCAATGAGAATCAGCCCTGAGAGTTTGGCTAGAACTATGAAAAAGGGAACCAAGGATTGCTAAGATGTAAAACTCCAGTTGCTGAGGACCGCTAAGGAGGGGACTCCTGCCTGAAAACGAGACCAAGACAGAAGAGAGATTGTGGAGATCTACATAAGAAGAATAAGAGACCATGAGTCCTGATGATGATGTTTGAGCTTCTGGATCCACCCATGCCTGAAGCCATTTACCCCTGACGTTTTCAGTTCTATGAGCCAATAATTAAGCCAGTTTGAGAGGAATTTCTATAATACAGAACTACAAGAGTCCTGGCTAACACAGTTCAGTCCTGGGTGTCCAGCCTTGAGAAGCTTTGATCTATTGAACTGGGACCAGAAGAATGTTGGAGGTTCTCAAAACCCTGTCATTTGAGGAACAGTTGAAGGTAGGGTAGCATGGTGGCAAAGAACATGAGCTTTGGAGTCAGAGCAGATCTTCTGCCAGTTCCATATTAGTCAGGTGGCCTTAAGTAAGCACCTTCGTGTGTCTGAGACTCAGTTTTCTGCTCTGTAAAATGGGTGCAATACAGCACCCACTTCAGAGAGAAGGACATGAGATAACCTAAGTAATGCATTTGACTAGGCATCTGGAGAACACCTGATGGGGGTGCTGACTTAGAGGCCTGGAGGGTTGTGGTGTGGATGAAGGAGTAGCATAGTGGGGGGACGGGGAACACAGGGCAGAACTGGAACTGATGAGTGGAGGTACAGAGGGATGACTTCAGCTCAACTAACCCAAGGGAGAACTTTCTCCCAGTTAGAATAGCCAAAAATGGAATGGGCTGCCTTATAGGTAGTGAGGTCCCCATCACTGGAGGTATGCAACCGCATGGGAATGCTGTACAGGGATTGGAGCATTGGGTAGAGCCGGAAACTAAAGAACTCCCAAGGTCCCTGCAGGGAGGGGGGAATCACAAGCCAGTTCCCTGGAGGTTTCAGTTCCAGCAAAACTGTTCCCCAAGGCAATGTTTAAACCTTGACCCCATTCAAATGAATCCCTGGGCTCTATTACATTAGTGTGCCTTTTTTTCTGATTTACAGCTCCCGTTTCAGGCTGATTCAGGTCCCTGAATCTACCTCAAATATGCAGGAATCATTGTCAAACCATGGAAAGGAGAGATACCTGGCCCCATGGTCGTCAGAGTCACAACAATTGGTACAGGAGTCCTCCTGTGACCTGAACCAAGCCCGTAAGTGTCAGCATGAGAACTTTTGCTGGGATTATTAAAAAAGAGGCTGTCACTCTATGGTTTTCGAAGCTTAGGCAATAGTTATAACTGCTGGCAGCCTTCTTTGTACCCCATGAAGACAGCCTGTTGAAGAATGAAGCCAACACAGAGAAAAACAGAACTGAGAGAGAGAAATGATGCTGGGTGGTATTTTTGAGGTTCTGGATCCAGCCATACCTGAAGCCCAGATTCACCTCCTTGAACTTCCTAACTACTGAGCCAATACGTTCCCTCTTCAAGCCCTCCTGGGTTGCGTTCCTGCCATTCCTTAAAAGATCTTGGCTGACACAATCAGTTGCCTGGAGGCAGGGGGATGGACAAGATGATTTCCCCAGTTCTTCTCTGGTTCAGGGACTCCACCTGGAACAGAGGCAATGAGGTGTCAAGGAAAGAGCACTGGAGTGGACAGTCAGATCTGAACACAGATTTCTTTTGTTATAAGAAAAATAATAATAATAAAGAAGAAAGAATGGGTTGAAATCAAAGTCAGTTTGGAAATGGAGGCCACTCCTGTCTATTTTCGCCAACACCCAGTTTGATGGAAGGCTCGTGGTGTGTTCCAACTGGAAACACAAAGCACAGAGTGGAAGGACCTGGATTTGGAACTCAGAAAGGCCTCCGTGTAATCCCAACTCTGATACTTCTTGGCTGTGTGAGTATGGGGTGTCTCTTTGCCTCTTGAGCCTCGGTTTCCTGACGTGGAGAATGGAGGCTGTGGTACATCAACACATCGTTATGAGAGTATAAAGAGGCCGAGTATGTGACAGGACTCTGCACATCACCAGTTTCTGTCAAGTCGACTCCAGCATGGGTGACCCCATGTGCGTCAGAGTAGAACTGTACTCCATGGGATTTTCAATGGCTGATTTTTCACAAGTAAATCTCCAGGCCTTTCTTCTGAGGTGCCTCTGGGTGGACTTGAACCTCCATCCTTTCAATTAACAGCTGTGGACGTTAACCATTTGCACTACCCAGGGACTCCACCCTGCACATAGTAGGCGCTTAATATACATGAGTTCAATCTGTTGTTGTTAGCTGCTGTTGAGTCACCCTCAACTCATGGCGACCCCACGCACAGTGGACTGAAACCCTGCTCATTACTGAGCCATCCCCATGATTGGTTGCAGATCAGACCGTGGTGATCCCTAGGGTTTCATTGGCTGATTTGCAGAAGTAGATCGCCAGGCTTCTCTTCCTGCCTGTTTTCCTAGTCTGGAAGCACTACTGAAACCTGTCCAGCATCATAGCAACACACAAGCCTCCAGTGACGGACAGGTGATGGCTGTGCTTAAGGTGCAATTGCCAGGAATCGAACCAGTGTCTCCCACCAGTGAATTCTCACTGAACCAGGGTAGAAAATCCAATGAAAGCATTTACTGATGCCCACACCACATACCATACTGTGCCAGCCACCACGGGGGCAAACAGACCACTGGAAGCTGACATTTTGGCCAAAAAAAGCACAGAAGAATAGAAAGATAAGACTGGCATCTGGGGACTTCCAGGAGGAGGAGGAATCCTTGTGAGCAATGACTTGGAGGTCAGAAAGTGCAGAGAACATTCCATCCTGGTCAGTGTAAGATGCATGATGAGAAGCAGCGAGAGAGTTACTTGGAAGACCCCAAACAGCAGGCTGATGAGTGTGGAGGTGATGCTGCAGTCCTAGGGAGCCGTGGCAGATTGTAGACCAGGAGAGGGCCAGGCATTTTGCATCCCCTGGGACTACAGTGAGGCTGAGGATTCCACACCAGCCCAGGCTCAATGGGTGAGTGGTCTCTGCCCACACCCTCCTCAGGCTTCCCGGGGGCCCAGCTGAGCAGTGACAACCACGGAGGGAAGCAGACAGCAGCTGGCCTGTCTGACACCTCGACCACATACAAGACAAGAGGCTTATCTGATGTGCCTTAGTGTGCAGGTGAGGGAAGTGTCTTGATTTCTCTCTTGCTTCTGGCTGCTGCCTTGAAAATGCCATTGTAGCCTCAGTGGGAGCTGAGAGGGGCACTCTGCTGTCATTAAGGAGCCACCTGGAGTGGCAGGGCTCCAGAATTACATCAGAGCCTGGACCTAACGCCATTGTGGTAGATGGCTCTGGCATGCTGGGTAGATCTTACTCTCTGCTCTGCTCCCTACTGCCGGAAATTCCACCATCACAGCTCCCTCCCCCTTGGTCTAGCTCAGCTCACCAGAGTGCAGGTGGTTAGGCGGGTGGCTCTGTGGTCCACCAGGCCCCT
Source organism: Trichechus manatus latirostris (assembly GCF_000243295.1). Lineage (NCBI taxonomy): Eukaryota > Metazoa > Chordata > Mammalia > Sirenia > Trichechidae > Trichechus > Trichechus manatus. Next base: position 4,728,667 of record NW_004443984.1, read on the forward strand.
GAGGGAAGGCATTTCTATCCTTTTCTGGAGCACATCTGATGAGGAGAGGACAAAAAAGCATAGGGTTTCTGAGGAGGAGGGACAGGAGGGGTCAGGCAGGGAAGGGGACAAATTGGGCCCCTGAGCTGCTGTCAAGTCAACTCCGACTCATGATAACCCCACATGTGCCAGAGTAGAACTAAGCTCCATAGAATTTTCAATGGCTGATTTTTTGAAAGTAGATCTCCAGGACTTTCTTCTGAGGCACCTCTAGGTGGACTCGAACCTTCAGCCTTTCAGTTAGTAGCCAAGCCTGTTCATAAACCAAAAACCAAACCCACTGCTGTCAAGTTGACTTCAAATCATAGCAACCCTATAGGAGAGAGTCGACCTGCCTGCCCCGTGGAGTTTCCAAGGAGCAGCTGGTAGATTCAAACTGCTGACCTTTGGGTTAGCAACTGAATTCTTAACTGTTGCACCACCAGGGCCCCCACTATGTTCATAGTAGGGGCTAAACAAATATCAATGGGTGGAAGAAAGGAATCAATCCTTCCATTTTGGCTCTTGGCCCTGGGAGTCCCACAGAAAGAGGCCAGATTTACCTCCCTGGCTCTGCAAAGCGAAAACCAAAAAACCCAAACCCGTTGCCTCAAGTTGATTCAGACTCATGGCGACCCCATGTGTTACAGAGTAGAACTGCTCCATAGGGTTTCGTTCGCTATAATCTTTACAGAAGCAGATCACCAGGCCTTTCTTCCGAGGTGCCACTGGGTGGGTTTGAACTGCCAACTTTCAGATTAGTAGCTGAGTACAAATCATTTGCACCAACCAGGGACCTTCTGCAAAGCTAAGGGACACTCAAAACCAGAGGACACGTTTCCAACATTTAGAAGTGCAGCAGGGTGGAGCTGGAGGGCTCTTGCAGTGGGGGTGGGAGGTTCTCACACTACAGAGAATCTGGGAATCTGTCTTTCCACAAGCCTCAGATGCAGGGGGATCCCAGGCCTCTCCCCGAAAACCCTAATCGAGGTCTTCACTGCAGAGGTTCACCGTACAACCAGGACCACTTGTGCCCGGGCAGTCATCCCAGAGCGGCCCCATGGTTACCCGTTTCACAGTCACTGCTCAAGTCCTGGGCTGGCAGAGGCTGGACCGGAAATCATGGGAGGAAGAGGGGCTCTTCATCTTTACTGGGTTCCCAGGCTCCTTCAAGAATTTTACAAAAGCTATGGGCCCGCCTACGAGAAACTAATTTTACCTAATTTTGCACGCAATTTCCAGGGGCCCCCAGACCCAGCCAGAAGCGGTGTGCTCAGGGTAAGAACGCCAGTTGTGGAACAGTACCTATCCACGTGGGAAAAGACTCATGAAAGTCTCTTCTTTCTCTTTCTTTCCCAAAATGTCATCGCCCTACCTAGACTTTCATGACTCTTTCCTCAAAGGAGCCTGCTCTGGGTGTCACTGACTCAAGAGAAAGACACACAGCAAAACGTTAGCAGTGTTTAACTCTGCTTAATAGGATGGGTCACGGTTTAAATGTTTCCTTATTCTTGTCAATTGTTCAGCACTGAACGTGTTACTTTTGTAATTAGGGAGGGAAGACAAACAGAACCGGCTTTTTAAGAGTTAAGGGGAGTGGGTTGGTCCCAGGGTCTGGGCAGGGAGTCCACACCTGGAGAGGGGCTGTGGCGGTCCGGCCTGTGGAGCAGCTCCCCAACCCTCAGGGTCACTGGTGTGCCTGGTGTGAGCCTCCATTTTCCCATCTGTTAAATGGGGATAGTGTGTGACTGTGAGGACGAGAGATGGCTCACGTGGTGCCCGTCACCCAACCAAGCCTTGGAGGAAGAGAGTAAAGCTCAACCCCCCTCCTGTGACAGTTCTTCCCTTCCAGCCCCAGGCCTCAGGGAGACAACTTCAGGTCCTTTAATCTGTTTCCGCAAAAGGGGGAAATCAAACATCTCTGCATGAGGGGCAGGGATGGGGTGGGGGCTGCGAAGGGGGAGGGTGACTTCCCCTTAGCTCCCCCCAAGCCTGAGGAGCAGCTTCCACCCCAGGGACAGAACCATTTTCTGAGGGTCCCTGGTGTCTTGGCCCTTCAAGGGGCTCAGGACCAAGGAAGGGAGAGACCTCCAGGGTGTCTGATTGGAGAGTTTGAGGCCTGTGGTGCTGATCCCTGGGGACCCAGGGACACTGCTGAAACCACCTGCCATTCAGTTGCCCCACCCCACCCCGATCCGATTCCCTGATGCCTTCCCACCTTCAAATTATAATAAAATTTCAGAGAGGTTAAGGCACTGGCTGGCCCAGGGCCCACAGCTGGCATGTGGCAGAGCAACAACTGAAACCCAGGATGTTTGATGGCTATTGCTGATCTAATCCCAGTAACAGGTGTCGCCCACTCGGGACCTGGGCCTTTTCCATTCATGACCTCACCTGAGTCAGGCAGCTGCTCTGTGCAATGGGTGTTGTTGTTACCCCTATTTTGCGGGTGCAGAAACTGACCCCAGGGATTGCCTCACTTACTGTGGGTTACACAGCTTAAGTGGCAGAAAGAGGATATGAACCCAGCTCTGCCTGGTTGACAAGCCCATGCCTTTTACACGTGAGAATCAGTTCAATTCAGTTCAACGAATGTGTATTGAGCAGCTACAGTGTGCCAAATCCTGTGCCCGTCATTCTGTAAACATCAGTCCGTTCCTTCCTCATAACATGCTATTAGGCCCCTTTGACAGAAAGCCAAATAGCCAGTCCCAGATCTCAGCTAGCAAGTGAGGTCTCAGCTGGTGTATTAGTTTCCTATGGCTGCCAAAAGAAATTACTACAAATTGGGTGGCTTAAGGCAATAGAAATTTCTTCTTTCAGAAGTCTAAAATCAAGATGTCAGCAGGGCCATGCTCCCTCTGGAGGCTCTAGGGGAGAATTCATTCTTTGCCTCTTCCAGAACCTGGTGGCTGCCAGCATTCCTTGGCTTGTGGCTGCATTACTCCAACTTCTGCATCTGGGACCACTTTGCTTCCTTTTCTTCTGTCTGTTATCTCCTTTTTCCTTTTGCTTATAAAAACACTTGCAACAGCATTTAAGGCCCATCCTAATATCCTCATCTCAAAATCTTTAACTTAATCACATCTGTTACCATATAAGGTAGTATTCACTCTTTGGCCACATAAGGTAATATCCACAGGTTCTGAGGATTAGCACATGGACATATCATTTGGAGGGCCACCATTCAAGCCACTGCAGCCTGGAAGGCCTGGGGTGAGTAGTTGGGAAAGGCTGCCCCTTGATTCAAGGAGATGAGCTCCTGAGGAGGCCCTAATGGGGGGTAGTTGAGGAGGGCCTTGTTCAGAGGAGACAGGTTTACCTCAGGGGTAGTTGAGACAGAACACAGGAGCCCTGAGGGCTGCCTTAAAAGGAAGTCACCAGCAGAGGATGCAGAAGGGGGAGGGTCACCTTGCCCTTCTGTCCTTGGTAACAGGAAATGTGTGTACGTGTGGACACCTCTGGCCCCAGAAGTCCCCCTTCAACAAGTTCTCATACCTGCTCTTGTCCACTCTGACTGACAGGGGTGAATGGGGTGCTTCTACCGCCAGACGAGAGGTGGTATGAGAATTATTTTGAAGGAAAAATCAGCAGTAAATGGGAAGTGGAGCGTGATCTAGGATCTAGCTTGGTGATGGGATGGATGGCAGTGCCATTCACAGACAAAGGAGCGGGGGAGTCTGATGAAGTCCGCTTGATTCTGTAGCATTTGTGTTGTCTGTGGGACATCTGAGTGGAGGTATCTGGTAGGTCGTGGACTATGTCCGTATGCATTGGTTACTCTATATACACCCCTTCAAATATGCTCTTCCTCTTTCTCCACACTACTCTGTTCACCTGGAGGTAGACATCTATGGCATTCATCACCTCGTCTGCCTATCCTCTAGCTTCTAGTTGGGTTCAGCCAATGGAGGCACTGACAGGAGATAGGAGGGTAGGAGAAGAGGGAAGTTGAAATATGTAGTCTAATCATGCACAATTTGGACAGTGTTTGCATTCCTTCCTTTAGGCTCCCCTCTCCTAGAGTTGTTGAGTTTCTGTAACATCTCCCTTCTCTCACCCCTTCAAGCTGGTGGTAACAGCTTCCTGTTGCTGCTAGTCTCTGGGTGCATCATCGTCCTTTATTGGTTCCCTTAGCCCTACCCACACCTCCATAAAGAGCTCTTTCATTAAACTCTCTTCAGTTAGTCCTTTGAGGGTGTTATGGATTGAATTGTGTGCCCCCAAAATATATGTTGAAGTCCTAACCCCTGTACCTGTGAATGTGACCTTGTTTGGAAATAGGACTTTTTAAAACAAATTTTTTAATTCTACATTAGATAAAGATTTACAGAACAAATAGTTTCTCATTAAACAGTTAGTACACATATTGTTTTATGACATTGGTTAACAACCCCATGAAATGTCAACACTCTCC
>NW_004443984.1:4733520-4735394 GCF_000243295.1 Trichechus manatus latirostris
TTGCTCCCAAAGGGGTGAGACCAGTAAAGTATCTTAGATGGCTGCTCACAGGCTTTTAAGACCCCAGACGCGACTCACCAAGGTAGAAGTAGAACATTTTCTTTATAAACTGTGTTATGCCAATTGAGCTAGATGTTTCCCAAGACCATGGTCCCCACAGCCCTCAGCCCAGCAATTCGTTCCCTCAGGGAGTCTGAATCTGTCTATGGAGCTTCCATGACCTTTCCTTGTATAAGCTGTGCTGGCTTCCACACTATTGTGTACTGTCTTACCCTTCACCAAAGTTACCACTTATCTATTGTCTATTTAGTATCCCCTCCCCCATCCCTTGTAACCATCAAAGATTGTTTCTATTTGTGTGTAAACTTTTTCATGAGTTTTTACAGTACTGGTCTCATACAATATTTGTCCTTTTGTAATTGACTTATTTCACTCAGCATAATGTCATCCAGTTTCATCCATGTTATGAGATGCTTCACAGATTCATCACTGTTCTTAATTGTTGCGTAATACTCCATTGTGTATATGTACCATAGTTTGTTTACCCATTCATCTGTTGATGGGCATCTAGGTTGTTTCCATCTTTTTCCTATTGTGAACAATGCTGCAATGAACATGGCTGTGCATATGTCTGTTCATGTGACAGCTCTTATTTCTCTAGGATATGTTCCTAGGATTGGGATTGCTCGACCATATCGTATTTCTATTTCTAGCTTTCTAAAGAAGTGCCATATTGTTTTCCAAAATGGTTGTATTGTTTTGCATTCCCACCAGCAGTGCATAAGAGCTCCCATCTCCCCACAGCCTCTCCAACATTTGTTATTTCTAGTTTTTTTGATTCATGCCTGTAATGCTGGAGTGAGATGGTATCTCATTGTGGTTTCGATTTGCATTTCTCTAATGGCTAGTGATAGTGAGCATGGAAATAGGACTTTTGAAGATGTTATTAGTAAAGATAACATAAGGTCATACTGGAGTAGGCTGAGCCCTAGCCCCATCTGAATGTTGTCCTTACAAAAGAGAACAGACACAGAGATAGACAGAGGAAGGACAGTCATATGATAATGTATCTACAAACCAAGGAACACCAAGAAATGCCTGGGGCTACCAGAAGCTGGAAGAGGCAACAAAGCAGACAGAGAAAGAGCACGGCCCAGTCAACACATTGATTTGGACTTGTAGCCAACATAACTGTGAGACAATAATTTTCTGTTCTTTAAAGCCACCTGATTTGTGTTTTTTTTGTTACAGCAGCCCTAGGAAATTAAGACAGAAGATGTGATCTGTTTCCTGTGAGGGTCCTGACTGATGCAGCTTATACAGAAGAGTCAGTTTCTGGTTCTTCATTCTGTTTCATTAGTGCACTTGTCTAATCCTATGCCAATACCCCTCTAACTTCATTACTATAACATACTACAGCCTTGTATTTGGTAGAGTGACCCTCTTCCCTTGCTCTTCTTTTACAGAATTGTCTTAGCTTTTCTTGGCTGTTTAGTCTCCTATGGTTTTTTTTTTAGAAACAATTTGTCAAGCTCTATATAAATCCTGTGGGAGTTTTTATTGGAATTCCTGATATAATTTACAAACTAATTTGGGGGAGAATTAGGATTTCTTTTTTGAGTCAATCTCTCTTTTTTTTAAAAATTGTACTTTAGATGAAAGTTTACGGAGCAAACTAACTTCTCATTAAACAATTACTGTACATATTGTTTTGTAACATTGGTTGCCAACCCCACGACATGTCGACACTCTCACCTTCTTGATCTTAGGTTCCCCATTACCAGCTTTCCTGTCCCCTCCTGCCTTCTCGTCCCTGCCCCTGGGCTGGTGTGCCCATTTAGTCTCATTTTGTTTTATGGGCCTATCTAATCTTT
>NW_004443984.1:4736236-4737190 GCF_000243295.1 Trichechus manatus latirostris
CCCCCCGCAGTGGTGACAAAAGCCAGAAAGTAACTCTGCTTACACTGCAAAACCTCCAAAGATTCAGGGATTGGCAGCACAAGAGATATATCCGGAAATGGGGATGAAGAAGAAGCTGAGAACAGGAGGACTATTTGAAAGTCTGTTTAGGAAGCAGTCAGACACCCCCCCGCCCCAGTCTTCTCCTCCCACCACAGCAGAATATTTTATGTTTATTTTCTGGAGGGGGAAAAACAGAGAGTCTCTGGACAGGAGGGGACCAGCCACATAAAAGGCAGTGGCTACTGTGTTGAAAATGAAGAATCAAGGGAACATTATGTACATATGTTTATAACCCTCTTACCCCAGAACACTGGCAGCCAGTCAGATACCCTCCAGGCTGATTAGAAGAGTCTACCCTAGGGAATATGAGCAGACTAAGAAGAAAGATCTAAAGAGACTAACCAAGGAAATGACCCAGCCAGACCCCTCTATGAAGTCCAGAGTCAGCCAATCCCACACAATTACACAAGGCTTCCAATCAGAGTTTTAGTGCCCAACTGGGGCACACAGCCAAGGATCACCAGCCATATGAGGAAAGCTTCTACCATGAAAGACAAGACAAGCTAAAGTGGAAAAAAAAAGAGGAACTTGAAGGAAGCAGACTGTGCAGGGAGATGACATCTTCTTTAAAAAATCCTATGATTGATATCCTCAGGGAGATAAGGGAAGGCATTGAATCTGCAGTAAAAACAGGCAGATGTGAAATGGAATAATTAGAAAATAAAAGAGTGTTTACTAACATTATTGTAACAGAAATGAAAAACTGAATAGAGTCATCGGAAAAAAGGTGAAGATATTGCCTAGAAAATAGAGTAAAAACACACAAAAAACAGAAAATAAGAAAGGATAAGAATTTTATAACTCTTTAAAATTTTTAAAGTTCCAACAGAAAGAGAGAACAGCAAAAAAGGA
>NW_004443984.1:4738270-4739961 GCF_000243295.1 Trichechus manatus latirostris
AGTTAAAATTGTTGAAAGTGGCTTCCTCTATAGGAAGGGGAGCCTTACAGAAATGTTTGACTCTTTAACATGAGCCTATATCACTTTGATAAAAATAAATAAATAAAAGTAAAATAAAAAGACAAATCAGGCATCTCTGGTCCAGGTGATGGAGAGGATAGAGTCCCCCTTTCTCTTCCCACTTAGTCTTATCTTTGGCTCCTCCCTCCTCATAGGTACCCTGAAGCACTGCTTCCTAGGGGCTCCAGGAGACACTATCAATCACTGCCAACATGCTGAAGCATGAGTGGGGGACCCTGAGGCCCTGTGACAAGTAGTGAAGGAGTGATTTTGTACCCAGCTATTGTGCCAATAAGGAGCCCTGGTGGAGAAACGGTTAAGTACTCACTCAGCTGCTAACTGAAGATTGGTGGTTCAAACCCACACAGTGGCTCCATGGGAGAAAGACCTGGCGATCTGCTCCCGTAAAGATTTAAAAAAAAACCATTGCCATTGAGTTGATACTGACTCAGAGACCCTATAAAGATTACAGCTTAGGAATCCCTATGGGATGGTTCTACTCTGTTACATGGGGTCACTATGAGTCGAAAATCAACTTAACGGCACCTAACAACAACAACATTGTGCCCATATATACCTTCTCTGATGGTGCAGCAGCTCAGAAGTGCCGAGAGAGGATATTGATGAAGGAACATGCAAAATGATGAATTCTTACTTGTCAGAGCCTGGGGATGTCTTAGAAATCATATGCCCTGAACAGACAGTTCCACTTTAAGGACAGGTTGACCTCAAGATGTTCTCTGGAGGGAGCCAACATGGCACTATAGACAGAAGCACCACACCATCCCTCCACAGCAAAGACCTGAAAAACTAAGTAAAACAGAGACAAACATTAATCCTGGAACCCTAACTGTCAAATGAAGAGATAAAGAACTCAGCCAAGCACAGAATGGAATAAGAAACTGACAGAGAATGGAGAGCAAAGAGAGATACATGCTGAGGTCCCCTATCAGCTAATGCAGCATGGATTTGCCATCTTCCACTCCTGTCATAGATCAACGAACAGGGAGTACAGGAAAGCAGCTCCACAGAGCTCCCAGCAGGAAACAGAGCACCCAATAACCAGCGATATATGCCTTCCCACCCCCTGTCCTTCTCCCGCCTGCTCAACCCCTGCCACTTCATAGCTGGCTGTGGTGGCTTGGCTGGCTGGGATGTGCAGGGTCCCTGCCACATGGATTCGCCCAGCCCACATCAGAGATCAGTGGACAGGGAGTATGGGAAATCAGCTTCACGGAGCTCCCAGCAGGAGACAGAACAACTGATAACCAGCAATATACACTTTCCCACCCCCTACCCTTCTTCATCCCTGCTCAGCTTCCTCTGCTTCCTGTGGCCACAGTCTCTTGGCCGAGAGGCACCAGTTTCAGCCCTGTGCTGCTCGACTCGCCCACACTGGCCAGCTCCCTAAGTGCAATTTGTTTGTTGCTTGTGTTGCTTTTTTCTGCTTCATTTGGTTTCTTTCGTACCTCTCACCACCTCCCCCTCCTTTCTCTCAAACACCTGGCTCTGTGTGCCATCTTTGCTTCTTCTTGAAAGGCTCTGAAGCACTGCTTGACTGTGGAACTGCTTCCTGGCCCACACCACCATGCTGGTGGGATCCCTGGGGCTTTTTTACATTTGTTTTGATC
>NW_004443984.1:4745914-4793221 GCF_000243295.1 Trichechus manatus latirostris
GAGACTGGAGAAACTCCAAGAGTATGGCCCCCGGACACCCTTTTAGCTCAGTAATTAAGTCACTTCTGAGGTCTACCCTTCAGCCAAATACTAGACAGCCCCATAAAACAAAATGAGACTAATGGGGCACAACAGCCCAGGGACAAGGACTAGAAGGCAGGAGGGGGCAGGGAAGCTGGTAATAGGGAACCCAAGGTCAAGAAGGGAGAGTGTTGATGTGTTGTGAAGTTGTCAACCAATGTCATAAAACAATATGTGTACTAACTGTTCAATGAGAAACTAGTTTGTTCTGTAAACGTTCATCTAAAGTACAATAAAAAAAATTGCATGGAAAAGTGAAAACATAATAATTGACAAAGAATGTATATATTCTTTGAAAGCCGAATTAATTTTAAAACGCATGAAGTATAATTGTGCCTTATAAAATTAATGTTTTAATGTCATTACAACTAGAATATTTGGGCTAACTGCGTAATCTCAAATATAATAAATTGATAGTCATTAATTTGAAAAGATCTTATGGAAATAAAGACATGATTGCGTGAAGAAAAAAAAAAAAAAGATATTCACTGGCCTTGAGCAGGCTTTGCCCAGATCTTTGGCAGAGAGTTATCATTCTTGGAACAACAACTCTCAACCAATGAGAGGCACGAGTTGATGTATACATACCCCATCCCCTGGTTCCTGGGGGAGCAGCTAGATGTGTTCCACACAGTCCCTCAGTGGGCCTCTGTGAGGTTGAGCTCCAGGTGCCCAGACAGTAAGCTGCTCGCTTCTGCACCGTGGATGGGCTGCGCTCCCCTCCCCGTGTCACTACCAGCCCCCAACACTCCGGCTTCCTGGGATCACTTCCCAAATAAACTGCTTACACCTCATTCCTCACACTCATAATCTGCTTTGGGGAAACCCAAACTAAGGCGGTGGTATCTCCTCCGACCCCGAGGGGGAAAAGAACTTGTCTGGTTTCACATAGCAAGTTACTCCCGGAGCTTGGCATCATGAAAGAGCATTGGGCCATGAGTCAGGGGTTGCATCTTGGTCTAGCTGTGTGACCTAGGGCAGGTTCCTGCCCCTCTCTGAGCCTGGGTTCCCCAAGTGTCTACCCCAGCCAGTAACCTCACTGGCCAGGGCTCTCTCCCTACCGCAGGCAGCCCCTCCTTCTACAATGCTGTCTCTTCTGTGCAGACACACTCCACATGCCCTAGTTTAAATTCAAGAAAATGCACACCCACAGCAATGGTGAAGCCGCAGCCCTGGATGGTAGCTAATTCTCTAATTTCTTTGAGGGATGCTGAAATTCCTAGGATGCTAGATCGGTGCCATGCCTAATGCCCCACCATTTCCCAACCACATAATGACACCCCCCCTTCCTTCTGCCTGGGTCAGCAAATTTGCCGGCCGGCACACCCCTGCAAACGGGGTCATTATGAGTGAGCGAGAGAAAGCGAGAGGGGGATCGAGAAGGAAAAATACATACAGGCCAATTTTTTTTTTTTTTTAAATACAGCCCAGTCCTGGCTGCTCTTGGGACCCAGTCCCCTCAAGGAAAGCCGAAGAGGAAAACAGCAGGGACTGGGGACAGGGGCTGAGATGGTTGCTTCTAAACCAAGGCTTTGGGAAGTCCAGAAGATGAGGTTCAAATCCCTACTCCACCACTTCCTAACTATGTGACCTCAGGCAAGTCCCTTCTCCCCTCTGAGCCTCAGTTTCCTCCTCAGTAAAATGGGGGAAGAATAATAGTAACCTCCCCTGCCCCCAACACACCCATTTGTTGGGAGAATTAACTGAGACCACAGGTGCCCTGTCCTGGAAGCCCCGAGGCCCTGGGTGAGTGTCCCCCCAGGAAGGGTCTGGGTCAGACAGCACTGTTGTCAATCCTGACCTCACCATCTGTTATCTAGGTTATTTTGAGGAAATTCATCAGCTTTTCCAAGCCTCTGTTTCCTCATCTGTAACATAGGGCTAAAGCAGTTGCTGTAGAGTTGATTCCAGCTCTTGGTGACCCCATGTGTGTCAGAGTAGAACTGAGAACTGCTCTTCAAAGGGTTTTTATGGCCATGACATTATGGAAGCAGATCGCCAGACCTTCTTCCCAGGCACCTCTAGGTGGGTTCAAATCACCAACCTTTCAGTTAGTAGCCAAGCGCTTACCCATTTGTGCCACCCAGGGACACCTAAAATAGGACTAAATAATGGTAGTATAGACTGCCTGGCTTCAGACCCTAGCTCCATATCTTCCCCGCAGAATTTGGGCAAATTATTTAACCTCTCTAAGTCACACTCTCCTCTTTAGCTAAATAATTGGATTACCATGAGAATGAGGTGAGTGCATTCATGCAAGGTGCTTGGAAGAGCGCCTGGTCTGTGGTAAGTGCTATGGAAGTGCTAGCTGATTATTGTTGCTATTGTTATTGTTACGATTATTTGGTTTGTGGGGAGAATTTGCTGAGATGAATGGGACCATGTATGAGGCCTGGCCCCACACAAATACTTACTGAATGGGAATAGGCAGGAGCCCTGGGCCAGGCGCCCAGAGCATGTGGCCTTCAGCAACCCCTCTCTCCCCTCTGCCAGCCCTGTGGGTCGGGGCACCCTTGCCTGCCACCTGCCTGCACCACCTCGGCTGGGGAGTACTGTCTCCAAATTGAGTTGCGGCCACACAAAGCCTGACCCAAAGCAGGCCTAAGCCCCAGGCAGAGCTCTTTGATGCTAAAAATAGATCATTCCACCCAAAGACCCTGAGAAAAATCGCCTCTTGAGCCAAAAGGGGCTGCAGTTTGGGATTTCCTTTTTTCCTCTGACGGGCCTGCCAATGGAGGGGAGCTCCTTGTCGGCAAGACTTTGTAGGTCCTAAAGGAACACAAGAGAGGCCTCCGGGCTGACCAGGATCTCAGGAAGGACGCCCTATGGCCCAAAGACCTCTTCAGTACCCCGTCCTGCAGCCCAGGACCCAGGCAGCTCTCACTGGGCCTACATCCAGAAGCCGGGAGCTCAGGGTCTCTCACAGCTGAGCCTTTTCCCCATCTTATCCCCCACCAGTGGGCACTTGGTGGAACTGGGGGGGCAGGAATCTGTTGCGGGGCACCAAAGACCCTAGCAAAGTTGTTTCAGCCTCGTGCCCCCTCCCGCCACCCACCTCTGCCGGTCCTCCCCCTCCCCAGGCCTTCCCTTCACATATCTCTCAGGCCATCAGCAACAAAAACAGTAACAGAACAAGAATTCACTCTGACTGAGCAAGCACTACCATGTGCTCCTCCCAAGGCTTACCTCTTCACTTTCACGCCCATTTTACAGGCAAGGACAGTGAGGTTCTGACTGGCCCAGCCAACATCACACCGCTAGGAAGTGCCAAAGCTGGAATTTGAACCCGCTGGCCCGACTCCAAGGCCCCAGCGCCTGGAGCTCCCTGGAAGGGGCCTTAAGGGAGAGAAGGGGAGTCAAGGGATGTCTTGGGGACACAGCTGGATGTGGAGGCAGGAGGCCTGTGGTGGAATCTATCTTACCATGTAACCTTGTGTGAGTCACCTCCCCCCTGTGAGCCTCAGTTTCCTTGGCTGTAAAATGGGGAGAACCATCTCTGCCCTGCCTGGTTTGCTTTGAAAACGCCCATACAAAGCATTGTGTGTAGGTGGCGTGTGGATGGGAGAGAGGGGAGTGGCCTTGATAATTATTTTAATCAGTGAACAAATGTTTGCCAGAGAGAGTGGTTCATGCCTGTTCATGGTGGAGTTGGATAGAGCCCAGCTCTGTGCTCCTTCTACCCCTATTGGCCAGCCCCATTACGGGCTGCACTGCTCCTTTGCCTGGTTCTGTCAGCCTTGTTAACAGAGGGCTTATTGATGAAATTCATTCAAACCAAAATATGCACTAATGGTGGAATCACAGGTGGAAGGAAAGGCAGTGAGTAGAGCTGAGTGAGGCAGATACTGAGGATAAAGATAGTTCTAAAGTGGTCTTCAACGCCACAAAACCTGTGGTGGAGGGGACATGACAAGACAGGTACATTGGGATGGCAGTGAGGGCTCCAGCCAAGGGAGGGCCTGGAGGAGGGGGCTGAGGCAGGAAGGCTGGGGAGAAGAGGGAGGGCTTTGTTCTGAAGGGGGCACCACAAGCAGTTTTATGAGACAAACAACAGGAAAGAGACAGACTGGGGGTAGGGAGGGAAGAAGGGGCCCAGAAAGCAGAAAGCAGGCCGAGGTAGGCTGGGTTTGAATCCTGCTTACCCCACCTACAAACCGGGTGACCTTGGGTGGGTCTCTACACCTTGCTGACTCTGGAAACTGGCAGTAAAGCAACTTAGCGCAGTGGGTGTCCTGAGGACTGTGTGTAAAGCTCTCAGCATGTGTGTTGCACATTGTAGGTCCTCAGCTAATGATTCCTTGTCTGGGCCTGGGCTGAAGGCAGAAGCCCAGTGTCTGGGTACCGTGGTTCCTTGGGGGGCTGCCTGCCCCTGCAGGCCCCCTCCTCCTTGGTCCCGAGCGCGACCTGCACTGGAGCAGGGGCAGGCCTGGCTTGGGGGTGGGGGACATCTTGGTGTCTCTGTGCTGGCTCCTGAAAGTGAAGCCCCCTGACCAGCCTACAGAGATTTCAAATGTCGTTCCACAGCCTTCCATGGGCCCAGCATGGTGATTTGCTGGTGGAAAGCCAGAATTTGAACTCCAAGACCCGCAGTGCCCACTTCAAATCTGCTACCCATCTGGTCCAAGCTGGCTGCGCTGACTCCTGGAGGCTAAAACTTGGGGTTAATTCTTCCATTAACCTTTTCCTTACCTGAAAAGTGAGGGGTGCCACACCTATCCCATAGGTCACTGGGATGATCCAATGGGTTCAGGGATGCGCTCTCTTTGTATAGTTTGGAGACAGGGCCCTGCATTCAGTGCTCATGATGGCGACATAATTCCCCAAGCACAGTAATCCAAGGTTATGATGAAAACATCAGCTCTGCACACAGGTTATGAAAACCGATTCCATCACCACTGATGCTAAGGGCCTTCTTAAATGACCCCCATGTAACCAGCTCACGGGGTTCGCCACTGCTCTCTGATATAATCCACGGATCAATGCCCTTGTCTAGCAGAGCCCTGTCTGGGTTGTTACACTTTCTGCTCCCACCAGCCCATTGAGCTGTCAAATTACCAAACGTCAGTTGGGTTCATTCCCAAACCTGTTTATGCCAGTTGGGTTTTCATGGTTACAGAACTCCATTAGATATTATTCCAGCCCTGGGCCAATTTGTCCTCAGATCCATTCTACCCTTCTCCTGTTGGCTCTGTGATGCAGACTGTCCTCGATGCCACTAACCTTTCTCCGTAATGGCTGGATCTCCTCTGTGGCTCCAGCAAATGCTAGACTGGCTCACCAGGCTCCTGCTTCTGTTGGGTGGCCCCAGCCCCAGGATCTGCTAACACTACCTCTCCCCATACCCTCTTGTCCAAGCGGTGGTGGTGGCTTCCTGCTATGGCTCATCCTGGGGCACCTCACCATCTCTGTTTGGCTTCTCAGCTCTTCCATCACCAGTGTTGCCAACTCCCTGAATTAACTTCCCTCAATTTCCAATGCTCAGAGTGGCTTCTGTTTTCCTGGTTGGACCCTGACTGATGGCAGTACTATATTACCAATGATATGATGCAAAACAGGAGTCTTTGTTTTTATGAAAACCAAGTTGAATACTGTTATGGATTGAATTGTGTCCCCAAAAAATGTGTGTCAACTTGGCTAGGCCACGATTCCCAGTATTGTGTGATTGTCCACCATTTTCCCATCTGATGTGATTTTCCCTAGCTGTTGTAAATCCTACTTCTATGATATTAATGAGACAGGATTAGAAACAGTTATGTTAATGAGGCAGGACTCAATCTACAAGATTAGGTTGTGTCTTGAGTCAATCTCTTTTGAGATATAAAAGAGAAAAGCGAACAGAGAGACAGGGGGACCTCATACCACCAAGAAAGCAGCGCCAGAAGCTTGCGTCCTTTGGACCCTGGGTTCCCGCGCAGAGAAGCTCCTAGACCAGGGGAAAATTGATGACAAGGACCTTCCTCCAGAGCCAACAGAGAGAGAAAGTCTTCCCCTGGAGCTGATGTCCCAAATTTGGACTTCTAGCCTACTAGACTGTGAGAGAATAAACTTCTGTTTGTTGAAGCCAGCCACTTGTGGTATTTCTGTTATAGCAGTACTAGATGACTAAGACAAATACTTTGGAAAGACTCAGCAAAGGCAAGTTGCTAAAAAATAAATCAAATTAGATGTGGGCGGGACATTGTAAAGGATGGGGGGAAATAGTAAAATCTAGAAGCTGCTGCACACTGCTTCATAAGCATCTGTACACTCATGTTCCACTGTAAAGAAACCAAAACTGGAAATTGTAGGTGGGAACTTCTGGGGTGGCTGACGCCAGAAGAATAAGGGGAAGGCCATTTAGTGCACATGTATATGTTTAAAGTTAAAATAAAGGGTTTACAGAATGGAGGTACTATTTTTTCTGATTCCTTTCTTCAATCATATTTTTTAAGTAGCCTAATCTAGTTGGTTCAGAGGTTTCTATGCTATTGGATTTTCTCCTCCCGTGGAAACAAGAGGAAACCTGACCACCCACTGCATGCCAAGGGAATCCACAGTCAGAAGTTAAAGGGAAGGGAGCACCAGGAATTGAGCATCTACAATGTGCCAAACACACTCACAATTATTTTCTCATTTAATCCTCTTTATAATTTCAGGAGGTGGGGACTGCAATTGGCCCCCTTTCACAGGTGAGAAAATTGAGGCTTAGAAGAGCAAAGCTGCTTGCCCATGATCTTACAGTTCATAAAGATCAAAGTCAAGCTTCAAGTCTGGCTCGTTCCAGCCTCCATACCCTTTCTGCTTCCCCAGGTAGCCCCGAGGGTTCATTCATGTTCTAGCATGGGCTTATGAGATGATAAATTCTTTGAGGGCAAGGACCAAGCCTGGTGCTCAGTAAACATTTGCTACATTGCTCCAAGACTGAGTTGAACTGCCTGTTGCACAGATACACCGGTGGGCCCAATACGGCCCCTTGGGCTCCCTTGCATTCCCAAGCCTGGACTCAGCTCCCCAGGGAGGGGTTGGGAGAAGGGAGAGTCCCTCAGGGCAACCCAGTCTGGCTGTAGGAGGCCTATTCTTAAGTGTGGAAAAACCAGCAAACCACGTAGGGTGGTGTGTCAGAAACCGGAGTCGTGTCAGCAGAGCGAAACAAGTCCTGGGCTGGGAATCAGGGGCCTGGGTTCCACTGACTCACCGGGGAGCTTGGACGAGGCTCTGCCCTGCTGGGGCCTCAATTTCCACTTCTGTAAAATGGCGGTCTTCCCAGTTGTGCCATTCTCTGATCTGTTTTACAACTTGGCAGACTCCAAAACGCTCTGAATTTAACCAGAAGGCCAATGCCCATTGACAGGCTCCACCTGTGCCACTGACCCCCCACGACCCTGCCTAGGTGGGCCAGCTGGTGAGCTTACAATGAAGGGGAAGGCAGTCCTCCCTGCCTGACTGTGATGGGTCCTTACGTGAGTTTACTCATAACAGACCCCAAATTGTATCACCAAGACTCAGCCAAGGAAACCAATGTTTACGATGGCCTCGCCTGGTGCCTGCCCCTCTGAGGAAGGTGTTATCTCCATTTTACAGAGAAGGAAAGTGAGGCCCAGAGAAAGGAAGTGACTTGCCCCAAGGTCTCATAGCTTGGATTCAGCAGAGCTGGGACTGGATCCCACATCCAACTTATTCCAGAGCCTGTGTGGCTTTCACTATAAACCTACTTCCTCTCACATCAAATTAGAACACACATCTTTCTTCTCCCCACCACCCGCCCCCACTAAGCTCACTATTCAGGGACAAAGACTGAACCATCATGAGGTTCCAGATGAGACATTTTCTGGCATCCTGCTCACAGGTGACACAGGGCAGAAACAAGTCACTATGTGACCTTGAATAAGCCCCTCCTCCTCCCGGAGGATTCTCTTGTTCCGTGTTGGCCTGGAGAGGACACTGGAAGTCCGAGACTGATGCTGGGGCCTGGCCACTGCCAGTGGGCAGTGCCCAGGTTGCAGAGGGACTTTTCTGAGGTCTGGGGATTTGGCTTAAATGACGCTAAAGTGAACTATGGTGTCATTATGAGGCCCCAGTTAGTGAGTCAGAGGCTGAAGTTCTACCCACTCCAGAACAGTGAGTGGCCTTAGACAAGCTGGCTTCAATGCCCTGGGCCTCAGTGGTTTGACCTGTGAAATGGGGTAACTAGAGCTTTCAAGACAAATGGGAAAAGCCACCACCCTCCCCTGACACCTGACCTGGCTTCTGGGAACATAGCTGTACAGGATTGAATTGTCTTCCATGTCTTTCCTACTTTTCGAGTCCCTCTGTGCCTTGAATCCCCTGAGACATGAAGGATGTCAAGAGGGGCTGACAAAGGGCACTCCAGGTTGTGGGATAGGGGAACAGCATAAGCAAAGGCCCGGAGGCAAGAAGGCCCAGGCATGTTAGCCTGGAGCAGAGAACCCCAAAGGAGTCCCTGGGTGACGCAGATGGTTAAGTGCTTGACTACTAACCCAAAGGTTGGTAGTTCAAACCCACCCAGAGGCACCATGAAAGAAAGGCCCCGCAATCTATTTCCAAAAGATCACAGCCATTGAAAACCCTATGGAATACAGTTCTACTGACACACGTGGACTCGCCATGAGTCAGAATCAGCTTCAGGCAACTGGTTTGGTTTTTTTTTTTTAGGGAACCCCAAAGGGATAAGCAGGTGAACAAAATGAGCGAAACAGCCTTGAATGACAAGCTCAGGCCTCAGAACCCACACTGTGTGGAGAGCCCTGAAGCACGGTGGTTCCAGCAGCTTCCAAGAGGAAGGCTCTTCTCGGTGGGCAGGCTGTGGTGGGTGTGAACACTGGTGATGCCTTCGTGTGTTTCCCATTTGTACTTAATCCCAGCTTCCATAAAATCCCTCTGAAGTGCCCCAGCCACACTTGTGGATGCCTCTCCCCAGCAGCAGTGGCAGTGGACAATGGCAGGGTGTCAGCCACAGCCCAGGGGCAATGGGGTCATGGAGGGGAGCCTTCCATGCATGGGTGGTTCCCAGCTCAGAGCACCCAGTGAGGGGCCGGTGGAGCTCCCAGCTGCCCAGGCCAATGCTGGCCTTCATTAAGGAGTCTCCCACACCGGATCCAACCACCACCCTGGCCGCCCCCGCACCAACTGCTTTCAGTTCTGCTTTGCCGGCCGCGTTCAGAGGCCAGTCCCACAAATAAAAACCATCGCTTTTTTTTTTTTTCTTTCTCTCTTTCTTTTTATTTTTTTTCCAAAAAAAGAGAGAGAGAGAGGCAGCCACAAGATCTTCTAAGAGCTGTGACATCATGGCCCAGGTGATCATGGCCCAGCCAATAGGCCAAGGCCATGAGCTGGCTTCTTGCATCCTGTGAGCTGAGGTTGGGTTGACACTGTGAAGGCCTGGTCCCTCAACCACAGAACCACAAGGCCAGGCCCTCGGCCACCTCTGGGGCGCTGCGCGGGAGCTCGTTGGCTCCCGGTCCTCCCCACCCCCGGGCCGCCCTCGCACCCACTGGAGCCTGGGCTCTGTTGAGGGTAAGCCTCATTCATTCATTCTCTTGGCGCTGGTGCAGCCCTGCTTCCCTCTCCCTGCCCTGCACGCTCTCCACCCTGGCTGCCGAAGGCCCCTGCCCGCGATCTAATGATACACTCTGCATATGCTTCTGTTGAGAATTTGTGGGTAGACATTCCTGTGGGACCGGGAATCCAAATTCTTGGGTACAAACAGAAACTGACTTTCCTTGGGGATTTTTTTTTTTTTTCTTCTGTCTTGCTCACACACACACTCTCGCCTTCTTTCCTTTTTTCTTTTTCGTAGCAGTAGGGGGAAAAAGAGACAAGACAAAAAAAAAAACAAAAACCAAAAAACAAAAAGCAACAACCTCCCCCACCCCCTTTATTTTCAAAAGTAGCTAGGAAAAAATAAAACAACAACCAACCCCATCCATCCCAACTCAACCCCCTAAAGGGCTGAATTCTTGCCTTCCTCAGAGCGGGGCATGGCATCGAACAGCATCTTCGATTCCTTCCCAACCTACTCGCCGACCTTCATCCGTGGTGAGTAATGCTTGCCCGAGGTCCTGGGCTGGCCCTTTCGGGTGGGGGGCTGTGGCCAGGCCACGGACCACGGCTCTCTACCAGCTGCCCCGGCTGCTTTCAAGTTCACGGCCCATCTACCTAAATCCGCCAGCCTCTGAAAGCCTGAGGTGGAAAGAGGGGTTGGTGGCCGCTGTGGTCTCCTGGGGTGGAACCTCTTTTATCCTCAGCTGGTTGGGACAGTTAGAGGCCAGGGCAATGGATACCACAAGACCTCGAGACCTCAAAGACCAGATCTCAGAGGGTCTTGGGGTGGAGAGGACCTGGGGGTGTCTCTGTGACCCGCAGCTTCCTGCCTCATTAATGGGGCTCCCAGACCCTGCAGCACTCAGCCAGTCCAGATTGCTTGGAGCGTCCACTTGGGCTCAGGCAGGCGCAGGCGCAGGCGCAGGCGCAGGCTCTGGGTGAAGCTCAGCTCCCTTGGAGCCAGGCCAGCTTCTGGGGAGAGCTGTGGGAGGCTGACTGGGGGCAAGCCTGTGCCTTAAGACCTGAAATATTCCGAGGACCTTCCCCTATGTCTTCCATGTCATCCCTGGGGTAAGGGAGGAGAAGGAGTCTCCAGGCTTAGCTGAGAATGTTCACAGCTCTGGGCTGCACTGAAGCTGATCAGTGGGAAGAACAGGCTTTGAAAGACTTGGGGACTTGGTCACAGGACAGAAAGTGTTTCTGGGTGGCTTGTGCCTCTATCCATGGCCTGGAAGGACCCAAGGGACTTGGTTGTGTCCTTCAGCAAGAGTGGGAGTTCAGGGGTCTCCGACTTGCACCTCTGATTGAGGCTGGACCTCAGGGGGAGATTTTCCTGCCTCTGTCTGGACCCTAGGCTGATGTGCTCTGGCCCAGGAGGCCCTTTGCTGCTGTCCTTCTCCCCAGCAGGAGCACTGAGGGGTCTGGGGCACTTGAGACTCGAGGATCAAGAATCCCAGGATTTGAGTGGCTACCTTGCTAAGCAACCTTAGGCAAGTTACTTGAACTCTCTTTGCCCCCAATGAAGACCCCCTCGGGCTGGGACATTCTGACTGTCTGAGACTGAGGGTGGGCTGTGTATGTGGGCATGTGCCTCTAGGGTATATATGGGGACCAGCTCTCCTCCAAAATAGAGGACCTGAGTGGGGGCTAGAATTCCAGGATTTGGGGAGTGGTACTGCCTTTTCTCAGCTGAGGTGGTCAGCGAGATGCAAAAGTTAGTCTGACTGAACTATCTGACTGTCTGTCTGCTCGCTGCCTGCCCTGCTGCTGGCTGACAGTGGTTCAGAGCCAGTTCTTGGGTGGCTGACTCTGGGCATGTACCAAGGCACATTTGGGTGCTGGCTGTGAAGAGCTTCTGCAAGGGCTTGTCTGAGAGTGGGGTCCATTGCTCATTCCTGGAGTGAGGCTGAGGCAGGCTATATGGGCTGCAGATGGGGACGAGGTCAGGGAGGGAAGGTGGCTGCTGTCCCCTGTGGCGGGGCACTCTCACCAAACCTGGCTGTGGCTGGTGACAAGCTGCCATCCTGGGGCTGGGAGTCGAAAGCCGAGGCTGCTTCCTTCAAGCTGCTACTATTATAATGTAGTTCCCTTTGTAGTTCTCGGAGCTAATTAAAGGCAGTTCTGTGGCAAGAAAATAAGAGTTTATAAAAACCATTTGCTGGGTCTTTGTAATCTGTATTTCTCCCTCCATGAGCAAGACAGAGAAATGTAGGGTTTAAAACAAAGGAACTTTGGGAAACAGGGCTGAGTGCCGCCCACTAGGTTGGTCTCTTGATGCTGTGGGGCTGGGGAGATGGTGGATGGGCGACCGATGAGAAGGAGACAGGGTGGAGAGCTGCCGGCATTTGGCCCAATATGGGCCCAGAGACAGGGGGTCTGGGCAGAGCGGGTTGACCCCTGGTCAGACAGGGACGCATGATGTGCCTCCCAGGCTGGGGCCCATGGGGAGGCCTCGGGGCCTGGGGTCTGGTGTCGGAAATCTTTCTCTGCAACTCTGTGGAGAAGTTCTGTCCACTCTGTTTGGCCCGCTCTCTCCTGCCCAGTTCTATTTTGGATGTTTTGCTTACAGCTCACCTCAGGGCTCTGTCTCCCAATTTCCACCCTCAGAGGTTCACAGGGCTCCAGCTGCTGAATTCTGTCCCCAAAGAGAGCCGTCTTCGGGTCCCGTCACCTGTTTTTTTTTTTGCCATGGACTCCTCTTGAGTCTCACGAAGCCTCTGGACTCCTTCCCAGAATCACAGTTTTAAATGCATCAAACAAAATACAAAGGATGACAGAGGAAACAAATCTTGTTGTTATGTGCCGTCAAGTCGATTCCAACTCATAGCAACCCCATGTGACAGAGTAGAACTGCCCCATAGGGTTCCCTAGGCTATAATCTTTAGGAGAGCAGATCTCCAGGTCTTTCTCCCTCAGAGCAGCTGGTAGGTTGGAAATACAGTTACCAATCTATAAAACAGCAACTTTGTGAGATGGTGACCCATGTGCCCCTTTACTCCCACATTGAATAACAAGGCCTCGAAGAAGGTCTAGGTAAGAACTGTGATGGTGGATGGTGATGAGCACAAACATTTCAAGATAAGCTGTGATGACTGTAATGAGACTGAAAAATGCCTGTCATCTCCACTGGTGACAAAATTTGTGGGAGAAGATGCTGAATTTCAGTGAGAGGTTGGTGAAAGGAAAGATGTACCATTTTCCCCGTCCAAGTTCACAGACCCCCCAGAATTCTTTGCACGTTCAGAACTCCAGGTCTACAGAGCTCTCATCTCAGAATCTTCCCAAGTTGTTCTAGTGTCCATGAGCTTTTACTAAGAGGACCCAGATCGGGTCTTCCTTCTTCCTCCGTGTGGTGGAGCCTGCTCTGTTCTAGCCAGCAGGCATCAGGACATCACCACTCCCTGCAAGTTTTAAACACCTGCATTCCCGATCCCGCCTCAGCCTGTGGAATTGGACTCTCTTGGGGTGGAGCCTGGGCAAGTGTGATTCTGATGCACATTCTGGGCAGACTTGGGGGCCACTGGCCAGGTGCCTTGCTCTGTCACTCATGTGCTGTGTGACTCTATCTGAGTCACTTAACATCTCTGGGCTGCCATTTTCTCATGCGTATAAGGCAGGGAGAGGGTTAGATTCGATGCCACTCAAAGTCACCCAACCCCCAGCGCAGCCTTCTTTGTCTCCCTCGCCTCATCCCCAGGATGGGTCACCAGCCCTATCACCGAGCTCCTGCTACCTTAGTTTCCCCATAGGCCCAAGAGAGATGGCTTCTCTTTTGTTCTCACTGGTAAAGACAGGCTAAGGATAAAGCATCTTAGCCACCCCCCTGCCTTCGGGCATCTGTGCTCACTAGCAATGGGGGCCTCTTGGAAACAGCAGGCGAGAGTCCTCAATCCCTGAAGAGTCTGACTTCTAGTCCATACTTTCCAACAACTGCCACCTGCCTTCACTTCATGGTTTCTCTGACTTGAGAGAGTAGAGGGTGTTCATTTTGAGCCAGGTGACCAGAACTCCTTGCCGTTCCCTGGGGAGGAAAGAGGTTTGGGAAAAGGGTAGAGAGGCATTTGATTCCCACCCTGCAGGAGAGGAGTGAGGAGGAGACAAGGAAAAGGCAATGCTTAACGCACAGAGCTGGCACACTGACAGTTGAATTGCGGGTATTGAGATGGAGGTGTTAGGGGTAAAGGGGCCAGCCGAGTGCCCTGTGCCCCGGTGATTCTCCGCCCTTCTCCCATCGCTTCTCCCAGGACTCTCTCAGGCAGAATCAGTACCAGTTGCTGTCAAGTCGACTCCGACTCATGGCAACTCCATGTGTCAGAGTAGAACTGGGTTCCGTAGTGTTTTCAGTGGCTGATTTTTTGGAAGTAGATTGCCAGGCCTTTCTTCTGAGGTGCATCTGGGTGGACTCGAACCACCAACCTTTTGGTTAGTAGCCAAACGCATTAACAGGGACTCCTCAGGCAGGAGAGCAGTATTTGTTCCTTTGCTTGACAAATAAGGAAGCTGAGACCTAAGGCTGTGACCCGGACATTCTGTGTGACAATGGGCAAGTCCCTTCCTCTCTCTGGGCCTTGGTTTCCCCACTTGACAAATTTGGGCAATGGACTTGAGGATCCCTGAGGGCCCGTCAACAGCTCTGTTGAGGGGCAACACCTTTATCCTGAATCTTCCCCATAAGGCCCTTCTCTGGGGCTCCCACACTCCCTCCCCGCCCCCATACAGGTGCCCCCTGCAGCAGCCCTAAACCACATCCCCAGCAGCCAAAGTGCCCTTTCAGGCACACTGAGGGTGGGTGCCCCCTCAGAGCGGGAACCAGGGAAAAAGGGTCTAAATCACCACATGCAGGATTTGGGGGAGCCCTCAGGAGGAAAGATCTTCATTTATTAACCCAGTCCTTCCACAAAAGTTTATCAAGAAGTAGAGTGTCGAGATTCAAGCTTGGGCTCTGGAGTCAGACCCTCCAGTTCAAATCCTGACTCTGCCATTTCCTAGCTGTGTGACTGGGGGTAAGTGATTTCACCTCTTTGCCTCCATTTCCTCATCTGTAAAATGTGGATGATGGTACACCAACCCAGAGGATCACTGAGAAAATTGAATGAGCTGATTCATGCAAAGAATTCAGGAGATGTCTTGCACAGAGTAAGTGCTTAATAAACACTTTCATCTGTTTATTCCGCGGAGCCTGGCCTGGTGCTGGGAGCTGGGGACGCAAGAGTGACTGTGCTCACAGTCTGATGGGGAAAGGAACAGCTACACAGAAAGGGACTTTTGGGGAGTGATGAGAACTATGACAGGGGAAGAAAGAGGGGGAGCTGGGGGAGCTCCAAGAGGGGCGCTGGCCCAGCCTGGGAGGAGAAAGCACAATTCCCCTGGAGGAAAGACCCGCAAGCTGGATTTTGCAGGGTGAGGAGGTGACAAAGAAGGGGAACGGTGTCCCGGGCAGAGGGAACGGCCTGTGCAAAGGTGCAGAAGCAGGAAAGAAGGAGCTGATCCTGGGAGCACCTGGGAGCTGGAGGGCAAGGTGCAGGGTGGGGAGCGCTGGTATGTCTGCCCGAGCTTCTTTTAGCAGTGGTTGGGGAGTTGGCTGGTGACTGCTTCACTGAAGACACCTGGGAGAAATGGAAAACGACCACTCAGAGATGAGGCAGGCCTGGGTGGGGGCGGGGGCGTGGACAAAACCGCCCTGGGCAGGTCCAGCTGCGACAGTCTGACTCCAAGGTCACCAGACCAGGAAGGAAGCTGCCCAGACCAGAGTGATCAGTGGTGGGCAGGGGACTGATGTCCTTTCCTAAGCTCCAGTTGGGGGCCAACAGTGGGGAGCTCTCCTGGTATTAGCACTGAAAGTCCCGTATCCCCGGAAACCCCTCACTCAGTCCCAGGCAAACTAGGACAGTTGGTCACCTAGTGAGTGGGTGTGCCTATGGCAGCCTCCCCACCCCCACACACCCTGGGAGATGAGCAGACTGACCGCCAGCTATCCTGGGCCTGCTACGGTGCTTCCGGCATCACGTCTGCCGTGCCCTTTGACAGAGGCTCCAAGGCTGCCTGCACACACCGTCGACCAGACCACCCTGCCTGTCCCAGGCTGCAGGGGCATTCCTGGGAGCCCCCCATCCACAGGGCTTGGGTGGGCCTGAACCGGCCCCACACAGTGAGACTGTGTGTCCCGGCCTCACCCACTACAGCCGGTGGCCCCCAGCGGCCCCACTGGCCACATAGAGGGCCCATTGACGCCTCAGCCTGGAGGTGGCCGCATCAAAGCTGAGGTTTGCTCGGTCACCTGGTAGGGCGGGAGGGTTACAGAGAGGAGGGGGAGGGATGGATACTCCTGAGCTGGTGGGTCTGAAAACCTTACCTTCCAGAAAGCTCTGAGAGGCCGGAAAAGAGCAGTGTCTGCTGACCCCAGTCTTGCCTCTCAGCCAGTCCAGATTCCTCCCTGGTTGGGGAAGATGAGGCCTGGGCCCCAGGCTCAGTAGCTCTTAGGCCCGTCTCCTACAGAAGCTTCTTCTGTAAACCCTTCCTCAGATCCATCACCCAGAGTGTGCCCCACTGATATCTGGGGGAGCCTCGCCCATCCTTCAAGACTGTGCTCAAGCACCACCTTTGCTAGGAGTCTTCCCCACAATCACCTGCAGCCCCCAGCAAGCCCTGTCCTCCCCTGAGCTGCCGTTCTCAGGCTGGCCTGGGGACTCAGTGAGTCATCCATGCCTTAGTGCTGCCGTACTGGTGTAGGAGCCCTGGTTGTACAGTGGTTAAGTGCTTGGCTGCTAACTGGAAGGTAGGCAGTTCAAACCTACAGCCACTCCACAGAAGAAAGATATGGCAGACTGCTTCCATAAAGATCACAGCCTTGGAAACCCTATTGGGCAGTAGTACTCTGTCCTATAGGTTGTTATGAGTCAGAATCAACTCGACAGCAATGGGTAATGGGGGCTGAGAGTGAGACTCATGCCTTGAGAAGTAACCAGAACAAGAAGCAGTGAGCCAACTCAGGAGAATGTTGGAGCGGGAAGGCAGAGAGTGCCACCTCCTTATTTTACAGACGAGGAAACTGAGGTCTAGAGAGTGATGAGGTCTTCTGAAACGTTATCTTAGTTTCTTACTGCTGCTGTAACAGAAATACCACAAGTGGGTAGAGTTAAAGAACAGAAACCTATTTTCTCATGGTTCTTGAGGCTGAAAGTCCCAATCAGAGTCTTGGCTGCGTCAATTCCTTCCTTGCTCGTAGCCCTGTGTGTTCTTTGATTCCTTGGTGTTCCTTGGTTTGTAGACAGTCCTCACGTGGCCTCTGTGTGTGTCTCTCTGTGTCCATTCTGCTCTTTTTATGACTCAGAAGTGATTAGATTAAGAACTCACCCTACTCAAGCGTGACTTAATTAGAATAACAAAGAAAACCCTATTTCCAAACAGGATCATATTTACAGGTATAAACCAGTTGCTGTGGAGTCGATTCCAACTCATGGTGACCCCATGTGCATCAGAGTAGAACTGTGCTCCATAGGATTTTCAATGACTGATTTTTCAGAAGCAGATTACCAGGGCTTTCTTCTGAGGTGCCTCTGGGTGAACTCAAACTGTCAATCTTTTGGTTAATAGTAGAGCATTTAACCATTTGCACCACGCAGGGACTCCATTTACAGGTATAGGGGCCAATATTTCAGTACGTATTTTAGGGGGACACACTTCAATTTATAACACATGTTCAATTCAGCAACAGGAAAACCAATTTTTCTCAGACAACCAGGGACCACCACCTGCCTTGCATAGCTTAGGAGTCAGACCAACTGAGTTTAAGCTGTTTAGTGGCTGTGTGACCCAACATATTAATTAACCTCTTTGAGTCTTGATTTCCACCTCTGTAAAATGGAGTGAGTAACACTGACCTCAAAGAGTGGTTGCAAAGAGTAGATGTGACCCTTCCCCTAAAGCCCTGCACGCAACACCTGGTAGATAGCGAGCACATGGCGGTGTCCACCTCCCAGTCTGCTAGCACCGGTTAGCCGTATCCCCAGTGATCCCTTGCCACTTGGCAGATGTTCCCATGTCTCATCCCCCTGCTCCTTCTCCAGCACTGACACTGTAATTTTCTTGGTGCCAGAGAGGGTGCACAGGAGAGAGACTGCAGAGGGGTTCCTGAGGGTCGGGGAGAAGAGGGCGCTTTTTGGAGAGAAGGTAGCATGAACTATAGTTGTGAGTTCAGGCTGCAGCCAAGCCCCGCTGTGTAGCTTTGAGCCAAGTGCTTTACCACTCTGTGCTTGGTTTTCTCATCTGTAAAATGGAAAGAACTCATTGTACCCACAAGGTCTCCCCTGGGTGGCATGAATGCTCAACTGCTAACCTAAATAAAGGTCAGCTGTTCAAATTCACCCAGCGGTGCTGGGAAAGAAAAACCTGGCAATCTGCTTTTTAAAAGATTACAGCTATGAAACCTTATTAAGCAGTTCTACTCTGTAACACACGGGGTTGCCATGAGTCAGAACTGACTCAGCGACAATGGGTTATGTTAATAGTACCCACCTCAAGCCTTGTTGGGTGGATTTAATGATAATGTATATTATGCACTCAACACAGGGACTGGCACAGAGTCAAAAACCCAAACCAAACCCACTGCCGTTGAGCCGATTCCGACTCATAGCAACCCCATAGGGTTTCCAAGGGGGTAAATCTTTACCCAAGCAGACTGCCACATCTTTTTCCCTCGGAGCCACTGGTGGTTTCCAACTGCCAACCTTTCGGTTAGCAGTTGGGTGCTTTAACCACTGTGCCACCACCAGGGCTCCCGCACAGAGTCAAGCCCTTCATAAATGCTGGAAGTTATTGCTATCTAATGTCCCTCTCCCTCTGCAAAAGATGTTTCTCTGACTCTGAGAGGGACAAGGAAGGTGAGAAGCCCTCTCCTCTCCCCTCAAGGCCCAACTTAATGGCTGTCCCCTTTGGGGCACCTTCTCTGGTCCTTTCCTTGTCCCTTCTAGTGCCTGCTGCTGCCCTACAGGTTGTTGAAAGGGTTACAGTCTCAGAGCACCCCAGCGAGGAGGTGCACAGAGCTTCTTGCTAAACGGATGGAGGAAAAGAAGAATGTATGAGGGAACAAGTGAATGAACCGATGATCAACCCAAGAGGTTCCCAGCCTCTCCCCTCACTTCCCCATCACTGTCTGGCTTTTTCTTTGAATGTTTGAGGCGAGAGCCTGCCACTTGCGTCCAGCAGACACAGGCATCGTGAAGGTTTAGCTTCCTCTTTGGGGTTTTCTTTCACGTCTGGGAAAAAATGTTTTTGGCAAAAGGTTCAGACTTACGTGTGAGCGGAAAGGGCAGATGCCTGTAACTTATGATTTGCAGGGCTGACTAAAATCAATCCCCCGCTCCACCCCCCAAAAAATCCTTCATTGTCTGACATGGTAACAAATTCCACCATTAGCACTCACTCCTTTGGGACAAACAAACTGTTGCCCACTCCGGCTTTTCTTAAGTGCTGGTCCCTCCTAGGTCCCTGTGGGAGTCCCTGGGTGGTACAAACGGTTTAAGGAGCTCAGCTGCTAACCCAAAGTTTGGAGATTTGAGTCTACTCAGAGGTGCCTTAGAAGAAAGGCCTGGCAATCTACTTCCAAAAAAATCTACCATTGTAAACCCTGTGGAGCACAATTCTACTCTGACACATCGGGTTGGCTACTGATTCGATTCTAGGTCATCTTAGCATCAATGAGTCCGCCTGTTCGGGTCACCTTTGTTAAGAAGGGAAAAGTAGCTGCTGTAGAGAAGCAGAAGGAATTGGGAACCGAAAACTTGGAGAGCTCAAATGGGAAAAATGGTGAAATGAAGGAGGAGGGGAAAGAGAGAAAGGCCACGCCCCTGCCCCCAAACCCAACTCACCTGGGTACCCAGTGGCTGTGGACCCCAAGACCTGCCCCCAACCCCAAAGTTTTCCTTCCAGCCCTCCGTCAGTGAACTGAGTTCTGCTCACCCGCCATGGAGGAAACGGCAGGAGACTAGAACTGCCGAGCCCCTTAACAGCCTGAGCACCCCCTCGTGCCAGGCCCAGAGTGGCTAGTGTGAGGAGCCTCACGTTACAGGTGGCAGGAGGCCCACAGGGAGAGACCAGTTCCCCCACATTCCCTGCAGAAAGCCTCCTCTGAGAACAGGGCAGCAAACTTAGAAAAAAGACAGGAAGGAAATACACTAAAATATCAACAGTGGCTAATGCTATCTGGTGCCATTATGGCAAGGAGCCTTTGATTTTTAATTATTTTGGTGATTGTGTGTTTTCTAAACTTTTAAATACTACCCATAAATTATTTTTAGGGTATTTCCTCTAAATAAATAATTTTTTATAAATTTATAAATAATCCTTCCAGGAGTAGGAGAGCTGGGCCTCCCCATCAGCCAGGACTCCAGCCTGGGGTCGGCCTGGCCTCGCCCAGTCCAGCCCCAGCCACACCACTGACCCCATTCCTCTTCCCAAGTTGCAGTGACTGTTGCCTTCCTCTCTGACCTCGGTCCCTGGGCTGTGGAGAAAGCATCTGCCCTGGGCTAGGCAGCGCCATGCATACAGCAGGTGCTCAGGAAAGGCTTGTGGCCTGGGTTGTGGTTCCAACCCAGAAACAGTTTCTCTGGAGAGACAGGACTAGTTTCCCTGGATTCTTATATTCTCGGTGCCCAGGACTTGAGATGAGTGGAGGATATATGAAGTGGGGCAAGCTGGTGTTGCTGATTCATTCAGTGGATATTTACTGAGCACCTACTACGTGCCAAGCACTGTTCTAGGCACTGGGGATTCAGCAGTAAACAAAACAGGCACAGACGCCTGCCCTCCTGGAGCTGACATTCTAGTGATGTGTGGAAAGAGGTTGTCCCAGGAAAACCCTGGTGAGATAGGCCGGCACTACAGCTACCAGTTTACAGATGGGGAAACTGAGGTCCAGAGAGGCAGCAGGCCTTGCCCAAGCCACACAGCCAGGGAGTTGCAGAACCTGTTCTAAGCTCCAGGGCCCCTGACCTTACCCCGCTCCAAGCCCCACTGAGTGGGCTCTCCCTCCTTGGCTGCCCATACCGCTCTGGTTTATGCCTTTCCTGTCTCTGTAGAGTCTCAGCCTTCCGGGGCTTCTATAGATGCCCCCTTACATCATCAGTTACCCATTAAATCCTCAGCACAGCTCTGTGTGCTGGGCATTGCTACCTCCATTGTAGACGTGAAAAAACAAGCAGACCCAGAGAGATGCATGACCTGCCCAGGGTCACCCTGGGAGGAGACCGCAGAGCTGGGCTTCATATCCGGGCAGACTGTCCCCAAAGCACAGCTCCCCTCTGAGGACAGGACACTGCATTCCTGCCTTAGCCTCGTGGGCCTTCCCTGCCCCTCTCCCAGACCCCTGCTTATGGCAGAGGTGCTAAAACTAATAAAAGGGGAGAGAGAATGAAGAAGGGAACAAAGTTCGTTGATGACTTACCGTGTGACAGGCACTGTGTTGGTTCCTTTGCAAAAGTATCTCACTTCACTTAACCTCTACAATAATCCATAGAGGGAGTGTTATTGTTATTATTATCCCCATTTTACAGATGGGGAAATCGAAGCTCAGCAAAGGAAAATGATTTGCCTAAGATCATGCAGTTAATAAGTGGCCAAGCCCAGATTCACACCAGGGTCTGTCTGACATCACAGCCAGCCCAACAGAACTCTCCCTTCTGCCTGGTAGATGTTTCCTCTTCCTTAAGGCTCAGTTCAAACTCACCACCTCCATGACTTCTCCAGGCAAGGTTATTCACATCCTCCTCTGTGCTCCCAGGTCACCTCCAGGCCCTTCTCAAATCCTTCCAGAAGGCTTCCTGGAGAGGATAGGACCTCAGACGGGTCTAGAATAGACAGCTTTTGGTAAGGAAGGAACACTGGTAGCCCAGACAGAGTGAATGGCATGGGAAGGCTTGTGTAGAAAGGGTTTCACAGAGATGGGAGGGCTTGTGGGTCCTGTGAGTCCCTGGGTGGTACAAATGGTTAACACACATGACTGCTAACCAAAAGGTTGGTGGTTCGAGTTCACCCAGGGGCACCTTGGAAGAAAGGCCTGGTGATCTACTTCTGAAAAATCAGCCATTGAAAACCCTATGGAGCACAGTTCTACTCTGACACACAGGGGGTCACCATGAGTCTGAGTTGACTCAACGGCAACTCGCGTGTCTTGTGGAGGGGTCTAGGGAGACAAGGCCGGGGAGGAAGGTGGCCCAGGCCCTGGGTTGGTGATGACCTTCAAGGCAGAGGGGTGCAGGCAGGATCTAACCTGGGCAGTGATGTGAGCAAAGCATCCTGTGGTGCACTGGGCAGCTCTCTGAAATAAGCCAGTGTAGACGTGCACCTTGAGCTGCATGTATGTGTGTGTGAGCAGAGACCACAGGGGCCCTCCCGCACAGCCCTATTTTTATCTCTCTCTAGACACACATCTGAGCAGCCGAAGAGAACCTGTTCTCATGCACGTAGAGTGCTCCACAGATGGCCACGTTTGTGGTCTGATGGGAACAAAGGGGCAAGGGCTCAGAGCAGTCAAAATGAGACCAACCTCACGCAGAATCCTGAGGACCAGGATTGGCTACATAACATGCGGGGCACAGTACAGATGAAAATGTGGAACCCCTGGTTCAAAAATCCTTAGGAATTTCAAGACAGTAATCACAGAGCATTAAACCAAGCATAGCGCCCTCCAAGGTGCAGAGACCTGAGTGACTGCACAGATTACACACCTGTGAACCAGCCGTAGACTGGAGGGCCCTCACCTGGAAACAAACCTCTGTCTGCCTTTCCTCCGTTTGTGCTTCATTCCTTCAACTTATGCAGCCTTCCATCCTTCATGAGTCCACAATTTAAAAATAATAATAATAAATTAAGGCTTGAGTGAGATCATGGGAGTCCCTGGGTCAGTGCAAATGGTTAACACTCTTGGCTGCTAACTGAAAGGTAAGAAGTTTGAGTCCACCCAGAGGCAACTTGGAAGAAAGGCCTGATAATCTACTTTGAAAAATCAGCCATTGAAAACCCAGTGGGGCAAGTTCTACTCTGACACACACGGGGTCACCATGAGTCAGAATCAACTCCACGGCAACCGGGTTTTTTTTGTTTGTTTGTTTGGGGAGAGATCATATCTTGAAGATTTTAGAACTAAATGAGAACATTAGGGAAAACACAAATCCAGCCAATATCCCCACCTGGCCTGTATTTTATGTGGTAGAAGACCTGGAGGATCCAGACAATTTAAAAATAAACTCCGTAATCTCAACACACAGAGAAAACCACTGTCATTCGGTGTATTTCCTTCCAGTGTGTTTTCCCTCCGTGTCCTATTTTTTGCCTCTACAGGGTCTCTCCCTCTCTGTGTCAGGCCATACAGAAACATGTGATGTATCCAGGAGCCTCAACAAGCATATTAATAATTATTACACATATACGTCACTATATGTCTAGGAAGAGTCTAGATCAGCCTTGTCCGATAGAATTTTCTGCAGTGATGGAAATGTGCTGTATCTGCACCATTCAATACAGTAGCCACGAGTCACAAGTCAATACTGAGTACTTGAAATGTGGCTAGTGCAAATGAGAAACTAAATTTTTAATTTATTCCACTCCAATTCCTTTTTATTTCAATAGCCACGTGTGGCTAATGGCTATCATGCCGGACAATGCAGCTCTAGAAAAGTGTATGCCCAGCTGTTAACCGGCTTATTTCTCAGGGTGGGATTATGGAGTTTTTCACTTTCCAACTCAAGATGTTTGAAAAGTTTTATGCAGGTATTGCTTTCGTAGTCAGAAGAAAGCTACCGATGACTTTCAGTTTTTAATACATTCGATTACTACAAAAGGAAAAAACTTCAGATTTTTAAAAGCAAGTCACCAGGGAAGACTGATCCTGGCAAAATGGGATCTATTTTTATTTTTCCTGTCAATGTGCAGGAGAAAGAACGTGGGGTTTAAAATCCAAAGCTATGGCTTTGTCTCCTGGATCCACCACTTACTGGTTGTGTAGCCACTTAACCTCCATGAACCTCAGTTTCCTCGTCTGTAAGATGGGGATATTGACGCTTCTGACCTCCCAAGACTGCTGTGAGATGGATTTGAACTAGTGGAGGCAATTCCCGTAGGGGTGAGGGATGTTACTCACAGCTTGTGCTGCCCCTGCCATTTCCTAGAAACCAGGAAGTGAGAGCGGCATCTCCTAAAGTGTGCACAGCAGACGTTGTCAGGTAGTCAGTGGAAATAAAGAGGCTCCAAGGACCAACAAGATTGGGAATGATTGTATTAAACAATGCTCAGAGGTTTTTTGGGTTTTTTTTTTTTTTTGCTGTGGGACTTCTCAGAGCCTTGAACATGCTAATGAACGTGGGCAGCTTGAAAGGGCTGGTGTGATATGGAGCCCATTTTGGAAAAAGCTGCTCTAGGCAGAGCTGTTAAATCCACCATGGGCTACAAACACTGTGGGGAGGGGAGGTATTTTTAAGAACCGAGAAATTTACCTGGGTCTTGAAAGGAAAATTTGCTGGATCCTAAGTACAAAAAAGGAAACCCTGGTGGTGTAGTGGTTAAGTGCTATGGCTGCTAAGCAAAAGGTTGGCAGTTCGACTCCACCAGGCATTCCTTGGAAATTCTACCGGGAAGTTCTACTCTGTCCTTTAGGGTCACTGTGAGTTGGAATCGGCTTGAAGGCAGCAAGTTTGGTTTGGTTTTGGGTAAGTGCAAAAAAGGAAAAGTGCAAAACTGAAGTTAATAAATGTGTAATTGACTGTCTAGAAAACATAAATTATGTCAACTCAACTCTTAGTTTTAGTAATATGAGCAGCAAAGACTTACATAGCTCTTACTAGCACCTGGCACTGTTCCAAGTACTTTACATGCTTTCGTTCATTTGATCCTCACAGCAACCCTACAAGGTAGATGTTATTATTAACCCATTTTATGGACCAGAAAACTGAGGCCCAGAAAGGTTAAGCCATCTGCCCAAGGTCACCCAGCTAGGGTTCAAACCCAGGCAGCCTTCGTCAATATCCTGTGCACCTCACCACAGCGCAGTAGCTATGAGTTAATTGAGGGTTTCCCCAGATCAAAGAACATCCCCCAGCTTCCACCAGACCTCTTCCTGGGAAAAGCTGGTGGCACTTCCAAGAGCCCAGCTAACGTCTCCTCCAGCCATGTGCAGAAAGGCCGGAGGGCCCCAAGTGGTGGGGAAAGCTGGTCAAAATCAGCTCTGCCACTTTCTTGCTGTGCCTTTGAGTGAGTCATTGCCTTCTCTGGGCCTCAGAGAAATGGGTCATCCTCATCTGAGAAATGGGTCAGTAATCTTTTGAGGACCAACAAGGGGAGCTTCATAAAACCTAGTGCATGGCCTACATGGAAGGCACTAGATGTATGTGGATCCTCTCATTCTTCCCTTCACCGCTGCATAGCTGGAGAAACGGAGGCCCAGAGAGGGGGCATGGTGGAAACTGAGCTCTGAGAGCACCCCAGGGAGCCGGGTCAGAATCTCCGAAGCCCGCCCGGCTTCAAGTGTGGTAGATACAAGCATACAAGCCCATTTATCCTTCTTACAACAGTCCCTCCCATGGGCCCTTTGGTGGGGACCTCTGGGCCCCTCTCCTTAGATCCCGCAGCCTCCCAGGGGCTCCTCCCGCCTACTGCAGGTTCTGCTTGATCCAGCATCATGCCCCAGGCCCATTGCTCTGGGCATCCTGCAGAAGTCCCCTGGAAATTCCCCCTCCGGTCTCCACTGCGGATGAGGGGCATGCACACAAGATGCCCCTGTCCCTGTTCGTGAACCCCCCTGCTTGCCCGAGTGCACAGAGAACAGAGACAACCATTGAGTCTCCTATAAGCTTTTACTACGGGCCAGGTGCTGGGCTGGCACTTTATAAACCAGTGGCTGTTGAGTCGATTCCGACTCATGGATACCCAACGTGTGTCAGAGTAGAACTGTGTTCCATAGCATTGTCAATAGCTGATTTTTTGGAAGTAGATCACCAGGCCTTTTTCCCAAGTTGCCTCTGGGTGGACTTGAATCTCCAACCTTTCCGTTAGCAGCCGAGCACATTAACCGTTTTCATCCCCCAGGGGCTCCTGGCACTTTATATACATTACGGCTAATTCTCACACCCTCACAAGGTAGTTATTTTTGTCCTCATTTTACAGAGAAGAAAAGCAAGGCCCAGAGAGGTTAAGTCACTTGCCTGAGTTGACACAGTTTGTAAGCGGTGGAGCTGAGGTTCAAATCCAGGGTCTGCCAACCCCTCCCACAGGGTCTCCCATGGACACCACCATGGGGCCTCCTGTGGACGCTGCCACGGGGTCTCCCATCAGCACAAAAGGCAGCCCCACACTTTCCCTGCCCCCCGACGCATCTGGGCTTTGTTGGGGTGGAAGGTGGGGGACTGACCCCCCTCTGGCAAGATCGGCTTCACTGGTGTGAGCCACAGCAGTCACACAGGACCCTGTGCTCAGAGGGCTGGGAGGAAGGAAGAAATTGAACCCCACTGGAGGTTTAATGCTCTTCAGTTACTGTCTTGAAATTCTCAATAATTTCATCTTTGAACTTGCGTTTGGTAAGTCCAGTGGGACAGTGGAGTATGCTGGCAGCTTCAGCCCACTTGGCAGTCCCGCCTCCGGGCGCCTCCCAGGGATGGTTCTCGGCAGTCCTCTGTTCTGTCCCCACCCAGCAGTCCCTCTGCCCCCGTGGACCCTGGATGCAGGAACACTGCACACCAAGTTTTGGCGTGGGGTGCCGGACGTCTGCGAAGGTCTGCGCTGGCTCCACAGTATCCCCATGCACGCAAGGGAGCGTAACATTAAATTGCATGTGAAAAACACCGGACAGGTCAGAAAAGCGACCACAGAAGGCTTTTATCCTTCTCTTTGAACAAGGGGCCCGTACTTTCGTTTTGCACTGGGCACCACAAAAAAATTCTGCTTTGAGAGTGGGGTGACATGCAGGACCCCCCAAAAACATGGTGCCAATCACAGAAGGAGCCCAGATCAGACCAGCCCTGTTAGTTTTTTTCCAAGTGAGAGGAGAGAACAACCTTTCTGAGGTGCAGCTCAGACTCCGGGGTGGTCCCATCCCAAGTTCAAGAGGCTTCTATGCCAGCCTGAGACTTCCTCAGCAGGGTGGGTTTCCCTGGCCTGGCCAGGTCTGATGCCATCCCCCAGCCCCAGCCCTCTGCCCTAGGGAGGCTTGGCCCAGAGCAGTGGGCCTGGGGGAGTGGGCGGGCTCCTGACCAGCTCCCTGTCCCTGCCCTCCTGAACAATGGGCTGAGGAGGTGGGAACCTGGCCTTGGCTTCTGGACACATGGTCACAAATGAAAAACCCACACAGGTCCCTGGCTGAGTGGGGAGGTAGGTTGAAGGTCATTCAGTGACCAGGGTTGGGATCAGTGGCAGCCTGAACTGGGGATCAAGCTGTGGTCAAGGTTAGGACTCAGTCTGTGGTCATCTGGGGACTCAGAGTAGGGCCCTCTGGGCCTGAGAGCAGGAGTCCTGTCTGTCTTGTTCACAGCCAAGTCCCCGTGCCGCATTGGAAGGCCAGCTCATAGGAGGTGCTCAGCAAATCCTGCTGAAAGAATGAATAAATGAATGAATGAACACAGCTTGCCCAGAGGAGCCAAGGCTGGAGTCAAGCCTTGAACTCTAGAGATGAATTTCATTTTCAAATCAGCCAGAAAAAAAAAAAAACAAGCCTGTTGCTGTCGAGTTGATCCATAGGGTTCCAAAGCTGTAAATCTTTACAGAAGCAGACTGCCACGTCTTTCTCCCTTGGAGGCTGGTGAGTTCGAACCTCCAACTTTTGGTTGGCAGCTGAGCACTTAACCACTGCGCCATCAGGGCTCCTGGGTATAGATCTTGGCTCTGCCACTTACTCCCCGAGGGAGATGTTTAAGCTCCTTTTACTCAGTCCCCTCATCTGTACAATGGGGAGAATAACAGCACCCATCCCCCAGGTTGTTGAGAGAATTAACTACAATAATATTTAAATTTCTCAACATCTCCAGCCACCGGCACTCGAAATGCTGTTGTTTGAGAATCAGTTCGATTATATTCAGAACACCCGCAGGCCCCCACCCCTTCAAAGATGCTCAGGGTATTCACTCTGCTTATAACATTTCAGGTGTTTTTCTTTTTAATGTGTTTTCCTGTATTTTCCAGGTTTTTACATTGTGCTCATATTACTTTTATCACTGTAAGGGGAGGGATTTGATTGCTGTTATTTATTAGCAGTATTGTTTTAAATAGACAATAAATAAAAGGAGGCAAGTCAGAGTCAGCTCGCTCCAATCCTTCGCTGGGGACTCAGCTTCCCAGAGGCCTGCACAGCATTTGGACCCTGTGCCCTCTTGCATGCTTCTCTCCCCCAACACGCACCCCTCCCCCACACGTGCCCCACCTTCAGGTTAGACCAGCAGCTGGCCCAGAGTGTTCCAGGTAGGACTGCTGGGTACACTGGGACCTCTGTCACAGTAGGTAACATCTAGCCCACCTCGATCTTAGGACCCTGCCCTGTGCATCCACTGACTCCTTAGCTCACCCCACACCCGCCCCAACCCCACCCCTCAGAGGCCACGCCCCCCCCATAGGTACCCTACTTTCCAGGAACTCCTCATTGTGGGACCAAGGGACATCTGGTAGTGTGCTCTGAGGGAGGCCACAGGCGGAGGTCACAAGGGGAGGCTGCTTTGCCTCTGCCCACTCCAGTTCCCACTTCTCTGATGCTCTGTGGCCAGGAAATCCTGCCTCTTCCTGTGGACCCCCAGAGGCCAACCTCTGGCCCCTGTCCGCTGGGCTGCAGCTTCCCAAGGGTCAGCTGTCACTGGAACCCAGAACTGGTGTGACAGGAGAGAGAGCCTGGCTCAGGACAAGTTTTCCCAGCTGCAAGAGGCCTTAGAGATGCCTGGAGGGGACCCGGCAAATGAGGAAACTGAGGCCGAGGGGAAGGGGCCTGCCCAGGGTCACCCAGCCAGTGAGGGCTGAGTTGGGAGCCCCCTGAAACCCACTCCCAGGACAGTGGAGACAACTTCCTAGGTGGTGAGGAAAGAGAATGCAAATAGGAAGTGTCCCCAGGGGTCTGGGTTAACCCCTTGAGCTCATCTCTAGCCCCTTCTTCCTGTGGGGTTGGTTAAAAAATAGCCTCCCATCTGCCCAGGCGGGGCAGGCCAGGCTCCATCTGGGGCTGCCAGGCCCCTCCCAGCTAAGCCTGGGACTGAGACCGGCAGGCTCCAGCCCCCCAGAGATTAGGTTTGGCTGCCTGTGGTGAGGCCGCCTGTCTGGCAGAGTTCTTTCTCCCTTTGACTCAGCACCGCTCTGCTGGGAGAAGCTGCAACCCAGAGGCTGTCATCTGAATCTCTGCTCTCCCATTCTATAGATGGGGACAGCGAGGTTCAGTGACCTCCTAAGGCGCACATCGAGCCAGGAGAAGGGGCAGGATCTATCTAGCTGTCCAACTTTTAGGCCAAGGCCCTGTCTGCTTGCTGGTGATGCTGGCACTGTGCCCCCATCAGGTAGCAGACAGCAGGTGTAGTGTGGCAAGGCCTTTGCACCTGCAAACCACAAGGCCCAGGGCCCACAGCTCCCAAGATCTACACAGTGTGGCTCCTTGAGAGCAGGAGAGTCATCTCACACAGGAGTCAGGCAACTAGGGGTAGAGCCCAGATCCCCTACTTCCTGCTCTGTGACCTTAGCTTCTTGAACCCTCAGTGTTCTCATCTATAAGGTGGGAGACAGCCACCCCTACCTCCAAGGGTTACTGTGAGGACATGCTGGGATGCACAGGACCTGGTACATGATGAGCTCAGTCAATGTATGATGTCTTTACAGCCTGAGGCTATGGGCACCCTCAGAGAGCAGTGACTTGTGTGACTGTTTCAATCAGAACCAAGTGTATGAGATGGAAATGATGAACCTTAGACCATAACGTGGACAAATGACAGAATAAATGGGTATTGTCAGCCCTGGATGGAACCAGTGAGGCCTTGGGTATAGACAGAGCTTTGCTTCAGAGGAGCTGGAACAATGTCCCCTGGCTCCTGTCAAGCCTAGGAGGCCAGGACTGCTGGTGGGCATGGGCGGTGTGAAAGGCCTCCCTACGTCTGCACTGGGCTCAGCAACCCCAGCACAGGTTTAAAACAACATGTGCTATATGTTCCCAATGTTATAAAAGAGAGAAAGGAGGGAGGGGAGGGAAGCAATAAGAATTAAATCTACACGTGCAGTATGAATACCAAAAGGCTAGAAAACCAAAATGTTAACAATTGTTCTGGGTGGCAGGATTATGGGTGGTTTTAATTTTCTTCACAATTTTATTATTTTCCAATTTTTCTTTAATGAATGTGTATTACTTTTATAATCAGAAAAATACATTTTTTTTTTTAAGAGACTGTGGTGGGGGCGGGAAGGAGGACTAGAACTTGTTCTTCCCCTTTTATAAACTCTAAAACTGAGGCCCAGGGTGGGAAAGATGTTCACTCATTCATTCACTCACTCATTCATTCTCAAATGCTTCTGGAAACTCTCCTAGGGCCAGACTCAGTTCTAAGTTCCAAGGCCACAGTTGTGACCGGTTTCTGCCCTCAGAAGGCCACAGTCTAGGGGAGTAAAGGACATGACAGCAAGTCCTTACAATGCAACCAGACAAAGGGCCATGGGAATAGTGAAGAGAGGGGGCCAAGTGCTCCTGGAGCATCAGAGACAGTCTGATAGACAGGGGCAATTTGGATAGGGCTTTGGTGTACGAGCAGGAGGAGAGAATGGGGGAGGGCAGCCCCACAAAGGCACGTGGGCTGTTGGAAAGAGAGGATGCAGGGGGCAGGCGGGGGGTGGGGGGAGGGTGTCGGAAGATAAAGCTAGAATGTTCTGTAAACCAGGTCTTCAAGGGTCTTGAATTGCCTGGCTCTGTCAGTCAATGGTTCTGTGACCTTCAGCAAGTTACTAAGCCTCCTGGTTCTCAATCTCATCATTTGGAAAATGGACTAATGAGCACATTGGGTTACTATAAGGATTGTGTGAGTTGATAATTATAGAGTGCTGGAACAGTGCCTGGCATAGCGGCTTCGTAGGAGAAAGCCCTGACCATCTGCTTCTGTCGAGATCACAGCCAAGAGAACCCTACGGGGCCGTTCTGTTCTGTAACAGGAGGTCACTAGGAGTGAGGAATCGACCCAAAGACACACAACAACGGTCTGTCTACCACAAGGGGTCAGAGAAGCCTCTCTGAGGAGGTGGCAGGGACCTGAATGTGGTAGGGAGTTGAGCCACACAGACAGAGCTGTCAAAGGCTTTTCAGGCAGAGGGAATGGCAAGTGAAAAGGCCCCTTGGAGTGGGTATGACTGGAGTGTTTGCGGACCAGCAAGGACACCAGTGTGGGGCAGCAGAGGGGGAGAGTTGAAGGAGGTAAGGACAGAGAGGTGGGAGGGGACCAGCTCACACAGGACCCCATCAAGGCTGATTGGAAAGGAGAATCAGTGATGTCCCTTCCCCTCCTGGCCTTCAACTGTCCCAAGCTCCCCACTCCCTAGTACAACCCTGTTCTGCTAAGCTGATACCCACCCAAAGAGTACTCACATTTTAATAGGAAACTCTGTGAGGCCCAAAGAACTAAGTCACTAATGATGACATTTCAGGCACAGTGACAGGTGGTGAAGAAGATATTTCAGAGTTAGGAGGGGTACATTGTCCCCTCGCACCACACCAGGGAATCAGC
Organism: Trichechus manatus latirostris; assembly: GCF_000243295.1. NCBI lineage: Eukaryota > Metazoa > Chordata > Mammalia > Sirenia > Trichechidae > Trichechus > Trichechus manatus. Next base: position 4,777,243 of record NW_004443984.1, read on the forward strand.
AGCCTTTGACATCAAAAGCTGAACTTTTCTCAGACGTATGGCAAGATGAGACGTAAGAGGGTTTCTCTTCAACATGAAGGATTCAGGTTAGATGTTAAAAAGAATTTCCTGTACTGTCAGGAAACTATGTCCCAGAAAAAGTTAGTAACATCTGGGAGACTCACCCTCAGGTCCTGGCTGAGGGACAGGGATCTCACATTCAGGGGTCAGCTGAGCTCCCAAAGTGACCTGGAGGAGTCCTGACCTTGGACTCCCCTTGGCCACTGACCATCTTGTGACCTCAGCAAGTCAAGTCGCCTCTCCAGACCTGTTTCCCCAACACAAGGAGGCTGGACTGAAGGACCTCCAAGGTTCCTCCCAGAGCTGACGAGCTGTTATTCTTACATTCTGAGACTCTGATTCTAGGGGTCTTACATTCTAGACAAAAAACTCGTAGCTGTGTGACCTTGGGCAGATTACTTAACCTCGCTGAGCTTCAGTTTCCCTATCTGTAAGTGGGATGATCATAGAACCCACCTCCTAGGGTAGAGTGAAGATGAAATGACTTAAACTATATAAAGTGCTCAAAACTGAGCCTGACACACAGCGAGCACTCAATAAACGGGTGCTATGATGAAGATTCTAGCATGCTTGGACTCTCAGATCCTCAAGTCTGTGACACTGTCTCCAGAAGACTGATATTTTGCTGGCTGTGGGATTCCAAGTCTCCAGACACCCCGCCCCCCACCAGCATGCCCCCAACGCCCTGGCCTCCCCCACGTGCTGGGTGGCATGCCTACCCTACAACCACATGAAAAGCCATTCCCCTAGGGTGTCCCCACACCTGGGAAAACCGGCAGCCTGCCCGGCGCTGGCCACACCCGGTGGCTGGAACACCAGGCAAGATCAATGAGGCCCGGCTCAGCTCCCAGCGCTGCCACCTTGTTCCAATCAGGGATGGGCGCCTTCCTTCCTGACCCCCTCCCAGCCCCAAGCCGCTGCCCACTCTGGGCCCTGCCCAGCTGCCCACATTTCCATCCCTGTGACCCCTGAGGAGTGGTGCCCACACCTGACTCCACAGTAGCAGAAGCCTGCCCGGAGTTGGGCAGTTGGAGACCAAGCTGGATGATGCTGGCACTGAGGAGCACTAGGCTGGGTGGCAGGGACCCGGATCTGGTCCTGGAGTTTGGGCATAGGGTGATGCTGCACAAGCCCCTTCCATCTCTAGCCTCATTTTCCTCAGCTGCAAGCCGGGTGGCTTAACTCCACCCTGAATGCTGTGGGAGAAGCAAAAGAGATAAGAGGTATAGAGAAGAGTTTTAGAAACTGGACTTTTGCAATACGAAGGGCGAAGCAGGGCGAGAAGCCGGTCCCCACCATGGTGTGGGCTCTCCTACCAATTCCCTTCTCCCTTCCTCTGCCTGGGTCCTTCTCAACCTTCAAATCTTGGCTCAGATGTCCCCTCCTCCAAGAGACTATCCCTGACCACCCTGTCTAAAGCATTAGTGACACCCTCTGCCCCCCATCCACCCAGTCACTCTCTATCCCTTATCCCAATCTGTTGTCTACAGTGTCCCAAGACACCATCTGGCATTGGCTTGTTTATTTATTTGCCTCCTTGTTTATCTTCTGTCTCCCTTCCTGGCATCGCAGCTCCACGAAGCTCCATGGCTGTCTTGTCTACTACAGTATCCTCAGCACCTAAAATAACCTGTGGCACACAGTAGGTGCTCAATAAATGTGTGTTGACTGAATGCATCCAGTGCCTCCTCCTCTTTCTGTTTCTGGTTCTCCTTTTCCTTTCTATCCATCTCTTCCCCATCTAGGTGCAGAGGTCCCCAGGGACAGGGCTGGGAGCCTTTTCCCCTGTGCTTTTGGGGACGGGCTAGACTAATAGGCCCTTCAGGTCATCAGTCCTCCCCTGATTTGACTGAGGCTCGTAGATGAGACGGTGAGAGGACCCAGCCCCACCCTGGGTCTGAGCACATTCTACACTCCCCTTCCAGGAGCAAACTCACACCAATAGCAAATGACCGAGTGGCCCAGTGTCTGAGCCTGTTGGGGATTTGTGGGCCTTTATTCAACTCTGCCCACATCCTCAGTACCTCCCCGAGGGCCTCCAGCCTGGTAGGCAAGGAGAGGACACAGCTCCTCACTCAGGGTTGGTGCCACTCTGGGAGTAGCAGTATCCCCCAACCCCAGCCATCCACCCCTGAGGTCCTTTGGTCCCTGGGGATCAGCTGTGGACCCCGGGGCCAAAGCCCTGTCTTGCTTCCATGGTGTCTGTATCCCCACGAAGCAGGCTGAGTGGCACAGATTCCAGGGTCAGGCTGCCCAGGTTCAAGCTCAGCTCTGACACTCACCTGTGGTGTGAAGTTGGGCAAGTTTTTCTACTATTAAAATGGGGGTGATGATAATGGTACCTAATACATAATAAGGTGGCTGTGAGGATTAAATGAAATAATACATGTAAAGTGTATACAGAATTACTCATTATTATCACTGAGGGGCCTGGCCCCTGGGGTGAGGCGCCTGCAGAGAGCAGGGCATAATTTTCGCATCGACAGATCTTGGTTCAAATTCCAGCTCTGCCCCTTCTGAGCTGGGTCCAAGAGACTTACCTCAGTGGAAGTCCTCGCCTATAAAGTAAGCCCAATGACATGTACCTGGGGCTGTTGGTGGGATTTAAGAAGCTCCACAGGGAACGTTCTCGGCAGGGGCCAGCTACCCAGAAATGCGCCATGTGTGGGCCTATCATGATTAGAATGGCTTCAATGCCACCAGATGACTTGGCTGAGAATGAGCAGGCAGATCGGACAATCTGATGGAAGAGACAATTCACTGGGGAATGAACACTCCCCAACTTCGATGCACCATGGGTAGTTTTTCAACTCTATGCAGTTTGGGGGGGTTCATTTTTTTTTCTAGAAATTTGGGTACAGGAGATTTTTTCCTACTATCTCTTGCTTTTCTTTAAAAATATCTTATTGTAAAATTTACATACACAAGAGCCTATAAAATATAAGTATTGTTTAAAGAATAATAATAAAACAAACATCTGTGTACCTGCCACCTAGCTTACCAAATAAAGCACTAATAGGACCTTCAGCTCCCAGTGTCCCCTCCCCAGTCGCATCCCTCTCGCTCCCCCTGCCATGGAGCTGAGGAGGGGGGCACTCTCCTGATTCGTGTATTAACTCTTCTCTTGCTTGTCTGTATACTTTTTTGCTTTCAATGTCATTTCCTATTTATAAGAGCAGAAATTTGGGGACTGCCTGAAAGGCCAACAACAGAGGATGTGAGCTATTGAGGCTACTGAAGGAGCTCACACAAAGGGAAGCGCAGGGGAGTTGGACTGTTCTGTCCATTTTACGGATGAGGACACTGAGTCTGGGCGAGGCCCAATATCACACAACTAGCAGGTGGAGATGCCAGGGTGGGACCTCAGAGCTGGTCAGAAATAGAGCTTTGGAGTCACTCCGTTATTGGTTCAATAAATGTTTCCTGTGAGCCAGCCCTGTGCTGGTCACTGGTATCTGGTCCAGCCTCCAGCCCCATTTAACACTTGAACTCCCTCTATGATATCCTGGCCTCAATCTGAATACCTCCCATAACGGGGAGCTCTCTATCTCCAGAGGGATGTGATGGGTCTCAATTCTATCTCTAGCTAGCTCTCAATGCTTCTTTTCCTTGCATGGAGACCAGCTTCTCCCTGCACCCACTGGCCCTAGTTCTGTCCCCAGCATCCGTGTGGTCCCTGCCACCCAGGAGCTCTTCACAGATCTGAAAGTGGAGCTCTCACCTGCCCCCACCCCACCCCACCCCAGCCTGCTCTTCTCCAGGACAAATGTCCCAGTTGCTTTAACAATTCATCATATGACATGGTTCCAAGATTCTTCCCCATGCTGAGGTCCCTGGGGGTGTCATGCGAGTCCTAACAGAGGGGGCTTAGGCTGACTCCCCCTCCAGGGGTGGTCAGGCCACAGCAGCTATTTCTGAGCTCCCACTGAATGCTGGGAGCTTCTTCACAACCACCCTTGAGCAACAGCAATTATCTCCATTTTACAGGTGAGGGGTCTGAAGCTCAGAAAGACCATGTGTCGTGCCCAGGGCCTCTCAGCCTGAACCTAGGCCCCAGCCAATGCTCTGCCCTCCAGCCCAGGCTGCCTCAGGAGGGCCTAACTGCAACCCTCCTGTCACAGCCACCTTTCTCTGGGCCAGGAGGGTGGTTGCAATAGGAGTTTAAATCCCCCCACTAGATGTTCAGAGCTCGGGGCTAGAACTCAGATGCTGGGGAAGGGTCTGGAAGACCCAGGGAGGCAAACCACCCAGAAAGTCAATGCCTCTGAATTGAAGAAAAGCAGAAACTACCACAGGCAGGGTTCAACTCCTCGTGGAGCTGATCCGGAGAACAAATCCAAAGCTCAAGCCCTGACAAACACCTCCTCAGTGCTTCCATGTAGATTTCTCCACACAATGGTCTGTGTCTACACAACCTTTGTGTGTCTCTGCTTGTGTGTGTAACTCCCTACGGGGGCCTATATGTGAATCTATACCAGTGGGGCTGTTCGTGTTGACGCAGATAGATGTGTGTCTTTGTAGGGGTGCCATTGCATACACACACACTTAACTGTTTACCTGTGTGGCTGCACCATCACAATATCAGCCTCCAGCAGAGCTTGTCCACACAGGTGTGCATGTGAGTGTGTATGAGAGAGGGTACCCATGAGGATGGGTGTGTCAGTGTGCCCACGAGCGCGTGTGCTGTGTGTGTGTGTGAGTGTGCCCATGAGGAGGTATGTGTGTACCCGTGAGCATGTGCACTGTGTGTTTATGTGTGAGTGCGTGACTGTGTGTGTGCTTGCCCGGGGTCCAGTGGAAACTGCCTCATCCTGGCCTCCGGCTGCTCTAGCCCTCGCTTGTCTCTCAGGTCCAAGAGTTTGACCCTTTCCCTCTATTCTGTAGCCAAATTATGATCCCTGGAAAAGAGGTCTTTATCAAGGAAACACTGAGACAACCTAAATGTGAATGGGAAAAAACGGATGCCACCATCCCCTTGGGTACATTTTTCCTAATAGGAGTCTTTAGAATCTACCAAGGACCCCTGGCTGTGGCTCCCAGGCCTGGGCACCAAGGGAGGCTGATAAACTGGGTTCGGGGAGGGGGGCAGGACAAGAGCAAGTGAGCTAGGCTGTGGCTGGGCCCTCCTGAAGGCTTGTGCAGAGATGGATGGGTCACGAGGCAGGAGCCTCGGAGGTGGGTCCAGCTGCCTGTGAACGTCCTGTGCGATCTTGAGCAAGTCGCTGACCCTCCATGGGCCTCGGTTTCCCCAGCTGTGGGGTGGGGAAATTAGCAGACCTGTAGTAGGTTGATATGGAATTCTAGAACATTGAAGATGGACAGGCCTCCTGGTGATCAGGTGGTTCAATACACTTATCTCCCTGCTCTGGAGTCTGAGGCCAAGAGAAGGGATGAGACTTTCCTAGGGCCACCGAGCAAGGGACAAAAAGAACAGCTCCACTGGAGCTAGCAGTCAAGTCCATGAGTCTCAGGTCCAGCCCAGGCTATGGGATATGACCAAACCCCAACTTTCTATGATTCATCAAGGATTTGGACCCCTTTGAGTTTACCAAGGTATATTATTGCAAGGTATAATTTCTTCTCCAACCAATGAGGGTGGCAGAGGAAGACTGGGACATGAAATAGCAGAGGCAGACGTAAGGAAAGACTTCCAGGTGTTTAGAATGGGGAGTAGGAGGTCACTGGTATCTATACTCATCATGGAGAAAGCTAATAAACATAAGTGGCACAAACAACCCTAAAATTGGGGACACCTTCCCCCACTGGCCATATGGATACCGGCCTAGGTCCACTGTTGCACAGCTTAGTACCTAGCCCTTGGTTAACTGTTGACTGTGCGTGACCTTCAGCATCTTCGCCTCTTGGGCCTCAGTTATCCCATTTGTTGTTTGGGAATAATAAAGTCTGATCTCAAGCCCTGAGTTCAAATCTTGGCTTCCTTGCTGTGTGGAAGCTTCTCTGCACCTCAGTTTCTGTATCTGCTCAATTTATAAGGTTGCTCTGCCATACGCCTCAGATAATGTAAGCAGAGTCTGTAGTAGGTGTTCAAGACACACTACTCCCCAAGTGTGGCCAGGTAGTAGGGGCCCAGAAGAGAGGCAACAACTGGCTGATGGGGTAACCTGTGGCCGATCGGTTATAAAATGCTCAAAGCCCACTGCAAAATGCAAATGTGAGCCCTTTGTTCAAAAGTTATTAAGAATTTAAAAGCAGTGGCAGCAGAGTATTAAGCCAAGCATAGGGCTCTCCTGAGCATGGGTCGTATGCCCTGGGATATCTGTGGGGGCTCAAACCCAGTTCAGGGGAAGGGGCTTGAGGCCCTTCCACTGTGGCTTCCACCACTGTGAGGAGGACCATGCCCTCCCTGCCCCAGGGCAGCAGCTGGCATGCTGACCACCCAGCCCTGCTACTCTCAGTGGCCATGGAAGGCGGCATAAAAGCCTGACTGTTCTCCGCCTCATTATGCCCGTTTTTATCTCATGCCATGCATACAGCACATAGTTGATTTCTTTCCACAAAAGGGCCACACTTTTTCTCTTTTCCAAGGCAGATGCTGGAAAGCCATGTGGCTTTTATTGCTGGCAGGAATGTCTGAGGCGTTCCTTCGCCACCACATGAAATGGAGCTGTAATCTTCATCTGCGTAAGGCCAAAGCCCCCGGTCTCCTCCGAGCCATCGGCCTCTGAGATTAATTAAGGCTTCACAAGGACTGACAGTCATTAGGACTTTTTTGGGAGGTGGAAAATCCCTAATGGGGCTGCTGGGCCTGGGAGCTGCTGGGCGGGCGGTGGGGCGCCGAGGGACTACCACCGAGAGGAAGGTGTCTGGACAGGCAGCCGGTGGGAGGTCAGAGCCAGGCTTTGCCCCTGGCCCAGACTGTGAACTTGACTGAGACTCTTCTCCTGGGCCTCGGTTCCGCCATTCGATAAAGGGGGGTTTGGGTAGGAGTCTGTTGAGTCTGATGATTCTTATGCCAGGATTCTAACTCTATTGCATGATTGTAACTGCAAGTGTCTGATTGTGGTCCATGAGAACAGAGCTTGGCGGTCAGGAACGTGGCCCTGGGGCCAGGCTGCCTGATTGGAATCCCAGCTCCAAGGCTTCCCAGTTGTGGGACCTTGGGCAAGTTACTGTGTCCCTCTGCACTTCAGTTTTCTCCCCTGTAAAATGGGGTGAGAACAAAGCTACTCCATAAAAACACTGTGAAGCCTGGTTGAGTATGAAGCGTGGAACGGGGCTGGCGTGCTATGAGAGCTCAATTGTTGTCGGTAATGATTAATAGAGCCCAGGATTCTAATCCCATGTTGCCAATCCTATTCCAAGAATTGGATTCTGACTGGCTCCTATTCTTGCCACCTGATTATGGCTTGGAGGCGCTCAATCCAAGGACCTGTCTGAACCTGGAAATCCTGCTGTCCTTCCTTCACTGTAGGGTATGCAAGAGGTGATAGCCACTCTGGGGAGCCCCTTCTCTTGCCACCTGCCAGTGATGAAGCCCCATCCTGGGGCTGGGGAAAGGGCACAGCTTTCCCAGAAGCCTCCTCGGGCTTCAAGCTACCCGGGTCCTTCTCCATGCTTCCCCCCTCCTCAGTTAGTAGTCCTCTGATTTGATGTCTTTGCAAGTAGCTCTGTGTCCGCCCACTGCTAAGAGTCTGAGTCCCAGCAGGGTGGAGACAGAGCCAGGATCAAGCAGTCATGTTGCTAGAAGGGCCCTTGAGACCTTCTTATTTGAACCTCTCATGTTCTAAGGCTCAGAGAGGTGAAGCTGTTTACTCAGGGCCACACAGCTCTAAGAGACAAAAAAGGAAGGCAGGAACCAGTATTTGTTGAGGAATCTACCATGACTTTCAACTCATAGCAACCCCATGTGACAGAGTAGAGCTGCCCTGTAGGGTTCCCTGTGTATTCTGCCCTCCCTACAGCCCCGCAAAGCCGAGATGATTCATTTTCTCCATTAAAAGCAAGGAAACTGCTGAGAAGTGAAATGATCTGCCCACATTCACACAGTTCGAAAACCAGGCAGTGGAATTCTAATTCAAACCCAGGGCTCCAGGATCCCAGGTCTTAGAGGGCTGCAGCCAGGACTTCCAAACAGTATGGCAAAGTTCAAGGGAAGTACTCAGTTGAAGCCCTGTGGGGTATGTTGAGGGGGTGGGGGCAGGAAGTAAAGGCTGCTGGGCCAAGTCCTTTTCTGGCCAGGCCACAGCTAGGGGGTTTAACAATCTGGCACTTTCTGAGAGGCACATACCCAATAGAACAATCCAGACGTGGATGAGAAAAGAGGCTGGAGACCCTATCAGCTCTGCTAACTCTTTCCTGAGGAAAAAGTTTACAAGCAAGGGTGGCAGAAGACAAAGGATGCCAACTATTGATTCAATACCTTCTGTGCCTTCGTCATATGCTGAGAGTCCTGTTAGCCTCACAGTTAAAACAACTGTTGTTAGGTGCCATTCAGTCAATTTTTGACTCATAGCAACCCCATGTGACAGAGTAGAACTCCCCACAGTGTTTCCTAAGCTGAATTTCCACGTCTCATTGTACTCAGTCTCAAAGACTTGAAGCCACTTACTTGGCAGACTAAATGCCACTGAATGGCGGAACAAGTTTCAAACTTAGGCCGGATTCTAACCTCCCTCCCCTCAAGTCTACACAGCCCTTCCTTCTGGGGTCATTTTCATTTTGTTTGGAAGAGAGGTAAGCTTGGTATCCTGTCCCCAGGAGGCCCAAGTCTGTCTTCAAGGGTGCTTCTGAGGGAAGGGTTTGAGAGAAGAGGAGCTCAGCCAGGCTCTGACAATAGTTTGCTGTGTGATTCTGGGTGCCTGTGGCTGGGGACAGTGAGGGGCAGAGAGCAAGCAGATATAGGGCTTTCCAATTTCTAAAGATTTAAAACAAAATGCTGAGGGGGCTTGGAGTAGGGCAATAGATCCTAAGTGACCCAAGACCACACCCCATCCTCAGTTGCTAAACCTGGCATTGGGAGGGAGGGGTGTGACAAGGTCAGAGCAAATCCCAACCCCCCACTCACCCAGGAGTGGCCAGGCACATCTGTGGATCAGAAAGCGTAGGGGCTGAGAGGGCTGTGAGTCATCACATAGTCCAGCAGCCTCTGCTGGTTTTACAGACAAGGAAAACGCTCAGGGAGCAGAGGGCTGCCAGCAAATGAAGTTAGCAGCAGGGGCAATTCTGGAACCCAGGCCTCCTTGCCCCAGCTACATGCAAGGCAAGCCTTTGGCCCCAAAACCTTGTGACCTGCGGCAGGAGGAGCAACCCCAACGCGGCCCTAGACACAGTTCATTTATTTGACACTTACTGCATGCCACAGGCTTTTAAATCTCCACCCAACACCTTATGAGGTAGTTGGTAGTATTGGCCCTATTTTACAGATGAGACAACTGAGGCACAGGGAGATTAGACAACTTGACCAAGGCCACACACAGAAGTCATCAGGAAAGCTGGGAGCTAGACTTAGACAGGCTCCGCTGCTCTTAACCATAACTCTCCTCTGTCTCTGTCTTTCTAGGCTCCCCACCTTCACCCCAACCCAAGCCACAGCCACAGGACACTGATAATGGTAACAATGATAAAAGTGCTCAAATGTTTAGGAAATGCCAGACTTTGTGGAAAGCACTTTACAAATCTGATCTCACTTCGGTCTAGCCTTGGCCATGCGCCTTCTCTCTTTGAGCCTCAGTTTCTCGTTCTGTAAAACGGACAGAATAAAATCTCTCTACACTGAAGAGGTGGCATGAGGGTTATCAATAATTGGGGTAGAACTCTCAGCACACAGCAGGCATTCAATAAACTAGGGCAGTTAGTATTCATAAACCCAAAATGACAGGCAGGGAGGGCAGTACAGACCCAACCGGTGGAAGCCGAAACCAGAACGCTTTTCCCTGGCTCCTGTTAGGGCCTGCTTCCTGCCCTCTGTGCCAGGCCTGTCCTGGGACCCCCACGTGCTGGCGCACTCCTTCTCCCTCACTCTCCTTCCCTCCTGACAGGGTTCTTCCACTAGAGAAGGCGGCAAGGTGCTGGGTGTGGAGGAAGGGGCCGCGGGCTCCAGCCCAGAGGTCACAGCGAAACACGCTTGGGGTCCTGCGGAGAGCAGGCTGGCACCTGGAGGCACCGTGGAAGCGCGGAGACGCGGCCAACTCTGGCGTTTCCCCTCGGGCGGCAGGCGTTGGGGTCGCATCCAGCCGGGAGGCGGCGCCCGCAGCCCCAGCGTGCTCGCCCTGGGCCGGCCGGGCTCGGGCAGCGGGCTCGGGAGAGCAGACATCAGGCCGGGACTCAGTTCCTGTCTTGCTTCTTCTCTGGGGACCGGGGCAACATCTCTCTCCCGTTCTGGGCCTCAGTGTTGCCATCTGTAAATCGGAGGCTACAGCTGATCCTGCCTCAATGCGCTGAGGTTCTGTGGAAGAGAGCGTGCTGGGCCTTCCTGAGTGACCCTAAAAAACCCATTGCCGTTGAGTCCATTCGGACTCGTAGCGACCCTATAAAACAGAATAGAACTGCCCCATAGGGTTTCCAAGGAGTGGCTGGTGGATTTGAACTGCCAACCTTTTGGTTAGTAGCCGAGCTGTTGTCACTGTGCCCCCAGGGCTCCTTGAGTGACCCTGGCAAGCCCCTTTCTGTCTACGGACCCCCGTTTTGAACTGGTCTGCTGATTTCCAAGTCCGTGGCTGCTAATAACAGGATTTTATGGCTTCTAGCTCTCCGCAGCAGCTAACAACAAGCTCCACCACCATCATAATAGCACACCAGCACCCGTTGCGGGGGATTCGATTTCGACTCATAGCTACCCTATAGGACAGAGTAGAATTGCCTGTAGGGTTTCCAAGGCTGTAATCTTAAGGAAAGCAAATTGCCACATTTTTTCTCTTGCAGAGTGGCTGGTGGGTTCCAACTGCCAAATGGTGACCCTTTGGTTAGCAGCCAAGCACTTAACCACTGCACCACCAGGGCTCCTTTGTATATGTATGTGTATCATACAGTATATGTCTATGTATATTGAGTCAAGAAAAGGATTTGATGGCACCTAAAAACATATGTCTATGTAGATGTAGATGTATATACCTGACTCTTCCCACTACCTCATTTAATCAACGGTGGGGGCGGGGGGCGGGTGTGGATACCAGGTGGTCTCTCTGCTCCCCAAATTTTAAAGCAGATCTAGCTTTTAACCTGCTCTGGTCCTTACTAGCCAGGTAAACCTCGAGCAACTTTCTTCTTTGGTCAAACGGGCATAACGCGTTCTGCGTAAGATTGATGTGAGAATCGAATGATGGCGTGTGAAGTCCAAGCACAGCGCGTGGCGCGCGGATTTGGCGATAGAACATCAGCAATCGCAGTTGTTAACTGTTCTCGTTTTACCGGCGGAAGAGGGGGCGGGTGGAGACCGAGGCTCAGAGTGCAGACCCTTGGCGGAAGTCACACAACTGGTCAGTGGCAGCGCCAGTAGCTGCAACCTAACCACCGTGCTCTCCCGGGCTCCCCTCCCTCCACTCAGAGCGCAGCCTTTTCCCAAAAAAATAAGAAATAAAACCAACCACAGTAACTGTGTGAAGACACACTTGTCCTCCCGCACATTCACGGGCTTTCCAGAGGTTGTCCAGGAGAGATGGCCCCAGAGCTAGGTTCTCTGGGGTGAGGGCCCCAACCATGCAGACGACAATCTCTCAGCCTAGATATATAACCAGTTTTCACTGATTCTAAGATGAACTTTTTATATACAGGTGAGTCCTAGTTTAATTAGCAGCATTTCTTTTCTTTCCCATCAGCCAATGCCCCCCCCCAAGGAGTCTTTAATCCCAATTGTGAAATGGAGGGATAAGAATTACCTCCTTGAGGAAACGGCTCTGTGAGGGGCAGGGACCTGTCCAATGCCCCCCCCCCCACACACACACACACCTAGACTTGGAGGGCACTGGGCAGGAGAGAGGCTTCTTCACAGCTCCAGGGCGGGGGATGGGGCAGACAGAGAAATCTTCAGCTTCTAGAGGAGAATTGTCCAAGGTATTTGCTGGATTGAGAGCTTCTATGGGACTCAGGATAAAGCAGACAGATGCCTCCTGGGGGGAGGAGGAGTGGTGGCTGAATCCCAGTTGCTACTTAAGAAAGTGTTTGTCTGTTGGGAGATCCAGTGGGTTTTCAGAGTGAGGGTCTAGGGTCTGAGAGCCTAAGGAAGGGGGAGTTGTCAAGATCCCAGCTAGGGTGGCCCTGTGATGGTTGCTGGAAAACCCTCCTGCTTGGTGACTTTGCCTGGAGGCAGGTCACAGATGGTCCCTACCTCCCCCAGGCAGACCCAGGCAAACCAAGGAGGGTGGGACTACCACAAACTAGGCTCTGCATCCTGGCATTTCACAGATAGGAAGTGTGAGGCCCAGAAAGGGAAAGGGACTTGCCAAAGGACCCCACAAGGGATGACAGACCTTATTTTTTCATAATAACAACAGTGACAGCTTGCATGGATAAAGCACCTCCTATGTGTCAGGCCTGTGCTAAGCACTTTACACACAACAATTCTGTGGAAGCCACTATTGTTACCTCCACTTCACAGATGAAAAAACTGAGGCACAAAGAGGTGTGAAACAATTTCCACAAAATCACCATAGATAGTGAAAGAAGACAAACTCAGGGAGTCTAACTCCATACCCAAGGCTCTGAGGGGTTCTCTTTCCGCAACCCATGGACTTCTAAGAAGGTTCTCCAGAGGGTACATGTCCATTCCATGGTTGGGCACCTTGTGGCATCCTGGATGCTCCCCAGGCACCAGGACTCTGGAGGAATCAGACCTGCCCTTGGAAGCCCTCCAGCCGGCGGGGAGACACGTGCTGGCACCTTGCCGCCATGAATGCACTCAGAATGCACTCCTAGACACCCTCGGGAGGCAAGTGGCCAGCTGGGCGCCTGTCATAGGGTCATTCTGACCCCTAGAATCCCTTCCCTGAGGCAAAGGGCCAGGGCAGGAGGAGTGACCCCCGGAACCTGGGCTCTGCAGGCCCCATGTTGGGTCCCAGTTTACCCGACTCTAGGCCAAAGTAGGAAAGGGAAGTGTCCTGACTTCCCTAGTCCTCACCCTGCTGCAGACAATCTGTGATGGGGGCCATAAGAGAGAGGCAGGCTGTTAGTCCATCATTCCTGAGGAGGAGAGGCGACATCTATCCATGGAGAGGGTATCAGGGTGTCCCAGGTGGGGAGTGGGCAGCTGTCCGTCTGTCGGTCAAAACAGCAAAAAAGAGATGGCGGTATGTCTGTCAGTCCTGCATGGGGAGGACATGGGGTGGTCGATGGAAACTGGGAACTAGCTGGCCTGTTCTTTTGTGCGCTCTCCCTTCCCGCCTCTCCCCAATGGAACAGGAAAGGACTTTGTGGAAGAACGGTCCTGCTGGTCAGAGGGAGCAGGGACCCTCAGTCTGTCGAAGATGGGAATGGAAAGCGTCGGTCCCTGGGAGGCGGGGAGGGCAGCCTTCGGTCTGACAGAAAGCCGTCGGTTTATCCAGACGGAGCAGCACAGATTTTGAAGAACTGGCGGGCTGTCTGTCCAAAAACTGTAGCTCATAGGAAGCAGCCTGCCGCGCTTGGACGCGGAGACCGCAGCTGGCGCGCATCTGTGCGCAGGACCGGTCCCAGCAACTCCGCGGCTGGCAAGGCGCAGGTTCCAACTAGCGGTGGCGCCCGGGACTGCTCCTGCCCCGGCGGCCACTGCGACCTCCGGCTGGGGCCCCAAGCGCCCGACAACCCCACCCCCTGCCTCACGCGCCCACGGGCAGCGAGCGCCCTCCCGAGGGCCGCAGCCGCGCCGGGTCCTGTGCCACGTGCCGGGGCCCAGAGGAGCCCCATTCCCTGGAAACCCGTTTGCAAACCCACGGCAGGTGGGAGGGGCAACTAAATCAGGCAGAGGGGCAACTAAGGGCGCGGGTGCAAACCGAAACCACCCTCCGAATCGAATTTCTCAACCACAGAAACAGCGAGTCCTGGCCCCACAGCCACTCGAGGGCAGCAAGCGGTGCCCGTCCTCGCTGGCCCCCGGCCCTACCTGACCACTACGTGGTGGGCCTTTCCCCGGGAAGCTCCCGCATGTTGGGCGCACTGAGGCCCCGATCCCTTGCTTTCCTCATTCCGCTGCTCTTGCCAGGGCTCCCAAGGGCCAGTGGACCGCCCTTGGCCCAGGATTCGCAACTCCGAGGAAAAGACCCTCTTAAAAGATCCAGTAAGAGACTCTCACCATCCCCGCTTTCGAAACGGTCTGAGAGGCTGAAGTGAGGTCCCAGGAGGGGACGGGCCAGCTCTGCGGGTGGTCGGCATTGGGCCACAGCTGTCCACCCAGGAGCGCACGCGGGGCTTGATTTCGTTTGGCTACAACGAAATAGCGTGCACTGGACAGGGGTCAGATCCAGGGTAGGCTCTGATGGCCGCCGTCGGGTCCTTTGTTTCTTTGCCCACGAGGCTTGAAATTCGTCGTTTTGCACCTGTCAAGGGCTGGAGGCAACGAAAATCCAGCCCAATCTCCAAAGCTGCCGGGAAATCGGGCGCGCATTCGTTCCGGAGAGTCGGGAGAGCGCATCTAGGCCAATAATCTGGAATGTGTGGGGGGCTTGATCCTTCGGGTTCCCCTCCCTTTTGTGGCCCGTTCCTAGGCCCGCTAGCCTGGCCTAGGACTCGGGAGAGGAGACGGCTCTTTGCCTTGAAGCCCCAGGAGTGGTTGGGCCCTGCGGCTGGGAGTGAGAGCGGAGACCCAGGGGCTTGGCGGCAGGCAGCGTCTTGTCAGAGGTGTCCGCGTCCCCGCGGCGCGGCCGGGGCTCACGGGTCCGGGAAGACGTGAGCTCGGACCCGCGGGGGCCATGTTCCATCCACATGGAAGAAGAAAATTCTCTTCTCTGGAAACGGGGCCCTTAACTTTGCAGTCACTCCCGCGTTCTCTGTCCTTTTCTTCCCGCCACGGACCCACGCCCTCCTCCACCATCCAGGACCGGGGTTGCATGGGCGGAGGAAAACAGTCTGGGGCAAACATTCGCGTTTTTCAGGCCCCTTCATGTCTGCCAAAGCGCCACAGGCCGCCACAATGAAGAACGACTCAGCGAGGCCTGTGCGATCCTGAAAATTGTTTTGCGGGGAGAGCGGAGAGGAGCGAGGTTAGTCGCCCCTGAGCCAGATGCGGGCCCTTGGGGGACTCACCCTCCCTCTGTCCCCAGGTTGGCACCAGGGCCCCCAGGCCAGAGCCAAAGCCTCGCAGGGCTGGAGCTGCAGAAGGGCTGGCGCGCTGTCCCTGGCCGGGCCGGACGGCGCGGAATCTCTTGTGCGACAGAGGCTGTAGGTTCAAAATAATTTACAGGACGGGGGATGGGGAGCTTCTTTTAGGCGGTTCACCGCTGGGTGTCACCAGCCTTGGGGCCCTCGCAACCCCCAGATGAGGGTAGAGGTGTCACAGGCCCAGGGCAGCTAGAGCTCGGGAAGCTGCGGCCACGGCCAGCTGGGAGGGAAGAGGAAAGGGGGGTTGCAGCCCTCGCGTCAGGGGAGACGCGACCCCGGAGCCTTTTGTAGGGTCCGGACGTTTTAAACAAATTTTTAGCATCGGCGGGCTCCCCAGAACTCTCCAGGGGCCCTCAGCTACAGCGCTGGGGCCTCCGACTCGGGCGTACTCCACGGGGCGGGGCTGTCGGAGGCCGCACCCTCCCCGTTGGGCCGCCTTTGGCGGTCCCGGTCCTCCCCCGGCGAGTGCCGCCAAGGTACCCGCGATGGGGGCTCCCATTGGCTGCGCGACGCGTCGCTCGGGGCCGGCCCCGCCCCCGCGGGCCCCGGGGTACTAACCCCTCGCGGCGCTCGCGGCGCCTCCACTTGATTCTCGAGGATTTGTTGTGGGGCCGCCGCCGCGTAGTCTGTGGGGCGGCCGTGGGCGGCTGTGGGTGGGGGGAGGCGGTGGCGG
>NW_004443984.1:4793500-4841232 GCF_000243295.1 Trichechus manatus latirostris
CGGCGGCGGCGGCGGCGGCGGCGGCGGCGGAAAGATGGGCGAGAACAGCGGCGCGCTGAGCGCTCAGGGGGCCGTGGGCCCCGGCGGGCGCGCCCGGCCCGAAGTGCGCTCTGTGGTGGACGTACTGGCAGACCACGCGGGCGAGCTCGTGCGCACCGACAGCCCCAACTTCCTCTGCTCCGTGCTGCCTTCGCACTGGCGCTGCAACAAGACGCTGCCGGTCGCCTTCAAGGTGAGTGCAGGGCCCGGGGCGGGAGGACACCGGCCCTGGGCTCCCGACCTCCCCGCTGCAGGAGCCACGGCCCCGGGAGGGGAGGAGAGAGGGGAAGACGTGCCCGCCACCCCGCGGCGAGACCTGGGCACCCCGCAGCCTGGGCGGAAGGCGCTTTCGGCCTCGCTGCGCGCTCGGGCCCCGAGACTTAGGGCGTTCCATGTTGGATGCACCCCTCACAGACGATTTTTAGGGAACATGTCCTCCTCCCCCTGGGCTTCAGGAAGCCTTGCGAAGAGACGTTGATGCGGAAACGGCCTGATGGGGCTTCGCTTTCCCCAGCCCGGGCCTCTCGGGCACAGCCCTGCGGGCAACCGGGAAGAGGATCCCGGGGACTGGGGCAAGTTGTCCCGAGGTGGGGTGCAGAGGTTGAATAGGGCTGACCCTCCGCTGCCGGCAGCATTGCTCCTGCACCGCTTCAGAAACACTTCCTGCTCACACCCCTCAACCTCTGGCGTCTGAAATGTTACACTGGGCGACCCTAGGCCGGGAACCGGGAGCGTTTCACACTAAACGGCTGCGCTGGGATATTGTGCATCCCGAATGCCAAGCTGAAATGGGGGCACTCCTACTCCCTCGAAGCCCTTAGCCTTCAGAGGATCCTTTTCTCAATGTCAAGAAGTAGGCAACTGTTTCGTTTTCATTTTTTTAAGGGGGCAGCGAGATGAAACGAAAACGCCTTGGTTTTCCCCTAAACCTCTCACAGCTGCCTTGAGAAAGGGCAAGGCAGGAAGGGACGGCGGCCCGGGCGGCGGTGCCCGAGGTGGCTGGAAACAGCCGCCGCCGGCAGCTGAGGCCGTCCTCGCTCCCATTAAGACGACTCCAAATTGGAAAAAGGGATGAGTGGCTCTTTGAGGTCTCCTGGGTGACATCTTAAAATACTAGTGGGGGAAATCTCCAGGGGAGGAGGAAGGGGGGGGAGGGCCGTGTGACTTTAATCGTCAGATCGGAGGTTTTACTGTCACTTGGAGCTTAAAAGGAATCTTTGAAATTAAAAGAAGACAGGATGTTGACAGGAAATCTGGCCTTTTTAATCAGACCCCAAACATTTTCTCCTTGAAATTTTTACCATCTGGATCCCTAGTCCCCGCACGCGGCGGCCACGTTTAAATGACTGTGATTCCTGCTTCAGAGTCTGATTCCTTTTCAAAAGGCAGCTGCCTCTCCATGCTGGGGGTGGAGTGGTGGGGAGGGGTATCAGAAGGCCATTTCTACCTCCACCCAGCAATTCCCAGCAGGTGCATCCTCCTGCTATCAAAAGCCCCCCCTTCAATGTAAGGAGGTTTTCTGGACCACTTCTCATGGAGCACCAGCTTGCTTTAACCTTTTCCCTGCATAATGGATTCAGGCTCCAAAGAGGCTGATAAACTGGACCAAACGCCATACCCCAAACGACTCTTGCATTCATGGGGTGCAGGGAGCAGTTCTGTTATTATTGTTGTTGACGTTATTTTACTTAGAGACTCAGTTGCTAGGAGCATGCTGATAACCGCTTTTGCCCAAGCCAAAGGGAAGAGGGCAACTGCAGCCCACGTAACAGTGACTGAGCCAGTTCCCTGCCCCAGCGGACCGAGGTTTAGTGTAATTGAAAAGATGATTTCTTAGGGCACGGCTTAACCAGTTGATCCGGGACTTTGGTACAGAAAGAAGGTGGAGATTTCGTCCTCTTGTTTTTGTTATCTTTGGGGGAAAGTCTTTGTTGTTTTTAAGCTTCTTCCCCACCCATCATTTAAGAAATCCGCATTGCGCCTGGGACCTAGGAGAGCTGCTGGCCCAGCCCCTCCCCTCCTTCCTCCTTTCCCCTGCCTCCCTCGGCCTTTCTAAGCTGACCCCTTCCCCACGCCTTCAGGTGGTGGCGCTGGGGGATGTGCCAGATGGGACGGTGGTGACTGTGATGGCAGGCAATGATGAGAACTACTCGGCAGAACTGCGCAATGCCTCAGCGGTCATGAAGAACCAGGTGGCCAGGTTCAACGACCTTCGATTCGTGGGCCGCAGCGGGCGAGGTGAGCGGGAGGGAGACCTTACCAGCCCCGAGGCTGCCTGCCAACGGCAGAGGTGGAGGGAGGAAAGCTGAGAGAGATGCCTTGGGGTCCCAAACGGAGCGCTAGAAACAGGTCTGCAGGCCCAGCTTTGTCCAAAACAGTGGGCTGGAACCCCTCATGGTGTTACAGAACCTTTTGAGGATACGAGGAAGGTTATGGTCTCCTGCCAAAAAAGACACAGTTTTCACCCACTTTTGAGCATCCACGGAAACCCTGGTGGCGCAGTGGTTAAGAGCTATGGCTGCTAACCAAAAGATCGGCAGTTCGAATCCACCACGCGCTCCTTGGAAACCCTATGAGGCAGTTCTGCTCTGAACTATAGGGTTGCTGTGTGTCGGAAGCGACTCAATGGCAACGGATTTGGTGGTTTTTTTTTTTTTTTTGCTTTCTAGCATCCACTAACTCCTGCAGCCTTCCATGCTCCATGCTTCCTGGTTAAGCGCCCATGGTCACACAGAAGGTGCTGGGAGATCATGGATAAACAAGCTAAGAAAAGGGTACTTGTAGGTTTTTCAGCGAGTGAGCTTAGAGGACAAGTCCATGGTCTTTAGGGCCCAGGTACCCCAGCCACTCTCCCCATTGGGTCAAAAATCTACCCCACGCTTAGAGGCCACCTCTCCCCAGCTGCGGTCCCGAATCCTTTGAGCCCTATCGTAGGTTAGAATAGAAACAAGTTCAGTGCAGGATGCTGAATATTGGAAAGCACAGCTAAACTGCTAACATCTCCTGCCCCAGAGTCAAGGCTGGTGTGCCACTTTGCCTATCTGATCTTCCTTGGTGTTATGAGTGGAGGGAAGGTAGAAAAGGATGCCACTATAGCAGCTGCCAGGGCCTGTTGGGTGGGAGTCTGCTGGCCCTTTAAGATCAGCCTGCCTCAGATGTGGCTGAAGCCAGGAGCACCCTTCCCAAGCATCAGGCCTGCCGCTCCAGCTTTGTTAAGAAAGTAAGCTGGGTTCCCTGCGTTCCCGGCTCAACACAGGCTGAAGCGGCTGAAGCAGAACTGTACTTTTCATCACCAATAAATAAGGCTTTCTCAAGGTTTGAGTTCCCTTCGAGCCGCCAGTCCTGCTCAGAAACGGGCATCTGGGCACCATTTTTTCCTCTCTAACCATTCAATGTACACATACAAATGTCAAACATATTTTGACTTTTCAGCATTAATTAAAACCAGGGCATTATTTGCACGTAATAACTGTTTACTTGTTACTTTTTATGAAACTGAAATAGTTTACATTCTTTCAAACATTTCCTGTTCCTGTTGGCTCCCTTCCCCTCGCACAGATTTCTTTCAAACGGTGCCCTTAACTGGTTGCAGGTTGATGGATGGAAAATGTTTGCTTTTATGAATTAAGCTTTCATTGCTGCTCCTAATTAGTCTCCAAGCCCCTTTTGTCATCCCCAATCTCTCAAATCCTTTGCAATTTAATCCCAAACCCCAGCCCTGAGAGGAGAGTCAATTGCTGGTTGGTGGTTGGTACAGCTGGCAGCTTGACTGCAGGGCGTTGGCTGGACCAAGCCGCCCCAGGTCTGCCAGACCAGGTAGGGGGGTGGGCACTATAGCTGCTGCCTCTTGTGAGGCAGGCAGAAGGGGAGGTCAGCTCCCTGGAGCCTATGACGCAGCACGGGGAACTCTGTCCTTCCTTCCCATAGACCCTCCCCACTCCCACCCTGCTCTTCTCCTAGGAGGTGAGATGTAGAGAAAGAAGAGATGACTATTCTCTGGCCATTCTGGACGCTGAAGATGATTTCTTTGTGGCTTCATGCCCACAGATCTGTGCCCACCCCCACCCCCAAGGCCTGCAGGGAGGGAGATGGTTTCCAAAGAGTTATTTAGCAGCGTGTCCTGGGAGCAGGCATGACTTAGGCTAGGATTTGGGCTCTGGGTGATAGATGCAGGAGGCCGAGTTTATAAACTGCTCTCACAGCCTTTCTGTCACTGGTCTCAGTGGTCCTGGGAGGCAGGACAGAGGCCTGAGTTCAAGTTCTGACTACCTGTAGAACTCTAGACCAGGCGTTTAGCCCCCAGAGGCTTATGGCCTCTAAGAGCTTGGCCCAGCTGGGTTTGAGTCGCAGCTCTGCCAGTGATTTGCTGGGTAACATTGGGCAAATTGCTTAACCTCTCTGTGCCTCAGTTTCCTCACCTGTAAAATGGGGCTAATAATGATACCTACCTCATGGGATTTTGTGTGAGGATGAAAGAAATTGATACAAGTCTATCAATTGACACGTAGTGAGAGCTGGATACATGTTAGAGATTTTGTTACTTCAAATGCCTGGGGCTGGAGGAGGTCTTTGAAGTCCCTTTGAGTGGTGACAGTCACTGATTGTCTGATTATGGTGTGGTTTGGGCGGGGGTGGGGGGAAACCCAGATGGTGTGAATTGTTGAGTGGGAGAGGTGGAGGCGGCTGGCATTGAGAAGAGGGTGCAGGGTCTTGTACTGCAACTCAACTGCTGTACCCATTTCGCGGATTGGGAAATTCCCATCTGAGAGACCAAATCACTGATTGACGCAGACAGTTTGGGCCACTTTGGGAGTGGAATTTGGGGCTTGGGACCCAGAGCCCTTCTCTGGCTCTCTGAATTCTGCCAGGCACTAAGAAGCCAGGTGGAAGCTTCTGCTTGTTGCTTGTTTCCTCACTTCTTATTCCTTTATTCTGTCTGAAATCAGGAAAATAGTGTGCCATGAAAGATATGCACACAGTTATACCACAGAGCTCTTAAGATAAAGATGCAGGTGTGACCCAAGAAGAGGGAAGGAAGGAAAACCAGATTACTGGTGGGTCCTGCAGGGATTAGTTTGCCTTACCACGCCCAGTGTCCCCTTATGATAATAAATATTTTGTAACACAGCCTTTGGAGCCCTGGTGGTGTAGTAGTTAACAACTCCTCTGCTAACCAAAAGGTCAGCAGTTCAAATCCACCAGGCGCCCCTTGGAAACCCTAGAGGGCAGTTCTACTCTGTCCTATAGGGTGGCTATGAGTCGGAATCGACTTGACTGCAGCGGGTTTGGTTTGGTTTTAACATGCTCTTCACTATCCTATTGTGGAATTTGTAGATATCGTACCCTACCTACTTACATGCAGTTTCAAAATCTGTATAATTCAGTAACTGTAATGGAGGAGAAAGGGAAAGTAATTCATAATAAAATCTATCTTTGAATATGTAAACGTTGGGGCGAGACCACACTAGTGGGGTGGACAGAAGCTCACACCTCGATACAGAAGCCCCTGAACGCCACAGTGCACCCAACAAGCAGGTGGACGTGACTCAGAATCGGAAAGCAGCTCTGCCGTCAGTGACACGAGTTTCGAAGTTGTGAACAACTCGCCGAAATTGTGAACAAAATTTAAAAAGAAAAAAAAAAGAGCAGTCTTCCCTCAATTTATACAGCACTTGTATTTCTGGAAAATTCTGTAGATATTAGAAGTGTGCCAAAAAAAAAAAAATCACCTTGTTTTTGGAAAACTGAGTTAGGTTCATGGTTCAGAGAATTTCGATAAGCAAGTTTTTCACCCACAGGAAGAATGAATTAGTCACTGCCCTGTGCAGTGCTGGGTATTGGCACCCTCCCCTTTCCATCCCCAAGTCCCACCAGGCTCTGGGATGACCACTCACAACCACAAAGCTCCGAAATGGCCCCTAGGAGGCGCTCACTCAGAATCACTGACCTTGGTGAAAAAGGAAAGCATTAGTTCCTGAACTGTCATTAACTGGTTAAAAAGAAACAGTAGTATGTGGAGAGAGATTTGGGGTGAGCTGAGGGGCCTGTGGGTGAGCCACAGTGACCGCTGTTGGGGAAGGAGA
This sequence comes from Trichechus manatus latirostris, assembly GCF_000243295.1. NCBI lineage: Eukaryota > Metazoa > Chordata > Mammalia > Sirenia > Trichechidae > Trichechus > Trichechus manatus. The sequence goes on from NW_004443984.1 coordinate 4,799,623, forward strand.
TACATGAAGAAGCCATCTAAAGTCAGAGGTCCCCCAGACTTGTCCCCTTCCGGTTGTGGAGCTCTTGTGGGTGGGGCTTATCACACAGGAACCCAGAGGTAGGAGGGCTTGCCCAAGGCCACACTGCCTGACCAGGCTGTACTTGTTGATTAATCTAGGACCATGGGAACTGGGGGAATATCTGGGGCTACTTAGAGCCTCGAGGCACCCTTATTTCCCAGACTTGGGACTTCTTCCTCTCCAGCCCGGGCCAGCTCTTGGAATGCCTTGACTTGTAATTCCTGGACTCCTGTGCCGACTCCAAGTTTGCCCAGGGTTTTTGCACAAAGTTGCCTACCTCCTTTGTCTCCTTAGCATCCTACTCCAAGAAAGCTGAGAGATGGATGGTTGGGTTTGCTGTCAGGCTGAGAGAAAGCTGGGCAGGGGCAGGGAGGGTGAGGGGCACTCAGAGACAGCGTTCCTACCCTGGTTCATGGGGCTTGAGGCCTCAGTGGCAGGGGCCTCAGACGCTCTCCTGCCTCAGCCTCTTGGTCCCTGCCTCCTGCTGCATCTGACACCTGCCCCTCCCTCCCACTCCTGCTCCTAGGCCTCAGCCGCACGCTTCCTCCCCACTCCCTCCCTTTTCGGGTACCTGGGAGGGGTGGTGCCCAGGCCTGGAAGCTGTTGGGGACTGTTGTTGACCTCTGGGGGGCATGCCGCCTGGTAGAGATGGGAAGGTCTCACTCCCCAGGAGCAGGTCTTTAGTGCGTGTGGAGGGGTGGGCTGAGGGTCTCTTCAGCATATTCTAACCTTTCTTGGCCCTTCCTGCATACTGTGTGACCCAGTGAACTCAAACAGGTATAGGGAACGGAGAGAGTTGGGAGCAGGAGGGTCTATGAGGCTGCAGATCTGGGTTCTTAATCTTTTTTGCACCAGACCTCTAGCAGTCTGGTGAAGCCAGTGTACCTTTCTTTCTCAGAATAATGTTTTTAAATGCTTAAAATGAAATATAAGAGCTTACAATGAAAACCGATTATATTAAAACACAGCTGGCAAGCTGTTTTAAAAGCACAATTGTGATAAATGTGCTGCTTTGTCGATGCATTAAATAACAAAGTCTAGTAGTGGGTCCAGTGACGACCATGGCTTTGAAGTGATGACGAACATAAAAGATATTTAGAGAAATCTGCAACGACTGTAATGTGATATGTAAATATCTGTGACGTCTGCTGGTGACAAGGTCACAGGTACTGTTGATAATATCACTGTGGTTCATTGTGGATGTTCATACTCGAGAGAAATGCTAAATTGCAGTTAGAGGTGAGGGACAAGAAAAAGTAATTTTTTTTCCTATCCTTGTTCACGGCCCGCTCAGCTCTAGGAGGGGCCTACGGATGCCAAATTAGAAATGCTTCTTTTATATAAAGTGACCAGGAATGGCCTCACTGAGAAGGCGACTTTTCAGTTGAGGCCTGAAGGCAGTGAGGTAAGAAACAGGGGTGCACTTAGGGAACCGTAGAGGCCGCGGGGGCTGCACTGCTGCAGGGCTGGGGCCCAGCATCCTCAGCCAGTTAGCTGCTCTGGCTCAGGGCTGTCTACCTAAAATCCCATCAGCACGGCATCTGCCTGCAGCACCACCCCCTGCAGTCCCCACTGCAGGCCCAGGGACCCCCAATAGTGCCCTGCTGGTTGGAGCCTGGGTGGGAGGGTCAGCAGGGCAATGCCAGCTAAAGGGCCAGGGGAGCTTAGAGTGAGGGAAGTCTTGGAGGTGGGGGGTGGGGGGTGCAGTCTCAGGAGGGGGAGGGCCCAGAGCCACCTGCCTGGTGTTTCCCTAGCCCATCCTCACTTTCTGTTTCCAGAGAACACGGAAAGTGGCCCTGTGGTCTGAGAGTGAGGGACCAAGTTTGTTCTGACTCAGGACTCCAGGGGCGATGCCTTTTGCATTTCTGTCCCTGCCTCCAGCCTGCTGGCTCAGGAAAATTCTAGAGAGGCCCCAGTATTCCCAGTAGGAGTTAGCCCTCACTTGCTCCTTAGCTTTAAACTTTGGCGTGGCCCCAGCAGCCCAGTTCAGTTAGTTTTGTTCTGCTTCTCCTATTTCTGGGGCTAGAATTTTCACCTGATCACTCAACCAACAAATACCCCGGAAGTGCAAAGAGAACCATGAGATGTGGGTCCCCTCCCTGAGCTGTCATCTCCCCACCTGCAAAGTGAGAATATTGAAAAGTGGGGGGAGGACAGCAGAGGGATTTCCTTGGGCAGCCTTCCTCGGGTGCCCACCCTGTGCAGGCCAAAGGGGATGGCCGTGCACAAGGCTGTTGGCTCTGCCCTCAGGGAGTTCCTCGCCTGTATCTGGGGTCAAGAGAGGTGTGGTGGGAGTCAGAGGACCAGGAGGTGAAGTCTGACTTGGGGGATCAGCAAACCCGCATGCCCCCTCCCCTACCTCCTCCATCCTGGAGGCTTTGGATTACAGTAGAGAATTGGGCAAGAGGGGGACTCTTCCTTCGGTGAAGGTGCTGGAGAAACTGGGTTACCCTTGGAAGAAAAATCCTTACCTTCTGCCATGCCAACCAGTAAGCCTCCAGACAAATCAAAGAATTAAGTGTAAAAAGTAGAGAGACTGCTGTTTGTTTAAGGTAAAAATATATCTGCTTTCTGGACGGGGAAACCTGTCCCAACATCAAAACAATAGAAGAAATCACAAAAGACTGATGAGAGATAAAACCGAAAATGAAAAAGAATTTTATGTCAGAAAATGAAAAGTAAAGACCAACGAACTGGGAAACTGAATGGCCATGAATACAACATGGGAAGTGTTAACAATCTCAGTATATAACAATTTTTAAAAGACACTAAAGCCTTAATAGGAAAGTATAAAAGAACATGAAGAAATAATACGTGTTGGATTATGATGGATAATAAACAGAAAAGGTTTCGGTCTCATTAGTAATAGGAGAAAGGCAAATGAAGTCAAAGAGTTTACAAGCCCTTTCCACCTGATAAACAGGGTCATGGTGTTGATAGCGATGTGACACATGGTCGCATCCTGATCCCAGTGACTGAAATCATGGTGTCACTCTCTGAAGAGTCTCCTCTCGAGAGATCAGCACCTGTAATTATGTCTGGATGCTCTGATGGAATGAAATCACTCCACTTCTTGCAATCTCTTCTAAGGAAGTAAGCAGAGATGCAGACAAAGATTTTCATGAACAGAAGGTCAATGTCATTTTATTTTAAATGGTAAGAAATTATTATTTTAAAGTTCTTTTTTTTGCTCTCAGGAATTTTGAATGGAGACTTTGGAGCCAAATGTATATCTAAAAATAGAACAGAGTTCTGGAAATAACAGTTGTGTCTACAAATTAAATGTCTGCAGCTCCCAAATCATTCCTTTTCCAGCCACAGCTGCACACACCAATAAGAAATTCGCAACGATGTAAATACCCAAGAGTAAGGAAATGGATAAATAAAAGATGAGGCTTCCATGAGTTGCAATAATTTGCAGCCATTAAATATGAAGTTTATGAAGAATTTTTAATCACATGGGAGAGTGCTTATGATGTGATGTTAAATGAAAAAAAGCAGGGTACAAAAACAGATTTTTAGTGCCACTGCAACTATGTGAATACAATACCCATACCAAAAAGGATCGGAGGAGAAAACGCCCAAATGTTAACAGTGTTTGTCTCTGGTTAGTGGACTTCGGGATGACTCTTTCTTCTTTGTTATATTCTCTGTGTTCTTGAAATCTTCTGCAAAGATCATTAATTACTTTCAGGGGGAAAAAAATTACCATCCACCCTTGCTTCTCATCCCAAAATCATGAGGGATAGGAGGTGTAGCACAAAGAAAGACCCAGAAGTAGGAAGGAAATAAGCCAGGGTGGCCAGAGCGTGGGGTGGGATGAAGGTGATAAAGTTGGTGTCAGACGTCCACCAGTGCCAAACCTAGCAGTTTGACCTTCACCCAGAGTCCCATCTTCTGTCCAGGTTCAAAGGAGAGAGACTTGCCCCTTCTTGAAGGTTAGGGACTTCTAGGGGTGGGGTGCACAGTGGGAGACTAGGGTGCTATGAATAGCTCCAGGTACCAACCTCCTGCCTTTATCCCCCCCACACCCAGGAAAGAGCTTCACCCTGACCATCACCGTGTTCACCAACCCCACCCAAGTGGCCACCTACCACCGAGCCATCAAGGTGACCGTGGATGGACCCCGGGAGCCCAGACGTAAGTGCCACTGAGCCCCCTGGGCAGGGGAGGAGGGCCCAGTGGGGGAAGAGCAGCAGCGAAGGTCAGGCAGATGGCACTGGGTTCCTGGAGCACTGCTGGGGGGGTTATGGTCCTCAGCTCTGCTCCCCCCACCAACACATACGCACAGTGTGCCTTCTGACAAAGCCCTGGATCCTCTGGGGGTCAGCTGGGGGAGTGCAGATTTGCATCAGTCAAAGAAAGAAAAGGATGGAAGAGGCTTCAGACCCATGTTTGTGGTGTGAGTGTGGGGGCTGGGAGTGAGGGGGTGGCAGTTAAGGCCAGGTCTGCTCTGCTTCAACCCAGCTTCCTCTGCTGGTGGCCAAAAGAGGGGGGCAGGGAGGCAGCAGGTGAGAGGCTGGAGCTGGTCAGCCGAGCCCCTCCTGGAAACTCTTCCTTTGAAACTTGGTATGTGGTTTGCTCAAGGTAGTGAGATGGATTGGGATTTGAGCCCCGGCACTCTGACCCCAGGACCAACACAAGTGAGATCAGAAATGCAAATGTGATTCAGCAAATATTTGTGGAGCACCTACTATGGGCAGAGGAGCCCTGGTGGTGCAGTGGTTAACCGCTCGGCTGCTAACCAAAAGGTCGGTGGTTCAAACCCACCAGCCGCTTAGCAGGAGGCAGATGTGGCAGTCTGCTTCTATAAAGGTTACAGGCTTGAAAGCCTTATGGGGCAGTTCTACTCTGTCCTACAGGGTTGCTATGAGTCAGAATCGACTTGATGGCAATGGGGTTTTTTGGTTTTTGCTATAATTCATGTGTTTTAGCATTAAAGGGAGTTTGTGTTAAATTGCTTCTGCCTGCTGGAGTTTGCAGATTAAGATCAAGGAGTCTGTAGGGGCAGCTGCCACCGAGTAGACTACAGGTCTGTGTTTGATGGGTAATGAGACGATGAATGAATGAGTGAAATAAAGAGCCAGCCAGCCTCTCTGGCCTGGCCGCTCCTGAGCTCTGGCTTGGAGCATCCGTCTGGACTTGCCCCACTCGTGACCTGCTCGGTCTGTTGTTTTGAGAGCTGCCCCGTCCATCTTTTTCTTTGTAATCAAGGCCCTTTGCAGTTCAGAAAACCCCTTCCCACTTGTTATCCCATGGGATCCTTGTGACAGCAGAGCTTAGCGCTTCCAGTGAGGAAGTAGACCACCTGGCTGTGGACCTCACACTGAGCAAGGTGGTGGGAGAGGCCCCGGCCTCAGTCTTCCCAGAGACCACCGAGGGGCCTAGGAGGCTTGGAACAGGAGTGTGGCTCTGCCAGGGCCCCAGTGAGGGCACCCAGTTTGGCCCTAGGCTGGCCGCTCCCTTCCTGGGACTTAGGCAGATCTGGCCCCCCATATGTCGAATTCCTGGCCCATTCCAGAGTCTTGGGAAAGGCTTGGAGCTGGGCCTAGCAACCCTGGAAGAGTTTCCTCCAGACCTCTCAGGGTCACCCCTCCACCTCTCCTCAGCACCTACATGAGGTCCTCAGCTCCCGGCCTACACTTGTTCTGGCCAGAATTCCCTCTGGTCCCTCCTGCTGGGATCTGACATGAACGGGTCCTTGCCTCTGGCCTGGGACTTCATGACCTTGGGCAAGTCATGTCTCCCGTCTGGCCTCAGCTTTGTCATCTGTGAACTGGGTCAGTGACCCAGGCCCACTCTAGGAGGCTCAAGGCAGTGATGGCTAAGAATCCTTTGTGATCCATGATTCCACTACAGTGTGCAGAGCAGATCCTGAGCCAGCCTGCCTCCATGAGATCCTGAGCCTCCATGCCTCATTTTCTTTGTTTGAAAATGGGGTTTATACAGGCAGCTACCTCACAGTGCGATTGTGAGGAGAAAACGTGTCAACCTGTGTAAAGCACTTACAGGAGGTTAGCAGATGCTTATTCGTGTAGCTGTGGTTATTGCTCGCCATGTGACCTTGGGCAAGACACTGGCCTAAGCTCCTTCATCCATGAAGTAGGGATGGTACCACCACCCTGCAGGCCTGGAGATCAGTGGCCAAGTGTGTGCAGCAGCTGGCTGTAGCAGAGGAAGGGTCCTCGTGAGTCATTGGATCCATGTCATTCTATTATCCTGGTACCCGGCTCCTCCCTGTACTCCCACCAGCACCGTTAGTCAATGGTGAACCTCTCTTGGTCAGCAGGATGGTGGCTACCGAGAACCCCCGGCCATATTAATAGAGGTGTAGAGTCTCCAGTGAAGGAGGTGATGGCCCAGCTCTGAGTCTCCAGGGGCAGAATCAGGACAGACAGGAGCCAAATTGGGGCTCATGTGAGGGTAAATGAATGAGGGTAAAGTCTCCATTAATTGATCCTTAATAGCCCCAGGAGGAGACAGAGGCCAGGGAGTTAAATGCACTTGCCCGAGGGAGAGCTTCAATGGACCCCTGGGGCTCCAGCCTGGAGTTCAGGGAAGTGACGGCCTTCGGCCTTCGGAGCCTTGGTGTGCTCATCTGTAAAATGGGAGTGATATTATCTGCTTTGGGGGATTTTTGTGTGGATTAAATGAGTTTACAGCTGCCCGGCCCACAGGAAGGGTCCAACAACCCTCGTGGATTACGGCCGGCCTTTTGAGCTCCAGGATTCCCTTTCTGGGCTTTTCTCCTGCTTTTCCATCCCAGCCCCAAGTAAGGGCTGAGCCTTCTGTGGGGTTGGGGGTGGGGTGCCGGCTGGTCCTGGGAGCCAAGGAGTGGGAGTCACAGATCCCTGAGGCCTGGCTGTGGGTTCTGTGGCCGGGTTGTTCCCCTCTGCTGCCCTGCAGAGCGTGCCCGACCTGCAGCCAGGTGGCAGGCTGGGTTTGAAGGCTGGCTTGGTGGCTTCCTGCCTCTGTGGCCTCGGTTTTTGAGGTTCTCAATGCTGGTGTCCCTCATAGTCACTGGGGGCCGGTTAAAAAGCTGGTTGCTGAGCAAGCCTCAGGATTCAGAAGGGAGGCAGCGCAGTGCCTGGCGACTCTGGCGTGGGGGTCTGTGGACCACAGTTTGGCAGCCGCTAACCTGGTCTTCCAAGTTTAGCAGGTGCTGGTGCCTGAACGCATAGGACGCAGATTATTAATCCTGCCTGAGTAGGGTTGTTCCAGCACCTTCCTTTTGGTTCACCAACTCGTTTAAGAACCTGAAAGCTGTGGACCCTTTCCTCCCAAAAATGTACATGGAATGATTTCAGCAAATATTTTCCTGGGCACCTACCATGTGTCAGGCACTGTTCTAGAAGCTGGGGCACCCACCGCAGTGAACCCAACACACAGGTTTCCGCCCTCTTATGGCTCACACTCTAGGGCAGTGAGAGATGGTAAACAAGTTTTGTTCTTACCACGGCCACAAGGCCCTGCTGATCTGTGCCCCATTTCCCCTCTGCCCTCTTCTCTTACATTCTTCCTCTCTCACCCCTCTGGCCAGGTATGCCTCAGCTTCAGGGCCTTTGCACTTGCTGTTTCCTCTGCCTGGAATCCTCTTCCCCCAGACACCCCCGGATGCATGGCTTCCGTCCTGAAGTCTTTACTCAGACTTCCCAGTGAAGCCTTTCCTGACCACCCTATTTTAAGCTGCGCACACCCACCCATGCCTACCACTCCCCCTTGTCCTTCCAGGCTTTAATTTTACACAGAGCATGCATCATCCTCTAATATGCTTTGTGGTTCACTAATTTACTGCATTTAGTATTCCTCTCCCCCTACTATTGTATGTGCACCACAAGGGTGGGGGCTTATTTTCTTCTTTTCCAGGCACTGTGATAGGCCCCAGGGATACAAATGTGGGCACTTAGTAGGGGCTCGATAAACACCTATTGAATAGACAAAGTAAATATTTATAATTTAGTTTTGGGTAGTGAGAAGTCCTGTGAATAATATCAAAGTGGGGAGGGGGTGGGCCGCAGTTTTGGGCAGGGGGTCGGGGAGGCCTCCCAAAGAGGTGACATTTGAGCAGAGGCCTGAAGGAAGTGAGCAAACAGCCAGTACAGTTGCTAGGCCTTGAGGACTTGGCCTGGGCAGTAAAGGTGGCCCTAAGCCTGCAGCTGAGCCTTTGAGCGTCCTGAAGCTGCCGCAGTTTCTCTCTCAGCTTCAGGTGTGGGGAGGCAGAGGGGGGCCTGGGCTGAGGAGACATAGCTGCTCCTGTCCCAGCTCCCAGGGCTCCCACAGCCCCCAGGAGCATCTCCTGGGCCCGGAGCAGGCACAGGAAGCCAGGGGAGTCAGCCCAGCAGGAGGGAAGGGGTTAACCTCAGACCTCTCTGACTCCCCTAATCAACCCCAGGCCACTGGAAGCCCCGGTTGCGGCCGTGGGAGGGAGCTGCCCGCCTCCCTGCCTGCTGGCCCCCCACCAGCCCGTTTCCCTGCCCAGCCACCAACCCACACTTTCATCCGCTCACAGGGGGCCGATTCACGGCAGACCACCCCAGGCCACGCTGCTTTGTAAGTCCTCCCCCAGCACCCGCCTGTGATTCCATGGCGGTTGTTAAAAGTCGGGTGTAAATCTCCTGACAGGCCGCAGAGTGGGCCTCAGGCCTGGGCGCCCCACCCCGCGGGCTGGGCAGACAGTAGCTGCTGTGTCTGGGCTGTGGCTGCGCCAGGGCCGGGCCGGGCAGCCAAGGGAGGCAGCCGAGTGGCTTCAGATGGGTGAAGAAGGGCCTGAGAATTGGGACCCATGTTATTCCTCAGCCGACGATGCTGTTCTTGTGGCCTTGCCTGACTCTGGTTACCCTTGCTTCCTATTGCTGCCTCTTGTCTCACACACACACGCACACACACACACACACACACACACACACACACACACACACACACACACACACATTGAGGCAGGGTGCTGAGTTGGCCACTTGCCAGGGGACGTCATGGCCAGATAACCCAGTTCTCCTCTCCTTTCCAAGACCTTAGCAGCCAAGCTCCATGAAATGAGCTGACCAGTCCGAGCTTGAATCTCGGATGCCACTCATCCACCATGTGACCCTGACCACATCTTCCCTCTCCCATCTGTAAAATGAGGGTGATAGGAGCAGCCTCTCAAAGGTTTGTGACTCTTGGAGACTATGTGTAGCCAACCTGGCACAGTGTCTGGCATGTCATAGGTGCCTGCTAAGAGGTTACCATTCCTATCACAGGGGCTTGTGTTGGTCCAGTGTGGAGGCAGAGGATGGCCCTGATGGCCCCTCAGTTTCCCCAGAGGCACCAGGTACCTGGCTGGCCCAGCTAATGGTGACGAGGGACACCCTGGGGATGGAGGGAGGGGATCCCCCAACGAGGAATCCAGCTCTTGTCCTCTAGCACTCCCACCATGTGACCTTGGGTGAGTCACCCAGCCTGTCCAGGCCCATATTCCTTCCCCTACTTTGATCCTTATCCCGTTACTGTGAGGCTGGTCACCCCCAAGGTATAGATGTGGAGAGGAGGAGCTGCTTGCCTGGCGAACAGGTGGTCCAGCTAGCATGGGAATCCACTTCCTCCTTTGAGGGCCAGGGCTGGGCGGGCTGTTTAATTCTCACAGCTCATCCTCACTCTCAGGGATTAAAGAATGCAATCCTCATTTTACAAATGAGACTGTTGAGGCCCAGCGCCGGGACATTTGCCCAAGATCACTCAGCCCACTAATGGGGGAAAGATGCCTGGGGCCACTGGGGCCAGGAGGAGGCAGGCTCCCACAAACAAGGGTTACGGGCACCCACCTGTCAAGGCAATGTTGGGGGTCTCTCTGTGATTTGAGTCCAGCTACTGGAGCCAAGCCCATGGGCCAAGGTGGGACCTTCTTCAGGGGCTCCCCATCCTCCGCCCAGGGCACTCTACTCTCAAACACCTTGTTGTCTGTTCTCCAGTTCAGCCTCACCCTCAGGGGTTGGGCAGTATGGCAAGCACCTTACAGATAGGAAAACAGGCCCAGAGGGGAGAGGGGCTTGGTGCGTTAGAGCAGGGCTTGAGTTGAGAGTTAGACTTTGAGTGCCCAGGCCCATCCTCCTGGCCCTGCAGAAACAGCTCTAGGCCCTACACCCCATTGTCTGAACCCCTGATTTTCAAAACCAAGACTCCTCTCCTGAAGTATGGGCTCCAGGGAGAGAAGGTAGCCAGGTGCCTTCTGTGTGACCGTGGACATGTCATTGGTCCTTTCCAAGCCTCGGTTTTCTCACCTCTGAAATAGGAACAGTGATAGATCTCCCTCCTGGGGGTGTTTCAAGGTGACACAAGGCGTGTACCACAAGCACGTAGACACTGGGGTGGAAGAAGAGCTCAGAAACCATTGGCATCATCTGGATTCTTAACACTCCTATCAGTACTGCCTGCAGACATACCTGGGGGGTCGGGGTGGGAGAAGGAGGCTTCCTGGAAGAGGGATATTGGGCTGAGCCCCAAAGGACAGGCAACTATTGTGACTGGGGTTGTGCCTGAGCTAAGGCTTCAAAGTGTATGTATGTTGGGGGGCGGGGGGCAGAGACTATTGGGAGCAGATGGGAAGAGCAGCTGCAGGAAGAGGTGGTGGGTGGGCCCTGGAACAAGCAGCCTGCCCTCTTTCCTTTTGGGGGCCCCAGTCTGACCAGCTGCTGATCCTTGCAATATTAAGCCAGGGACTTTCAGAGCTAGAGGAGCCTCAGTGAGCAGTCTGTGCAGAGGGAAACTGAGGCACAGGAATGGAAGGGCCAAGCCCGAGGAAACAGTGTGCTAGCCAGAGCTCGCCACCCAGCTCCCAGCTTCCAGCTCCCAGTTCCCACTGTGAGTAGCTGAATGAAAGAGGCCTCTTCTGCAGGCCCATCTTCTTGTCCTCGGGCACAGGAAGTTCCATTCTGCTCCTAGTGTGAAGGCCCAGTCCCGTGGCACCGAGACTTGCTGGCGCCCTGGCCACATGCAACCTCCTTGGCTCCCCTCTGCCCCTCCCCACAATGTCTCCAGTGTCCCACAGCAGCAAGGAAGCAATTCCTGAAGTGCTTTTAAAACAGGGCTTCCAACCAGTTTGCTTGCATTTCCATCCCAGATGTACTGAATCAGAATATACCTAGGGATCTTGTTAAAATGTAGATTCTGATTCAGTATATCTGGGGTGGAAAGACAAATTTTCAGCACAGGTTGAACTGGAACAAACCTGGTTCAAAGCCGTATTTTAAAATTCCGCTTCTCTGGGAAGTCTGTCCAGGAAGGCAGAACAGCACAGTGGTGGATGCATGTGCCCAGGGTCAGATTACCTGATTCATAGCCCAGGCCTGACACTTAGCTTAGGTCTCATCTTGAAGCCTCAGCGGCTCCATCTGTACAATGGGAGTGAACAGTAAGCGTCAGAAGAAAGAGCCCTGTACTTGGAGTCAGCAGGTCTGGGTGTCAATGCTGGCTCTGCACCCTAGCTCAGTGGTCCCAGGCACAGACTTCACCATGCTGGCGTCAGAATCCTCGTCTCTGACGTGGGAGTGGTCATCCTGCCTCCTTTGGGCAGGAGCAGGGGTAGAAGTGACAGTCATGATACAGGTGTCTGATGCGATAGACCTTGTTTGGCCAGCACAACTTGTGAGGGTGGCATGATGGGGACACAGTAGCTTTGGGTGGGAGGAAGAGTGTGTGACTTGAGTGAGGCCACCAGGCTGCAAGTGACAGGACCGGTCCTCAAACCCAGGCTGCCTGTACACCCTGGCCTCCTCCACTGGTCCCCAGAAGTAACTGTAAACGCTGCTTGTACACAGTGTGACTCAGAAACAGGAGACTTTCTTTGCCAGCGATGATAATAACAGGTTTTGCGCCAGCTTTATTGTAGCCTCCTTGGCTCACTTCAAGCTTGTGGTTGACTCAGAAACCCAGATCCTTTGTACCTAAGCTGCTGCCGGGTCAGTCTGAGGTCTCCACGTCCACTCAGCCAGCTTCCGGCCTGTGGAGATTGTTCTGAATTCATTCATCCCCAGCTCGTCCACTGGCTTCAGCAACAAGGGCAACAGCATTTCCTCTGAGGCCCATCAGGGTGAGGACTGAGCCCTGCAGCACTCCCCCAGAGACCAGCCGCTGTTGGGGATTCATGAACCAGTCCTCAGTGGCCAAGGTTGTACAACCAACCAGAAAAGGAATCTCTTGCTCAGAGAGATCATCCCACATAGTGGTGGTAGTGTTTTCAAGTATTTAAGTATTTGAATTAATTGCCAACATATAAGGTATGGGGGATTTCACATAAAAGCAGGTTTGTGGCTTCTCCCAGAAATGGGACGCTCTGGCAGCACTGGGCTCCATCCACCAGGACATTGGTCAGCTGGGCTGGGAGGCAGCTGTCACTTCTACAAGGCACACTCTCTCCCATCTGCCCCCTTCCCCACCTAACCCACTTGTCCCATTTCCAGACTTGCCCACCCCCATAGGCATCCAGCCAAACTCATCCCCAACCCATGTTTTCCCTTGTTGTCAAGGGTCCTGGGAGGCCCCAGGAGCCCAAGTGGTCCCATTCCTGCTGCCCAGTGTCCCAAGGGTTCCTGGCCTGGGGCTACATTGCAGGAGAAAATAGGGTTCCCTGATTCTCAGTGGCTGGTTGAGCCCATACTGGCTCCCAGGGCTCCCCACTCTGTTTCTAAGGGCTCTTAGAGGCCCATTTGAGGCAGAAGTGTGTGGAGCACTTAGAGGTCTGCAGATACCAGAATCCACTGCAACCCATTTTAAAAATCAGAAATTGGGCCCATTCTGAGACCTCCAGATGCCCCTCGTTCCCAACAGTGGTCAACAGTCATTTCACACTTTTCCAGTCCCCCAGGACGTCATTTGTATAGGTGGGGAAGGACAGTGAGAAGTTCCATTTTAGCTTCTACCTGCCTGTCTCTTCTTCCCACTTTGTCATTCTAGAAAAGTCTGTGTGTCACCCAGACCCAAGGACCCAGGCAAACCTTGTCTTTGCCCTCCCTTTCCCCTCCCTTCTTTCCCACAGGGCCCACATCCAGGATAGTCTGCCCCCTTCCTAGCTGGGTGATCTTGGGCGAGTCTCCTCGCCTCTCTGAGCCCCAGCTCCCCACCTCCCTGACTGCCTGGCTGCCGGCCAGTGAGGCCGCTGGGCCAGCGCTGTAAGGGTGCTAGGTGGCTGGGTGTTAGTGAGGCTCATCAGTAGAGCCCAGGAATGCGCTGCCCTCCAGGTGAGCAGTCCGTTTCCGAGTGTCCTCCTGGAGAAACACCCAGCACAGGGCTGTGTGACCAGGGCCCCACTGGGGGTACTGCATGTAAGGAAACAATAGAAGAAGTTTGGAAACAAACGAAGTGTCCATCCAGAGGGGAGTGTCCAAATGAACTGCCACCTCCAGTGAGATGTGGCAAGAACAAGGGACAGCTAATGGCATAGCAGTAAGAATCCTCATCACTCTTGTTGAGCCCTCACTGTGTACCAGGGAGTATTCTGAGGGTTTCATGGAAACTCTGTTATTTCTATGGGTTTGGGTTACTCTCCCCATTTTACAGGTTAGGAAACTGAGGTGACAGAGTGAAACACACAGGCTGAGACTATTCAAGAAAGACCATGCATATAAAACCATAAAAAGGCTGGGAAGAAAGATCCTCAAACTGGTCACAGTAGGGACTTCTGGGGAGGGGCTGTTAACCTTACCTGTAATATTTTCATTTTTGTAACTGTTCGCGTGTTGCTCATGAAACGTAAAATGAGTAATTGAAAAAGTGATGGGTAGGTGGGGAGGGGGTCCTGGAAGGTTGATGTCACTCAAGAAGTGCTCCCTCAGCCTAGGCTGGCTTCACAAGGGCAGGGGCATGGTCAGCTTGACCCTCCAGCACCTCTGGGTCGCGGGACATGAGCCTGGGCTCCTTCCTGTGTGGACCATGGTGGGGAAGAACACAGTGGGAAGTGCAGGCGGTTTCTCCAGGTGTGACGCCCCAAGCCAGGTGCACTAGTCCCCTGTCCCCAGCTTCCAGTCAGGGTTGGGGAAGCCCAGCCCCTCACTCAAGGGCCCCCTGCCTCTTCCCAGCATCCTGTCTGAGACCCAGAGAGGGGAGGTGTGTGCAGTCAGCCCCGTCCTGGCCGCCGCCCATTATTCTCACAGGCGTCCTGTGTGGCCCAGGGTGCTAGGAGGCCGAGGGTGGCAGCACTCCTGGCTTTTCTCTCTGCCTCTCCCCCACCTGTTTGAGCCACTTTCCCATGCCTGTTGCCTCAGTTTCCCCTTCTGCCAAACAGTGTGCTCTAGAGGTCTAGATCACAGGCTCTGACTTAACCCTTTTGTTACCTTTTTTTTTTAAAAAAAATCTTGATGGCATGTGTTTTCAGTATTGAAATGCATGCTTACTAATTGACTGTGTTTAAATTTTTGGTTGGTAGTAGGGATTTTGAGCAATGTGATCTGGCAATACAATCCACCAATGAGGCGAGTGGCGCTCTAGCGCCACCGACCTGTGGCATGGCAGTATGCCACAGAGAACTAGGTAGATAACGCACGTTTCCATTAGGTTACATGGGGAACCTCTGGTTTTCCGAATATGGCATAGAAAACCAAAACAAACCCATTAGGGCTCCCTAACTATCACTCAGGAAACCCGTAATTATGCTCGCAAACCTTGTCTCACAGAAATAAAGGGAAAAAAAACAAAAGTTTACATTCTGGAAGTATCGCCTAATAGAATGCTCCACCTACACCACAGTGAGGCTCCAACTCCGATCTGCTGAGCTTCACTCATGTCAAAAGGCATCCACTTTGACACTAAATGCATTAGAACCAGAATAACATACTACCTATGAAGTCCAAAGGCATAAAAAGTGGCTGGTATACGATTACGCCAACGGTAACCCCGAGTTCAAATCCTAACTCCATTCCCTACTGCTTTGTGGCCTGGATTCCTCTCTGAGCCTCACCTGTGGACTGAGGATGATCACCTCCCTCATGCAGGGTGGTGAGGATGGGGTGGTGAGATCATGGCAGCCCCAGGGCAATAATGGCCATTCTCCATTCAGGGAAGATGTCCGTAGTGACCTAGGGATTTTCCCTACAGAGGCGTAAGGTTAGACCTCAGGAAGAACTTCCCAGCAGAGCAGGCACTGCCCTCTCCCCTGAGGTCCTGAGATCCTAAGCAGGCCAAAAGCAGAGGGCCTGATGGAACTGGCTAATGATGGGCCCCCTCGCCCTTCTTTGCCTGCAGGGCACCGGCAGAAGCTGGAGGACCAGACCAAGGTGTTCCCCGACCGCTTCGGGGACCTGGAGCGGCTGCGCATGCGAGTGGCTCCGAGCACACCCAGCCCCCGCGGCTCGCTCAGCACCACGGGCCACTTCAGCAGCCAGCCCCAGACGCCCATGCAAGGTATGGCCGGCGGGGTCTGTGGCAGGGTGGGGGTAGCCTGGACATGTTCCCTCTGCCCCAGACAGAAAGGCACTCTGACGACCTGCTCGTACCTGGCTCAGGGTAGGCCCATTATTCATTCACTCAGCAAGCACTTTTCGACACCCACCCTGTGCCGGCCGGTTGCCTGCCGGGTGCCTACCGGGATCAGCATGAATGGGACAGGCTGGTCCCTGCCCTCCTGGAGCTCCCTGTCCCTTGGGGCAAATGGACATTAATCCTGTAGTGGCCCCATTAAAACTGGGATCCAAGGTCAGGAGTTCCTGGAGCTTGTGACAGGTATGATGACCCCCCTCTAAGCCTCAGCTTTTTCATCTGAAAGTAGGGTGGTGGTGGGTGCCTCTGCCCAGGGCTGGGGTGATGCTCAGATGAAGAACTGTGCTCAGGTCTCAGGTGAGCTTTGTAAACGGTAAAGTGCTGTCCCAGCCCTGGAGAGGCATACAGCATTGCCTGGGAAAGGTCCCCCACCCAATCTGGAGACCCTCCCCCTGCAAATAGGAAAGAGGAGAGTGGCCTCTGGGTTGAGGTGGGAGCAAGGACCAAGAGGGGGTCTCTATCCCCACTGCCTGGATGGACTCAGCAGGCAGAATCAAAGCAAGACCTCAGGTAGGTCTCCCAGATGCCTGGCACATAGTAGGTGCTCAGTGAATGGTGTTGGGTGGCTCTGCCCTCCAGGTTCTCTCAGCCAGTGGGTGAGGGTGTAGGGAGGTGTGGGCTGGGAAGGGCAGAGGGCACTCACTCGGCAGTAGGACTGGACGGGTGCAAGCTGGCTGCTGCCATGTACGGTGGGTGTCTGTTCTTTCTTGGTCGGCCAAGGCCTGGTTAGAACCCATTCAGCAGATGAGTGAATTGAGGCTCAAGAGGTTAAGGGCCACCCTTGGGTCACACAGCCCATCAGTGACCAGGACCAAAGTCTCCACAGGGAAGGGGGTGAGAAGGGCCAAAGCAGGAAGAGCCTGGGATGGAGGGCGCAGTGAAGACTACTCCCCCGTGCTCCACTCCCTTCTCCACATTCCATGCAGGCTGGGGGCCTGCTGGGTCTCCCTGCTAAGGGAGGTCTTGCTCCCCAGCCCTTGCATGTGTGCCAGGCACAATGCGGTGGCTAGGGGTGGGGAGGGGGTGGGCACAGTCCCTCAGTGGGGTCAGAGCCCTCATCTGAAGAGAGGGCCCCCACCATACTGGCCTGGGCTCCGGGAGCTGGGACCTGGCCCTGCCCCCGCTCCAAGGTGGGAGGAGGCCAGACCCAGCCTCTCTGGGCTAGCAAGGTTGAGACACCCAGCAGCTCTTGAGCCCTGGAGAGGACAGGGTTGGGGCCTGACCCCGAGAGACAGTGGGGGTGCCTGCACTCCGTGCTCTGTCCCCATGGACCAGTATTTGTCAATGTCTAGCAGCCTCACTCCAGGCCTTTCTCTGCCACAGGCAGAGTCAGGGCCCAACTGGATATTGGGGCCCAGTAGAGGAGCCCCGGAATCCAGCCCACGAGTGTGAACAGTGACTTTCTGTCCACCAGCCCCGGTGGAAGGGGAGCTCTGCCTCTTCTCCCTAACCCTCCACCCCCCCAACCACCCCCCCACACAGCTAGGTGGACGTCGGCTGGGGAACAGTGCCTGAAGGAGCCTGTGGCCGGCCTACCCACTGCCTGCCCCACAAAGGCCCCAGCCTGGCTGAGCAGCAGGCAAAGCCCCTGTCTCTACTCTGGGGCTGGGAGGAGAGGAAATTGGGCCACAGGGGGGCAGTGACTGACCCAGTCCTTCCCCCTCTGCTGTGTCCTGAGGGAGGGCCCCCAGCCCCTCCCTCACCTGCCCGCAGCACTGGGCCTCAGGCAGCCTCTGACCCAGCCAGCCCCCCACCCCTTCTGCGTAAGAGGAAAGGCCCTTGACAACCAGGAACAGGGGAGGAGCATGAACTTCATAGTCAGGTGGACCTGACTAGGAATTCGGGCTCAGCCACTTTCTGGCTATATCATCTCAGGCAAATCACTTCACCACTCTGAGCCTCAGTTTTCTTATCTGTAAAGTGGGAAGAAAGTAGTACGTGCCGCAGGGATGTGTTGGCAGGGCTAGGCTTGTGGAGAGTTCTTCTCACCAGCCACCCCCTCCTGGTAGAACAAGGCCTCTGCCCTCAGGCTCCATCCTGGGGATTGCCTCAGCACACCCCACCACCACTCCCTTTGGTGCCTGTAATACCTTTGACCTCTTAGCTTTGGCCACTAAGGCCCCAGCCCCTCCATACCTCAGCCCCCAGCCCCCTGGCTGCGGCCGCCCACAATGGGGGCTTCTCACAGCTCAAAAGGCTCATTCAGCCACCATCCAGCAGCTGGGGCAATTTGGAGAAGAAAATAAACATTTCCTTCCAGTGTTGGGATTGGCTGTTAGACAGTGGCCTGGCCAGAGTTTCCTGGGGCTGCTAGTCAGGGAGGGGAGGGTAGGAGCCTCGGGGAAGCTGCTGGAGGGTCTGAGGGTTTGCTGAGGGCAAGTACTTCCCCACCACCCTCCAGAAGGGGACAGTGGCAGGTCTGGGCAGCCCCAGGCCCCACCACACAGGGCCTTGTTTCCCGGGCCACAGTCCCCCAGTTGCGTCCTGGGGTCCCTGTTTAGGCTTCCTTTGTCTGAGAATGGGTCTTCTGTCAGTTGGAGCTTGGAGCTGAGGTGTGAACCCCCTACTCCTCCATATTGGGGTACAGGCACAGCCAGCTAGGCCTCTCTCCCCACCCCCAGGGATGAGAATGGGGAGCCAGGCACCTCTGACCCCCTTGGCCTCATGGCAGCACTGAGCAGCCAGGGGACCTGTTAGGGAAGGTACCAGATGATCCAGAAGCTCTCAGCCACCCAGACCCTTGCCCCCACATCTCCCCACATTGTGCCTGAGAGAGGACTGCTTCGTTCTGATCCACATCCAGAACCAGAGCTGGCTGCTGAGGGAAACGCACTCCAGCTAGGCTAAGAGGATCCCAAAGCCCAGAGAAGTTGCAAGTCTCACCCAAGGTCACACAGCACCTCAGGCAGAGCTGGAGAAGCAGGAGGCCTGAGGTGCCCGCAGCCTCTGTCAGGGCAGACAGTGCCCACCCGGAGCTGGGCCAGGGGCAGGCTCTGGTTCCCTCCTGGGTCCTCTCCTGGCTTTTATTCATTGATGGGTGGGACAGGGGGATTAGGGCCAGACAGACTTCTCCTTGGGCCAAGACTGGGGCTCATCCATCCCCCCCTCTGTCACCCAGAGTCATCCCTTGGCCAGGATACAAGGAAGGCCCAGGCCCAGGGCTCGTCTTGGCAGGGCCTCAGTCTGCCTGGGTGCCTAGAGCAAGAGGCCGCACAGCCACAGCAGCCACCCCCATGGCAGCCATGCAAACCCTCATTGGGCCCTTCCCCAGGGCCAGCTCCATTCTGAGCAGTTTTACGTGTATGAACTAACTTAATCCCTCAGAGCTGCTGTTATCCCTGCTTTTCCTGTGAGGAAGCTGAATGCCTAGAGAGGTTAAGTGACTTGCCCAAAGACACACAGCTAGTAAGTGGCAGAACCAGGATTTGAACGCAGGCAGTCTGGCTCCCTAACCAAAAGGTTGACTGTTCGAACCCACCCAGTGGCTCCGAGGGAGAAAGACCTGGCAGTCTGCTTCCATAAAGATTACAGCCTAGGAAACCCTATAGGGAAGTTCTCCTCTCTCCTGTAGGGTCACTCTGAGTTGGAATCGACTCGATGGCATGCAACAACAGTTTGATTCCAGAGGCCACACAGTTAACCTTAACTCTGTGCTGCCTCAGAGATGAGACAACTACCTAGAAGTCATGTGTCAGGGAACCCGAGGATTTTGTTCCAGGCCCAATGTGCTATGTGACCCTGGGCAAGTGCTTCACCCTCTCTGGGCCTCAGTTTTCCCATCTTTACACCAAGGGGGTTAGTCTCAATGCTAAAGCCCCTTTGAATGCTGACGTTTTGAGGGTCTGTGATTACAGAAGTAAGGAACAGTGACTGGGACACCCTTGGTCCTGGATCCAAACTACCAGGATAGCCAGGGCAGGGCCTGGGCCGGACACTGGGTCTCTCTGTGACCAAGACAAGTCTGGGCTACCAGGCCCCTCTGGCTGCCGTCTCCATCTGCTGCCAGGGTGAGCAGGGGTGGCATCTGGTTGTCTTCTGGCCAACAGTCAGGTCCAGCCTGCAAGGCAGCCTAGAGACTCAGGCCCAGGTTGGGATGAGGTGTGTGCACGTGTGCACACACACACACGCACCAACGAAGAGCAGAGGTCCCGTGAGAATTCCAGTCCTTTCTGTGCAACATCAGGAGGGTCATTCCCCCTTTTTGCCTCACTTCCCTCATCTACAAAAGCAGAGTCGAACTCCCAATCTCACGGGGCCACTGGGAGACCCTTTTCACACCCATGCTCTCATCAGTTCATAACAGTAAGCAGGGGAACGAGGAAGCCGCCAGCCATGCCTGCTGGGAGGCCTGTGCCGATCCTACTCGCAGCTCCCCACACCCCACAGCCCGGTTGGGGTCCCATCTCCACCCCTAGGCAGACCTCTCCTCTAGCAGGCTGTGGATGAGGATTTAAGGGGGAGAGAGGAAAGCCCTCCTGCTTGGCCCCTGCCCGAGGGAGGCCCCTGGGTCCAGTCTTTGCCCCAGGACACCTGCTCCCCCTGCTCCCCAGGTGGGTCTGTGGTGGATTCCTGGCAGGCTCCAGCCCCCTGTGCAGCCCAGGGCAGTAAGAGCAGAGACAGATCTAGAACAGGGGATCCCCAAAATAGGCTTTGTGAACCAGAACTCCTTAGGCTACAACTGAACCTCTCCTTTCTGCCCCCAGGCACCCCAGACCTGAACCCTTTCTCTGACCCCCGCCAGTATGACCGTTCCTTCTCAGCCCTGCCGACCCTCACAGAGAGCCGCTTCCCAGACCCGAGGATGCACTACTCAGGGCCCATGTCGGCCGCCTTTCCCTACAGCACCACGCCCTCGGGCACCAATATCAGCAGCCTGGGAGTGGCGGGCATGTCAGCCACCAGCCGCTTCCACACCTACCTCCCACCGCCCTACCCTGGCGCCCCGCAGAACCAGAGCGGGCCCTTCCAGACCAATCCGTCCCCCTACCACCTGTACTACGGCGCGTCCTCCGGCTCCTACCAGTTCTCCATGGTGGCCGGCAGCAGCAGCGGGGGCGACCGCTCACCCACCCGCATGCTCGCCTCCTGCACCAGCAGCGCCTCCTCTGTCGCCACCGGCAACCTCATGAACCCCAACCTCGGTGGCCAGAGCGACAGCGTGGAGGCCAACGGCAGCCACAGCAACTCACCCACGGCCCTGAGCACGCCAGGACGCATGGACGAGGCCGTGTGGCGGCCCTACTGACCACCCAGGCCAACAAAGACTTCTCCCGCTGGAGGCAGGAGCCCCAAGAACCTTCCGGACAAGTGGCTGGCCCAGCTCCAAGGCTCTGGACAGGAATGGGATTTAGGCTCCAGACCAGTCGTGGTCCTGAGGTCCATGGATCCTAGGGTCCAGAGCTGGCATGGCTCTGAGAGCATCTAGTCCAGCCACATCTTTGTACAGAGGGGCTAGGGACCTCCCCCAGGACACTGCCCCCAGCTCAGCTCCTAGTCATCTCACCCCACATTCCTGTCCCCCTGCCACCTCCCCTGGAATGGCCTTGCTGTCCCCAGCGTGTCCAGGGCTGTCATGGGGCCCGGGTCTCCTGGGACAGGGACCGGCAGCGTTTGCCCCAGGTCTGGGCCCCTTGTCCACAGGCCTCTCTACCCCTCCACTGTTCTCAGACTCTGCGCCTCTTGGGCCCAGGCCTGTCCCTGCAGTTACACAAATAGAGTAACTGGAAAGCCCCCACCCCTCAGAGGGGTTCCCCTCATTGTACAGATGGGGCAGGGACCCATCCAGAGGACCCAGGAAATTGCTGGCAGAGGTGGGATGAGAACACACCCAAGCCAGTTCCTCCAGGCCTGGTTCCCTGTAATTCCTAGCAGCTAAGAAGCCCCCTGCCCCCATCTCAGCTGCCTGTGGGTCCCAGGCCCCAGAGTAGATTTGCCTGTGGCAGCAGGTCCCTGAAACCAGGGGAAGCACCTGCAGACCAGGCCCTTCCATGCACTTTACCAGCCCAGGGCAGTCATCCTCTGTTCTCTTGGTGGGGGGCTGGGGTCCCCCTTCCTCCTAGGCTGGTCTCATAATTTTCATTTCTGGAGAGAGCACAGGGGCGGAATAAGGTCCTAGCAGAAAGCACTTGGGTAAGGGGTCACTGGGTCAGCTGTCAGCATCCCTGTCCCACCAAGGTCCAGTCAAGCTGTGCTCCACCCCCAGGCCCAGCCTTCCTGGGAATGTCCAGCCAAATCTCCCAACCCCAACACACACCTCTCCATCTTTAACCAGCTGTGCTCCAAAAGCAGACAATCTTGAACCAAAACCAGTTTTTAAAGCTGATTTTAGAAAAAGAAGCTGCAGTCAAACATTTTCAAACACAAGGTTTCACAAAAGTGAGCAATACCTGCCTGTCGGCCAGCTCTGGTGCCTTCCGAGAAGGTTGAGGCTGTTAGGATCTCAGTACCTCCCTCCTCAAGAGGTCACACTCTATCCCCCCCACCAGCCTCCGCCGAGGCCTGACCCCTGAGAGCGCCAAGGGAAACACTGGGGAGATGCCGGAATCTCACCTCTGTGGCTCTTGAGCATTTGTCCGAGGGGATGTGTGGGCGTTCCAGCAGTGCTGGGCGGGATGTGTGAGCCGGAGAGCTGTGGCTGCGTGCTGGCGGAACAGAAGAGCGGTAAAGGAAGCACCAGCCTTGGCTCAGCTGCTCTGTGCTTAGAGACAGATGGGAGTGCAGGCCTTCTCCAGTGCTCAGGTTGCATGGATTCTCCTGTCTGAGTTCTTTAGTTCTACAAAGGCTTAAGTGGCAAAGGACAAGAAAATTCTTATAAGGGCTAGCCAGCATATGGTTTTTAGTAATTGTTTCAGCCACATCCTCTGTGGGTGTGGAAATTTCTCCTACAAAATTCTTCTTAGTGGTGGTTGTCTCTGTAATGGCTCGTGGCCTGCCGTGCCACCCCCAACCTGGAACAGCAGCCAGATGCATCAGATAGGAAAGATTTCTCTGGCAAGTTAGGGAAGTCCTTCCCATGATGTTACTCAAACCCTTCCTGCTGCAGTTTCTCTTGTCCTGCCCTCACTGGAAAAAGCAGTCTCCATCTCTTCAAAATAGCTGCTGGAGGTGTCCTGCTGACTCCCTACACCCAGGGGGCCTCTCCACCCCTTCTCAGGAAGCAGCTGCAAATTCATTGCCCTTGAACCTTCTTCACTTATGCTTTCTGTGGTTGTAGACTGGCCCTGGGCCACCAGGGGAGGCACCTTCAGGCCCCCAGTGCCCAGCACTTTGCAGCCCTACCCCAGATTACTACCCCTTCCTGATATCCAAACCTGGTGGGGACAGGGACAAGAAACAAACTGACCCCCCTTTGCCCACCCCCCCAGGCTAAAAGTGATGCCATGCTGAGTCTGTTTCTAAAGCCCATAGTGGGTACTGACAGCCTGGGCTGGTAAAAATGGGCCCTTATTTGCAAGGCTGCTTTAAAATTGTACTAGGCAAATACACTGATTTAGAAAGCACAAGGAAACTAAAGGGTTTTGACACAATAATACTGTAAGCCTGTTGGTGGTGGGTACAGATCCTTTGTGACATATTGTCATGCTGAGGTATTAATACCTGCTACTCTCATATCTGCCAGGAAATGAACCCAAAGCTGGGAAGAGGGTGGGACGGGGAGGGGTGGAAACTGCTTTGCACTATAATTTGCTTGGTGTGTTTGTTTTTAATGCACAACTTGCTTGTACAGTAAACTGTCTGTCTTCTGTACTATTTAACTGTAAAATGGAATTTTGACTGATTTGTTACAATAATATAACCCTGAGGTGCATTGAAGAACCCCAACGTAAGGCTTCTGGGGCTGTGTGCATGGAGAGTAAAGGAGGGTGGGGACCCCATCATTCCCGGCCTACCCCAGTTACTGGGGAGGAATCGGGGCAGGGCCTGGGGCAGAAACAGGACTACATTAACTGTTCAGGAAACCCTCAAAACACTTGGGCCTCCTGCACCCAGTGCCATCAGAAGGGCCAGGAAGACCACTCTGGTCCAAGAGAGGCTGCTCCTGGTGTGGCTAGGACCCCAGAGAGACACCAGACAGGTCTTCAAGGTGCCACCAGACCCTCCTCCCCTCGCCAGTCGCCTGTGATTTTGCACAAGTAAACAAGAAGCTGTGCCCTTATTCCAGCTTGTGCCCCAGACTCAGGTTTGGGGAGGGGGCAGAGATAGATAGAAACCCCCCTTGATGAGAAACTCCCCACCCCTGCCCAGGGACTTGTGTTTGCTGGAACAGTGGCAAGTTAGCAAGTCAAGACTACAAAGCAAGCAGCTACTTCAGCTCCCTCGTTTTGCAGATGAGGTGACTGAGGCACAAAAAGGGGTATCATCTGGCTCCACACCTCCCACGGCGTTGTTGGTAGCTGAGCTGGGACCACAGCCTAATGGCGGCTATGTGTGTGATGGTGTGAGGATCTGGCTTGGCAACCTCCCAACCTTGCCAGCAAAGTGGCCGGGCCCACACACGGCCCCAACACCCAGCCCAGCGCCTGGCCCACCGGGCCTGTTCAGTGGAACTTATGGAGGGGAATTTTCATGAAAACAGAACTTATTTTCTAGTGACACCAACTTACTTCAAAAGCTAATCCCAAGATTCTACCCGCTTGGTTGGGTTGGTCTGCCTGAAACTCAGTACCCGGCAGGAAGTTCCCATTTCCTCAGCCCAAACCCAGGTCCCCTCTCTCGCAGCATCCCCTCTGCCCCACAGTGCCAGCCATGGCTGCAGAATTCCTCTCTGGGTGGGCTCTGGGTGGCGTCAGCCTGGGATGGGCAGGGCCAGTCCTGCAGCACTTCTATTTAACTTACATCTTTATTTGGGTCACTTCATAGGCAATATGGCAATTATCAAGGGAGCAACAATTCATGCCCCTCCTCACCACCTACACTTTGTTGCCACAGCTGATGGGAGAGGAGCCGTGGCCTCTGGAGCCCCTGACTCAAAGCACCGTCACCTCTACCCCAGCAGGCACAGACCAGCACACCCAGCTCCCAGAAGGGAAAACCGAGGCGCAGAGAAGCCCTGGGCTGCCCGGGTTCACACAGCGGTTGAAGGCTGTTGGGGGAAGGGCTGCAGTAACCACAGTGACCTGTAGGTGGCGGCAGGGGTGGGTATGGCTGAGCCACAGATGGAGAGTGTTGGACACTCCTCAGGTCTCCCGAGAAGAGTGAGAAGGGGCTGCCTCAGTTGGAGAGGAATGCAGGTTAGGTATTAGGAAGAACCTCCTAATCTCAGGAGAGTCAGCCCCAAAAGAGCCTGGGAAATGTCTTGGGGTGGTGAAAGGGTTTTTTTTTCTCCCCCCTCCTTTAGCTCTGTGACTGTGGGAGGTCCCTGGCCCTCTCTGAGCCTCCCTTTTTAGTTAACAAATACTGAATGAGCACCTACTGTGTACAGGTGTGTGGGAGAACCACAGGTCCTGTGATCCCTAAAGGCTCTGCTTTGGGACAAAGATTGGCTGGCTTGAAGGAAGGGCCGACTTCTGGAGTACAGCAACCCCAGTCTCTTGGAATCTCCCCCGCACCCTGCCCCGCTGCCGTTACCCCTGAGCTTAGGAAGTGGAGCAGCTGGTCCAGGTGGTGCCAGAGTTTGGGAGCCCTTGGATTCAGGAGTCCTGCTCCGAGGCTGTAGAAGTCCCTCCGGGTGCTGCCCTGTGGTTGCACCAGCCCCACCCCCACCCCTCACCTGTGGTTGGCCTGGTGATTGGCTGAAAGAGGTGGCCCAGGCCTTGGGGCTCTCAGAAGTGATCTTCTGGGCACTGGGCTGTGCTTGGCTCCCCCTGAGGGTTGTGGCCCCAGAGACCTGCCTGGCTGGCCTCAGGAACAGCCCTGCGGTGGCTGGGCCTCTGGCCATGGGATGGCTTTGGCTTTTATTCTGAGAGATGGATGTCCTGCAGAGTCTTACAGGCAGGAGACAAAAACATGCACCCAAGAGGAGAATTGTGAGGGTCAGAGGAGACGGTGAGTGTGAGGGGCTGAGGGGGTGTGGGGCGGGCATTGGGGTTGTCAGGAAGGTAGGCCTGATGCAAGCCCAGACTTGCCTCTCTCTTCACCTAGACCCCTCCCCAGCCTAGACGGCCAGGCCACACCTCACCCCCATGAAACTCAGCCACTCAGGGCCCCCAGCCTGGCTGGGTGGCAGTCTGTGGCCCAGGAGGCAGCTCGCCACCACACCGACACCCTTTCCACATAAGCAGGGAGTGCACCTCAGCGGGTTGCTTCATTCCGGGGTCGTAAACGAAATGAGCTGTCAAACGGGCTAGGGGTGGGGGGAGCCAGAGTGAAAGAATGAACTGTTCCTGGTGGAAACCCAGAATACCCCTCCTTCCTCCCCAGGAGGGCTGGGGGTGAGGAGGGGTGAGGGGCTGCATCCCCCCAACATCCGCATCCACACCTGTGTGGTCCTGCGGTTAGAGGGGCCTGGGGAGCCGGATTCCGAACTTCCTATTTTTAGTTTTGCAGCTAAGAGCACGCTGTTTGTTTTATATATTTATGTTCACCTGCAGAGAGAGGCTGCCCTGAGCCCCGCCTAAAGGAAGCCCTCATTTGAAGGGGACAGAGCAGCCCTAGAGTCAGCTCTGGAGCCAGCCTCCCTTTCTGCCCATGCTGGCTGCTGGAGACAGTTGTGGGCTCTTTGATGGCTTAGTGGATGGCAGCTATTTGGGTCATACCACCCCCGCCCCCCCTACTCTGCTCTTTGAGCCTAGTGTCTATAAGACCACTGGCCAGGCTTCATTCACTCGTTCGCCAGACATAGACCTGAGCCCCATCCCACCCCTAAGTGCCAGGTACCAAAAAGAACAAGATCACTAAGCTACAACCGTGTCCTTGAGGAGCCCATGGGGCAGGTAGATAGGAAAACAAGTGTGCTGACCCGTGGGATACACAGCGTGGACTGGGGCACATATGGGAGGCTTCTCAGAGGAAGCATCCCTCCCCATTAGATGAGATGGAAGGATGAGTAGGAGTCCACCAGGCAGAGAAGGGCAGGAGGGCCTTCTGGGCAGAGGGAGCTGCATGTGTAAAATCTTCGGGAAGAGTGTGGGGCTGAGCTGCAGAGAATGGTGGGGGAGGGGGAGTAATGGTGATGGGATAGGGAGGTGAGCAGCCCAGGTTTGAGGGCTGTAGGCTGAGCTGAGGGGTTTGGACTTGGTCCAGCAGGCACTGGGAAGCCAAGCTGAGAAGTGGCAGCATGTTCAGATGGGTCTGTGTTGGAGAGGATCTTCATGGCTGGTGGTGTGGACTGAGGATTGGGGTATGGGGAGGACGGCAGAGACCTGTTCACAGGCCGCTGCGATGGTCCTGGCAAAGGAGCAGGAAGCCTGCCCAAAACAGTGGGAGGAGGAACTAAGCGTTCTCCAAGACGCCTTAGCACTGAAATCACAGGAAGGACCCCATGCCCCATGCAGGTTTAAAGACGCAATTCCTCAGAGCCTGTGGCATTTATGGAGCCATCGTGGATGAGATCTTTATATAGTCTTTGTTATTGTCAACTGTGCAGCAGACACTTTGCCCCCTCTCTGACTCTCCGCCCCACAAGCTTTTAGGGAAGCCTAAAGTTCTGCCTCAGTTTCCTCATGATAACCCTCTGACAACATACGAGATGCAGGGCCCAGGGTCAGGTCCAGCCATTATGATCCAAAGATATAAAGGTCTTATGACTCTGAGTTCAAAACTCTCAAGTTCTATGCATTAAATTTTAAAATAGTATTTAAAAATTACAATGAATAATACATCGTCATGAGAGAAAAATTAGATGATACAGATTAACAAAAAGAACACACGAAAAATTATTCATAATCCCACTTCTCCGAAGATTACCACCGTTAAAATATTTTTGGTTTATTTCCCACTTAGATCTTTATTTTCTATAAATATAGAAATACTTTTCTAGGAATAAATATTTTTATAGCCAGTAACACAGTGTATGTACAGTATATCAATTTGTTATTGTTAGGTGCTGTTGAGTCAGTTCCAACTCATACCAACCCTGTGTACAACAGAACAAAACGTTGTCCAATCCAGTATATCGATTATGTAGTTAAAAAGTAAAGATTAAACAATAAGCTAGAATGAAATCTTTGGAGATTATGGCTGTTTTCTGTTTTCTTCTTTATATTTTCTGTTTTGCAAGTTTTCTAAAATCAGCATATTTATTAGGCATGTATTATATTAAACTTTTAGATCTTGATAAATATCCAAGCAGAGGATTTCAAGATCATGAGACCAGCTCATCTGCCACTAGTTGAGGCAATCGCCTCCTCCAGGTAGCCCTCCTTGATGCCCCTATACTGAGCTGGTGCCTTCCCTGTGCATTTGTCTTTGGAACAATGATAATAATAATAGCTAATACTTACTGAATACTTACTATATGCCAGGCACTATTCCAAATATTTTGCAATTTTTAACTCAGCTCTTTGAGGTGCGTACTATCGTTACCCCCATTTTACAAATGAGAAAACTGAAGGACAAAGATAGAATCTCATTCCAATACTGACAAGGTAGAGTAATACCTGAGAAGTTTCCCTTTAGGTTTCCCACCAGCTAAAGGTATTGGGGGCTCAATGTAAGAATTAAGTTGACTTTAGGAAAGAGGTGATATTTCTTGTTAAACATAATAAATGTGCTCATTTTAGAAAACTAGGAAAATATAAAGAAGAAAACAGCCATAATCCCATCCTTCCAGAGATTTCATTTTAGATTCTTTTTTCATCTTTATTTTTGACTACATAATTGATATACTGTATATACAGTGTGTATCTGAATGTGCCCCATTATGCATACTTGCTATAGAGACTGATCATCGAGGGGGGAAAAAGAAATGAGAAAATGTCTTCTTAAAAAACAGAAGCAGAGAGTGAATTTAGTCAGTCACAGAAGGAAAATACTGTATAAGACCACTATTATAAGAACTCAAGAAAAGGTTTAAACACAGAAGAAAACTTTCTTTGATGGTTATGAGGGTGGGGAGAGAGGGTGAGGGTTATTCACTAACTAGATATTAGATAAGAATCATCTTAGGCCAAGGGAAGGACAGCACACACTACAGGGGAAATCAGCACAACTGGACTAAACCAAAGCTAAGAAGTTTCCTGAATACAATCAAATACTTTGACAGACAGAGTAGCAGGGGTAGGGGTATGGGGACCCTGCTTTCGGGGGACATCTTGGTCAATTGGCATAACAAAGCTTATTAAGAAAATGTTCTGCATCCTACTTTGGTGAGTGGCATCTGGAGTCTTAAAAGCTTGCAAGTAGCCATCTAAGATGCATCAGTTGGTCCCAACCACCTGGAGTAAAGGAGAATGAAG
Organism: Trichechus manatus latirostris; assembly: GCF_000243295.1. NCBI lineage: Eukaryota > Metazoa > Chordata > Mammalia > Sirenia > Trichechidae > Trichechus > Trichechus manatus. Next base: position 4,828,521 of record NW_004443984.1, read on the forward strand.
AACACCAAAGACACAAGGAAAGTATTAGCCCAAGAGGCAGAATGGGCCACATAAACCAGAGACTTCATCAGCCTAAGACCAGAAGAACTAGACGGTGCCTGGCTACCACCAATGAAAGTCCTGACAGGGAACACAACAGAGAGTTCTTGATGGAGCAGTGGAAGGATGGGGTGCAAAACTCAAATTCTAGTAAGAAGACCAGACTTAATGGTTTGACTGAGACTGGAGGAACCCCGGAAAGCATGGCCCCTGGACTCTCCTTCAGCCCAGAACTAAAACAATTTCCGAGGCCAACTCTTCAGACAGGGATTGGACTGGTCTGTGGGACATAAAGTGATACTCGTGAAGAGTGTGCCTTTTAGTCAACTAGATACAAGAGACCAAAGGAGCGGCTTCTGTCCAGAGGTGAGATGGGAAGGCAGAGAGGGTTAGGAGCTGGTTGAATGGTCATGGGGAATCAGGGGCGGAAAGGAGGAGTGTGCTGTCGCAGGATGGGGTGAGCAATTAGGGTCACATAACAATGTATGTATAAAATTTTGTATGGGAGACTAACTTGAAATGTAAACTTCATTGAAATGTAAACTACAACAATAAAAAAAAAAAAAGAAATGGAAAAAAAAAAAAAACAGAAGCAGAAAGAAGGCTTTATGGCCCCTTCTCTGCTTCTGAGGGTGATAGGTCTGCTGTTCTGAGTTGATCTGAAGATTTCACAAATTATGAAATAGACAGAAATCGCTGTCTCTGTATCCCTCCTGTGACACCAGCCTGTCCTCCCCCACTCAAGAGGGCGCTCTGGAGACGGGTCTCAGGCCTCTTCAAGGCAGGTCGCCCACCGTAAACATACTCACGGTGGGAGTATCTGTCAAAGCCCCAGTCTTGCTTTGCCTCAAACAGGTTCTATTTCTTTCTCCGTGAAAACAACTTAGTCCTAAATCACCGACGCCTGAAATTAGAAAAATATGAGGCCCATATTATCATAAAACTATTTTAACACAGCAGGGCCCTCTTGGCAGCAGGAGGGGTGACCAACTGCTCCACGGCAACCCCTTCCATTGCAGCCCCTGGAAACACTCAGAGGAATGAGGAATTTGGTTTTCATTAGCGGCGAATGTGAGGAGTTCTGTCACTCTGAATGGACCTTTGATTCTGGCTGGCAGTGGAATCTTTCCAGGACCCACTGAATTTTGTTTCGTTTTGTTTTGTTTCCATATAAAATGAGTCAGGCCCTTCTAGCTTATATCTCCCCAAACTACACGGGAATTGGGCAACACCCCAACCTCTTGACTTCTCAAGTCAACAGCTGGGGCCAGCAGAGGAGGCACCCGAGACCATTCACCTTTATTGACTCTGAGGTTTTATTAAAAATATTATGTTTCCTTGAGGTCTGCGTCAGACCCAACAAAAAGACGGGCCAGTGAGGGGCTGGCGCGGGCCAGGAGCATTTTCACTGCCTAGAAGACAGCCCACCTTGACCCGCCTCCGCCCACCCCAGTGACCCCTAGAAATGGCCTCCACTTTAGAATCTCCACAGAAAACCTGACTTCTTCCCTTTTATCTACTTCAAATGAAAGAACATTGGCATGCTTTTTTATTCATTCAAAAAACATCAGTTTAGCACCTACTACAACATAGGGTACTTGGGATCCAGTCAGACAAAGTCTTTAGCCCCATGGAGCTTGCACTCTGGTTGGGGGGAAAGGTCATGAATAAACAAATAAATACAACACATGATTTCAGATAGTGTCTTAGTTTCCTGGGGCTGTCATAACAAAATGCTACAAACTGGGTGGTTTTAAAGAACAGAAATATATTGTCTCACAGTTTTGGAGGCTTAGAAGTCCAAATCAGGGTATCAGCCATGCTGATTCCTTCTGAGGGCTCTGAGAGAAGAACTGTCTCATGCAGGCCTCCTAGCTTCCTTGACTTGCAGCTGCACCTGCCTCTGTCATCACACGGCCATTCTTCCTCTAATTCTCCGTGTCTGTTCTCCTCTTTTATAGGACCCCACTCAAATGGGATTAGGACCCACCCTAAAACAAACAAACAAACAAAAAACAAACTCTTTGTTGTCGTGCTGATTCCGACTCATGGTGACCCCACGTGTTACAGAGTAAAACTGCTCCATAGGGTTTTCTTGGCTGTAATCTTTATGGAAGCAGATCACCAGGCCTTTCTTCCACAGCATGGCTAGGTGGGTTTGAACCACCAACCTTTAGGTTAGTAGTCAAGTGCAAACCATTTGCACTATCCAGGGACATTAGGACCCATCCTAAACCGAAAAACCAAACCTGTGGCCGTCAAGTCGATTCCAACTCATAGTGTCCGGTAGGACAAGGTAGACCTGCCCCATAGGATTTCTAAGGCTGTAATCTTTATAGAAGCAGACTGTCACATCTTTCTCTGGTAGAGCAGCTAGTGGATTCAATAAGCTGAACTTTCAGTTAGCAGCTGAGCACTTAGCCATTATGCCACCAGGGCTCTCCATCTTAAAAGACCTTATTTCCAAACAAGGTCACATTCACAGGTACCAGGAGTTAGGACTTTAACATATCTTTTAGGGGGACACAATTCAATCCATAACAACAACAACAAAAAAAACCCAAACCCACTGTCGATTGCCGTGGGTCGATTCCAACTCATAGTGACCCTATAGGACAGAGTAGAACTGCCCCATAGAGTTTCCAAGGCTGTAAATCTTTCCGGAAGCAGATTGCTACATCTTTCTTCCGCGGGGCAGCCGGTAGGCTTGAACTGCCAACACTGTGGTTAGCAGCTGAGCGCTTTAACCACTGTGCAACCAGGACACCCTTCAATCCATAACAGATGGTGGTAAGTGCTATTTAAAAAAACAAACAAACAGGATAATGTGATGGTGGAAGACTGGGAGGTGGAAGGCAACATAGATAAAGGTAGTCAGGGAAGGTCTCTCTGAGGAGGTGGAAAGGATGACAGCAGACTATCATAAATTTAGCCAGGTATAGCCTAATCTCAGCTACTGTGCCAGATGTGGTATCTTTACTGGAGCAGATAAACACAGTCTCCAGAATTTGGTATGCAGCTCTATTGATTTAGCAAGTACTTTCTTCATGATACCCAACAGCAGAGAGAAGCAAAGCAGTTTACCTTTACATGGCAGCTATAGCAGAACACCTTCATTCTTCTTCACTCTTCTGTTCCCCATCATAATATTGTCCTTGTGGGCTATCTTAGGTCAGATTTCCTAGAAGCAAACCCATAGATGGAGATTTTTGTGGAGGTACTTTTAGGAGAAGGGGAATAAAAGAAGCAGGACAGATAGCTAAGCAATGATGTCCTTGGGCTAGAGACCAGTCTCATTCTGGTCCCTGGGGGGCTCTGGAGCATGAATATCTCCCCCTTAAGATAAGGGAGTTGGCCATTTGAATTCCCATGTCAGTCTGTATGGCTGGCCGACCCCTTGGAGGGGCATACTTCCCTGGTAAGATACATACTATTAGGCAGAGAGTAACTCTCCAGAGAAGGGGTCAGATGTGAACTGTTAGCACCAACACTCACATGATGTCAATAAAATAGTGGACCAAGGTATTGATGTCTGAGGAATGTCAAGACAATCAAGGGAATTATAGTGGATGCTGTCAATAAGGCACTCGGACCTTTTCCCTGGGTGTTGTCCCCGCTGCGCGGCTGCTTTGAACTCGGTGAGCAGAAAGTGGCAAGAACCCTGGATACCTTAGTGACACATGCATGCCAAAGGGTGGAAGACCAACCTCAAGAAGATTCAGGGACCCACCATATTTTTTTATTGTACTTTAGATGAAGGTTTACAGAACAAACTAGCTTCTCATTAAACAATTAGTACGCATATTGTTTTATAACATTGGTTGCCAACCCCATGACATGTCAACACTCTCCACTTCTTGACCTTGCGTTGCCCTTTACCAGCTTTCTTGTCCCCTCCTGCCTTCTCGTTCTTGCCCCTGAGCTGGTGTGCCCATTTGGTCTCATTTTGTTTTATGGGCCTGTCTAATCTTCGGCTGAAGGGTGAACTTCAGGAGTGACTTCAGTATTGAGTGAAAAGGGTGTCCGGGAGCCATACTCTCGTGGTTTCTCCAGTCTCTGTCAGACCAGTAAATCTGATTTTTTTTTGTGAGTTAGAATTTTATGTTATATTTCTCTCCAGCTCTGTCTGGGACCCTCTATTGTGATCCCTGTCAGAGCAGTCAATGATGATGGTAGCTGGGCACCATCTAGTTGTGCTGAACTCAGTCTGGTGGAGGCTGTAGTACTTGTGGGAACCCACCATATTGATGAAAATTTGAGGGAACCAATATCTGAGGCATGCCACAGCACCCTCTCTAAGGCAATAGACAAGTTGCTGCACCTTGCACCTTCTTCCAGGCAGTAGGCTGTAAATGGCCCCAAAAAAGGTATGTCCACATCCTAAGCCCCAGGACCCGTGAATGTGACCTTATTTGGCAAAAGGGTCTTTACAGTTATAATTAGTTAAGGATCTTGAGACGAGGAGATCACTCTGGATTATCCAGGTGGGACCTAAATCCAATAGCAAGTGTCCTCATAAGAAACACAGAGAGGAGTAACACAAAGAAAAGAAGAAGAGGCAATGCAACCACAGAGGCAAAGATTGGAGTGGTGCAGCCACAAGCCAAGGAATGCCTGAAGCCACCAGCAGCTAGAAGAGGCAAGGAACAGATTTTTCCCTAGATCCTTCAAAGGGAATACAGCCCTACCACCACCTAGGTTTCATACTCCTGGCTTCAAAAACTGTAAGAGAATAAATTTCTGTTGTTTTAAGCCAGTTTGTGATAATTCGTTACAGCAGCTACAGGAAACTAATACACACCACCAAAAAAGAAGCACAGCTTTGGATGGTCTCTTTGAATTTTGAAGCAGTATATACCACACTTGGGACTACTACTTTGACCTATTTCTAAGGTGGTTCAGAAAGCTGTTAGTTTGCAACAAAACAAAAGATGGCTCTGCAGCAGGTCCAAGCTGTAATGTAAACAGTCAAACCATATGACCAAGATTCCATGGTGCTAGATAAGGATGTTAGGTGGAGTTTTGGGCATCCCTTAGTAGAAAATCCCTAGTGCAGACCCCTAGGCTTATCTGCAGCAGAGAACTACTCTCCTTTTGAAAAGTAATATGTGGCGTGCTTACTGGATCCTAATAGAGACTGAGTGCCTGACCATGAGACACCAAGCAACTATGCCACCTGAGTTTCTCATCATGAGCTGGGAATTATCTGAGACACCAAGTCATAATATTAGAAGGGCACAGAAGCACTCCACTGTACAATTAATCAGGACTGGGCAGGTCCAGAAGGCACAAGTATGTTACATGAAAAAGTGGGCCAGACCCCCATGTCACCTATTTCTTGTTGCACCTATGTCTACCCCTCCACACACACCTATGGCCTCACGGGAAGTTTACTACAATCACCCATCAGAGGAGTAAAGGACTCAGATCTGGTTCATAGACAGGTTGGCACGTGGGGCCATAAGCAATAGATCTGGTCATCTCCATCTTATGGAGGAAGAAGTGGCCTGAGTCACATGTAGACACCAACTCCTGGGCTGGTTGGTCAGCAGCCTGAAAGGAAAAAGATTAGAAGTTCTTAGATTGCGTGATTGGGGAAGGCTTGCCTGAGGAAATGACAATTGAGCAGAATGTGCAGGAGACTCATATGGCAAACATCTCAGTGCTCTCGAGGTCTTTCCCATTTACAAAGCACCATCAACCATGAATCACTGAACTCTCATGATCTGGTTAGGTGGGTCCTTCGTGACTCCCCTGGGCTGAGTTCTCGCCTACCCATCCTGGCTGCGGCAGGCTTCAGGTATGGACACCTGTTTCAGGTTGTGCTGCCCAGAAGCAGACACTGAAGAGGATTCTTACAAAAATTATTTCTTAAAGAAGTGCCCTCAGGACAAGTGAGTAACAGAGTGAGGAGTTGTACAAAGAAGGCAAATAGTCAACTTGAGCCTGAGCCTTGGGGAGCTCTGGAGAGCTTGTTCCCAACTCGAGGCCAGTGAGCTGGCTTTCATACTCCTGCATGCTCACCTGTTAGTCATAACCATGGTAAGGGTGGCACCAGGGGACATAAATGCTCAGGCACTTCTGGTTCTGTGTGTATGTGGAAGCGGGAGGGGGCACAAAGCAGCTCCAGTAGCCCAAGGGGTGGCCTCTTGAGAGAGTCGCTCATGCAGGCTGTTAGAAACAAAGGAGCACAGGAGCCAAGGAAGGCTCACAGAAATGGAGCGTCAGCTACAGTCTCTGCCTGAGTTAGGCCCTCGGCATTGCCTGGGAACATCAGGGTGACAGGTAAGAGAGGCAGCTCACGGAATATTTGGCTTTGACAGGGATACCAATGAGCTGCACCATCATCGTTTGGCCAGAGAAACTAAAAAAGATGCTTATGTTTCAAAAGCATAACAAAAAAACCACATTTCTGCCACCTTCTAGGAGATGAGGAGCTGCCATGCTACCAAGAGGAAACAGGAGCCAGGGTCCAGGCCCTGGACAGAAGTACCATTAGGTCGGCTGGAAAACACATCCAAATGTTCTCAAGGTCGTTTTTGGAACTGTGCTGGCCAAATGAGGGAGGTGCTGGCCTGGCAGCTGGACCAGACCCACTCAGGGGAAGAGGAGGGAGTGGCTGGTAGCCGGTGAGCAGGGGGCGTCACTCCCCTGTGCTCTGGAGACCCACTGTCCACAAATGCAGTTCTGGGGAGAGCAAAGGAGTGGGAGCCTGGCTGGGGTCTTGCCAAGTTAGCTTTCAGGGTGGATGGACACATCTCCTTAGTCCTGGCATCTTTTGCTAAACAAACATCTCCCCAAGCCAGGGTAAACCCTCAAGGAGCAAGAATTCTCTAGAAACAGTGTTTCTCAAACTTCACTCACTCAAGTACAACCTTCCCACTTTTTGCCATATCTGATGACCAACTACACTAGTATTTTACTTAACATTTGCCTTTAAAATGTTGACTCTTTCTTTGACTTAAATATTCATGATTTAAAAAATATATATATGGGAGGCAGTGGAACCAACATGGCACTATAGACAGAACCATCCCTCTGCAGCAAAGACCCGAAAAACTAAGTAAAACAATCCTGGAACCCTAAGCGTCAAATGAAGGGATAAAGAACTCAATCAAGCACCGAACGGAATAAGAAACTGACAGAAAATGAGGACAGCCAAGGAGTGGAGGTCCCCTACCAGCTAACACGGCATGGATTCGCCATCTTGGACAACAGCCACCAAGGAAGGCAGACAGGGAGTACAGGAAGGCAACTTCACAGAGCTCCCAACAAGAGACAGAGCACCTGGTAACCAGGGATACATGCTTTCCCACTCCCTAAGCTTCTTCCCTCTACGTGGCCTCCACCACTTCCCAATGGGTCACAGTCACTCAGCCGGAGAGACCCTAGCCCAGGTCCACCCCACCTCCACTGGCCAGCTCCTTCAGTATCATTTTTGTTGTTGCTATTTGTTAGTTTTCTTTTTTTTTTTTTTTGTTTCTTCTCTCTCTCTCTCCCTTCCTTCCTTTCCTTTCTCCCACCCAGCTAGTCCCGTGTGCTGTCCCCTCTGCTTCTTGATGGGCTGTGCCACACCCCTTGGCTAGAGAGCCACCAGCACACGGCCTCCCTAGGTCCATGCCGCCCCCACTGGCAGGCTCCCTCGGCGCCATTTTTTTTTCTATTTCTTCTCTCTCTCTCCCTTCCTTCCTTTTTTCTCCCACCCACCCAGACCCATGTGCCATCCCTGCCCCTTCTTGATGGGCTGTGTCACACCTCTCAGCTAAAGAGCCACTAGCACATGACCTTCCAAGTCTGTGCTGCCCCCATCACCGGTAGGCTCTCTCAGCACCATTTTTCCCCATTTGGTTTCTCCTCTCTCTCTCCCTTCCTTCCTATCCCTTCTCCCACCCGCCTAGCCCTGTGAGCTGCCCTGCCCCTTCTCAACAGGCAGTGTTGCACCACTTGGCTAGAGAGCCACTGACACGCGGCCTCCCAGGTCCGTGCTGTCCCCACTGGCCAGCTCCCTCAGCACCATATTTTGTTTGTTTTTGTTTTCTTTTGTTTTTTGTTTCTCATCTCTCTCTCCCTTTCTTCCTTTCCCATCTTCCGCCCACCTAGCCCTGTGCACTGTCCCTGCTCCTTCTTGAAGGGCCTTACCAAACCACTTGGCTAGAGAGCCACCAGCACACAGTCTTTCTGAGTCTGCGCTATTCCCACCAACCAGCTCCATGAGCGTCATATTTTTTAGTTTGTTTGATTTGTTCTTTTTGGGGGGCAAGGGGGAGTTTCTGTCTCTCTTCCTCCCTTCCTTTTCTTTCTCCCACCCACATAGCTGTGTGTGCTGCCCCCACCCTTTCTCAAAGGGCCGTGCTGCACCGCTAGGCTAGAGAGTCACTGGCACACGGCCTCCTCGGGTCTGCGCCGCCATCACCAACCGGCTCCCTCAGCACCATTTTTCTTTTTGTTCTTGTTATTGTTGTTTCTTCTCTTATCCTTCCTTCTTTCTCCTGCCCACCTAGCCCCGTGCACCTTCTCAATGGGCTGTGCTGTACCACTTGGCTAGATAACCTCTGGCACACAGCCTCCCCATATCTATGCCACTCCCACAGGCTGGTTCCCTCAGTGTCATATTTTTTGTTTTTCTTTATCTTTCCCCTTCTGCCTTTTCCTTCTTGCTCCCACCTAGGCCCTGTGCTGACTGTGCCCCTTCCTGACGGGCTGTGCTGCACCACCAGGCAAGAGAGACATCAGCTCGCTGTAACCCCAATTCCATTCCACCCCTGCCAGCCAGCTCCCCCGGCACCATATTTACTTTTTGTTATTATTGTTGTTGTTTTGTTTTGTTTTTCTTGTTTCTTTTATTTCTTTCCCTTCCTTCCTTTCCTTTCTCCTGCCCACTTATCCCCGTATGCCAGCCATGATAGGCCAAGCTACACTGCTCAGCTAGCGAGCCACCGGCACATGGCCTCGCCAAGTCTGCCTGGTCCCCACCCGCCAAATCCTACCACATGGCCATTTGATTTACTTTGTTTCTTTTTTCCTTCATTTTTTTGCCTCTGTTTCTCTCTCTTCTTTCTCTTACCCACTTAGCTCCACACATCACATCTTCTCCCTTCCCCCTCCTATCTGCACCATGTGCCGAGCACCGTGTCCCTGAACAGCACTGGCATGGACCCCCAGATGCCCAGACCCCACCCTACACTGCCCTCTGGCCCCGCCACATCAGCCCCAGTTCATGCCACAGACAACTCATCCCCGCTTCTTTTCCACCCACCCACTGGACCTGCCCTGCTGCACCAAAGCTAAGCAACCGGCCCTGCCCACCTGGACAAGGTGGTGAGAAGTATCATGCCCACAGACAAGCAAGCAACAAAACATGCCCAGCCCACCTGCCCAGACATAACCAAATAAAACAAAAAAGCAGGATGAAACAAATCTACAATCAATAAACAAGGAAAATAATTCCTGAATGTCCTGGAGACAGCAGAAAATATCAAAACATATTAAAAATAAAAAAAAAAGGACAGGATGGCTCCAGAAAGCAACCGAATAAAACACCAGATGATCTTCTGGTAGAAGAAAATGCACTGGAACTACCTGATAGGGAATTCAAAACTCTAATATTCAGAGCTCTCCAAGAAATTAGGAAAGAGATTAAAGAAAATGCAGAAAAAAATAAGGAAAAATAGACAAAATCATGGAAAATACAGACAAAATAAGGGAAAACACAGACAAAGCAATGGAAGAATTCAGGAAAATAATACAGGAACAAAATGTCAAAATAAATAAACAACTAGAAATCATACAAAAACAGCAATTAGAAATCCAAAAGATAAACAACAGGATTCAGAAATGGACAGTGCAATAAAAAATTTAGGGGGAAATTTGAAACAATGGAAGACAGGATCAGTAAAATTGAAGACAAATTCTTGGATATCACCTTATTTGAGGAAAAATCAGAGAGAAGAATGACAAAAAATGAAGAAACTCTGAGAATGTTGTGGGATACAATCAAAAGCAAAAACCTGCTTGTGATAGAAGTTCCACAACAGAGGTAGAAAAATGGAAAACACAGAGAGGAGCATTGCAGATTTGGTGACAGAAAACTTCCCTAATATCATGAAAGATGAAAAGCTGACCATCCAATATGCTCAATGAACCCCATATAGGATAGACCCCAAAAGAAAATTACCAAGACATACATAATCACACTCACTAAAACCAAAGACAATGAAAGAATCTTGAGAGCAGCTCAAGAAAAACAATAACTCACATACAAGGGAAACGATGAAACTAAGCTCTGATTACTTGGCAGAAACCATGCAGCCAAGAAGGCAATGGAATGATACATATAAAACCTTGAAAGAAAAAATTGCCAACTAAGAATAATATATCCTGCAAAACTCTCACTCAAGTATGATGGAAAAATTAGGACATTTCCAGATAAACAGAAATTAAGCGAATATGTAAAAACCAAACCAAAATTACAAGAACTATTAAAGGAAGTCCTTCGGTTAGAGAATCAACAACATCAGACCACAATCTGAATCTAGGACACATAACAGCATCAACTGGATACAAACCTAGATAATGAACGCTCAAGGATAAAACAAAACTAACAGATTTACAACAGGAAACCAGAGAGGTCAATCTATAAATGACAACAACAGAACAACGAAAGAGGGAATAAATGGCATGGGTATAGAACGTTCAAATGGAGAGGAAGTCAAGGTGATATCAAGTAATAAAAGACTGATTTAGCTTAGGAAGATAGGGATAAATTTCAAGGTAACCACAAAGAAAGATAATAAACCTACTCATCAAAATAAAGAAGAAAAACAAAGTCTCAGTAAACTTAAAATCTACAGAAATGAAAGAAACAAAAAAGACCCCACATACAAAAGGAATTCAGCACAGGAGAGTAAGAAGAACAAAGAAAATGTCACTACCACAAAAAAAGCACTACAAAATGACAACAATAAACTGACACCTATCAATAATCACACTGAACGTAAATGGCTTAAATGCAACCATAAAGAGACAGAGAGTGACATGATGGATAAAAAAACAGGACCCATCAATATGCTGTCTACAAGAGACACACCTTAGAAACAAAGACGTAAATTTATTAAAAATCAACGGATGGAAAAAAATATACCAAGCAAACAAAAAAATACAACAAGCAAACAAAAAAGAGCAGGAGTGGCAATACTAACCTCAGACAAAATAGACTTTAAAATAAAATCCAGCATAAAAGACAAGGAAGGACATTATATAATGACTAAGGGAACAATTCTTCATGAGGGTATAATCATAATAAATATCTATGCACCTAATGACAGGGCTCCAAAATACATAAACTCTAACAGCACTGAAAAGAGAAATTGACAGTTCCACAATAATAGTAGGAGACTTCAACGCACCACTCTCAGTAAAGGACAGAATATCTAGAAAGAAATTCAACAAAGATACAGAAGATCTAAAGGTCACAATCAACCAACTTGACCTCATAGACATATACAGAACACTCCACCCAACAGCAGCAAAGTACACATTCTTTTCCAACACACATGGAACGTTCTTCAGAATAGACCACATCTTAGTCCACAAAGCAACCCTCAAAAAATTCAAAACATTAAGATAACACAAAGCATCTTCTTTGATCACAATGCCATCAAAGTAGAAATTAATAGCAGGAAGAGCAAGGAAAAAAATCAAATACATGGAAATTGAATAACACCTTGCATAAAAACCACTGGGTAATATAATAGAAGAGATCGAAGATGGAATCAAAAAATCGCTAGAATCCAACGAGAATGAAAACACATTATATTAAAACCTTTGGGACACAGCAAAGGCAGTCCTCAGAGGTCAATTTATAGCAATAGATGCATCCATCAAAAAGAAAAAAGGGACAAAATCAAAACATTAGCTATACAACTCAAACAAATAGAAAGAGAATAGCAAAAGAAGACTACAGCCACCAGAAGAAAGGAAATAATAAAGATTAGAGCAGAAATAAATGAAATAGAGAATAGAAAAACAATAGAAAGAATCAACAAAACCAAAAGTTGATTCTTCAAAAGGATCAACAAAATCAACAAATCATTTGGACAAACTGACAAAAGAAAAACAGGAGAGGATGCAAATAACCCAAATAAGAAATGAAATGGGGGACATTACAACAGAGTCAACAGAAATAAAAAGGGTCATAACAGAGTACTATGAAAAACTATACTCTGACAAATTTGAAAACCTAGAGGAAATGGACAAATATCTAGAAATTCACTACCTACCTAAACTAACACAAACAGAGGTCGAAAATCTGAACAGACCCATAACAAGAAAAGAGATTGAAAAGGTAATTTAAAAAAACTCCCAACAAAAAAAGCCCTGGTCCAGATGGCTTCACTGGCGAATTCTACCAAACATTCAGCTAGAGCTTCCAACAGTACTACTCAAACTATTTCAGAACACAGAAAAGGAAGGGATACTTCTGAATTCATTCTGTGAAGCCAGCATAACCCTGATACCAAAACCAGGCAAAGACACCACAAAAAGAGAAAATTACAGACCAATATATCTCATGAATATAGATGCAAAAATTCTAGCCAATAGAATTCTGCATCATATAAAAAAATAATACACCACGACCAAGTGGAACTCATACCAGGTATGCAAGGATGGTTCG
>NW_004443984.1:4841332-4867657 GCF_000243295.1 Trichechus manatus latirostris
CATGATCATCTCAATCGATGCAGAAAAGGCATTTGATAAAGTCCAACACCCATTCCTGATAAGAAAAACAAACTGTCAATAAAATAGGTATAGAAGGGAAATTCTCAATGTAATAAAAGACATATACACAAAATCAATAACCAACATCATTCTTAACAGAGAGAGGCTGAAAACATTCCCCCTGAGAACAGGAACAAGACAAGGATGCCCTTTATCACCACTCCTATTTAACATTGTGCTGGAAGTCTTAGGCAAGACTAAGGCAAGAAAAAGAAATTAAGGGCATCCAAATTGATAAGGAAGAAGTAAAACTATCCCTATTTGTGGATGATATGATACTATACATACAGAACCTAAAAGACTCCACAAGAAAACTTCTGGAACTGATAGAAAGATTCAGCAGAGTAGCAGGATGCAAGATAAACATACAGAAAACAGTTGGATTCCTATACACCAATAAAGAGAACTATGAAAAGAAAATCAGGAAAATAATACCATTTATAATAGCCCCTAAAAAAATAAAATACTTAGGAATAAATCTAACCAGGGATGTAAAAGACCTATACAAAGAAAACTACAAAACACCACTGCAAGAAACCTACATAAATGGAAAAATATACCACACTCATGGATAGGTAGACTTAACATTGTGAAAATTTCGATTCTACCCAAAGCAGTCTACAAATACAATGCAATCCCGGTCCAAATACCAACAGTATTCTTCAACAAGATGGAAAAACCAATCATAAGCTTATATGGAAAGCAAAGAGCCCCTAGATAAGTGAAGCACTATTGAAGAAGAAGAAGAAAGTTGGAGGACTCACACTACCTGACCTCAGAACCTACTATACAGCTACAGTAGTCAAAACAGCCTGATACTGGTACAACGACAGACACATTGACCAATGGAACAGAATCGAGAACCCAGATATAAATCTGTCCACCTATGGTCACCTGATCTTCAACAAAGGCCCAAAGTCCATTAAATGGAGAAAATATAGCCTTTTTAACAAATGGTGCTGGCAAAACTGGATGTCCATCTGTAAAAAAATGGAACAGGATCCACACCTCACACCATACACAAAAACTAATTCAAAATGGATCAAAGACCTAAATATAAAACCCAAACCTATAAATATCATATAAGAAAAAATAGAGTCAATGCTAGAGGCCCCAATACACAGCATAAATAGGATACTAGCCACAACTAACAATACACAAACACCAGAAGATAAGCAAGATAACAGAGATCTTCTAAAAATTAAGCACTTATGCTCATCAAAAGACTTCACCAAATGAGTAAAAAAAGAACCCACATAATTTGGCTACGACAAATTAGATAAAGGTCTAATCTCTAAAAATCTATAGGAAAATCCAACACCTCTACAACAAAAAGATGAATAATCCAATTTAAAAATGGGCAAAGGATATGAACAAACACTTTGCCAAAGACATTCAGGCAGCTAACAGACACATGAGGAAATGCTCGTTATCACTAGCCTTAAAGAAATGCAAACCAAAACTATAGTGAGATACCATCTCACCCCAACATTACTGGCACGAATCAAAAAAAAATGTTGGAGAGGCTGTGGGGAGATTGGAATTCTTATGCGCTGCTAGTGGGAATATAAAATGGTACAACCATTTTGGAAAACAATATGGCGCTTCCTCAAAAAGCTAGAAATAGAAATACCATACGATCCAGCAATCCCACTCCTAGGAACAAAACCTAGAGGAATAAGAGCCGTCACATGAACAGACATATGCACACCCATGTTCATTGCAGCATTATTCATAATAGGAAAAAGACGGAGACAACCTAAGCACCCAAAAACAGAAGAATGGATAAACTATGGTATATACACACAATGGAATACTATACAACAATAAAGAACAATGATAAATCTGCAAAACATCTCACAACATGAATGAATCTGGAGGGCATTATGCTGAGTGAAATAAGTCAATCACAAAAGGACAAATACTGTATGAGACCACTATATAAAAATTCAAGAAAAGGTTTACACACACAAAGAAACAATCTTTGATGGCTGCGAGGGAGGGGAGGGGCGGGAAGGAAGAATACTAACTAGACAACAGATAAGTGGTAACTTTGGTGAAGGGTAAGACGGTACACAATACTGGGGAAGTGAGCACAACTTGACCAAGGGAAGCTCATGGAAGGTTCATAGACACATCCAAACTCCCTGAGGGACTGAATTACTGGGCTGAGGGCTGGGGACCATGGTCTCCGGGGACATCAAGCTCAGTTGGCATAACATAGATTATAAAGAAAACATTCTACATCCTACTTTGGTGAGTAGAGTCTGGGATCTTAAAAGCTTGTGAGCAGCCGTGTAAGATACTCCACTGGTCCCACCCCATCTGGAGTAGGGGAGAATGAAGAAAACCAAAAACACAAGGGAAAGGTTAGTCCAAAGGACTAACGACCACAACTACCACAGCCTCCACCAGACTGAGTCTGGCACAACTAGATGGTGCCCAGCTACCACCACAGACTGCTCTGACAGGGATCACAACAGAGGGTCCAGGACAGAGCTGGAGAAAAATGTAGAACAAAATTCTGACTCACAAAAAGGACCAGACTTACTGGTCTGACAGAGACTGGAGAAACCCCGAGAGTATGGCCCCCAGAAACCCTTTTAACTTACTACTGAAGTCACTCCTGAAGTTCACCCTTCAGCCAAAGATTAGACAGGCCCACAAAACAAAATGAGACTAAATGGGTACACCAGCCCAGGGGCAAGGATGAGAAGTCAGGAGGGGACAGGAAAGCTGGTAACAGGGAACCCAAGGTCGAGAAGGGGAGAGTGTTGACAGTTGTGTGGTTGGCAACCAATGTCACAAAACAATATGTGTATTAATTGTTTAATGAGAAAGTAATTTGCTCTATAAACCTTCATCTAAAGCACAATAAAAAAAAATAATAAAATAAATATGTATCACTACCATAAGTGAAAAGCCTGGATCAAAGTAGTCACAAAAAAATAAACATTAAAAAATTTTAAAAAGTAATCCATGTGTCACCTAAAATATCTCACACGCTGCCAATTATCCACTTTCAGAAACATTATCTAGAATGTGAACTGCACAGGCAAGGCCCTTGTCTGTTTTATTCAATGTTGACTGTCTGAATGAGTGAAGGAGTGAATGAATCTTCCTAGTCTGGAGGAGCATGTGAGAACCCAGATGTCTTGGTTAAGGAAATGCCAAATAATTGCTCTTTAAACCCCAAAAGCTAATAATAAACCCTGAAATCACTCTAACTAAACATTACAGATTTTTTTTGAACGTTTTATTTTGCTTAAGGTGAAAGTTTACATAGTAAATTAGTTTTCCATTCAATAATTTATATACAAATTGTTCAACGACATTGGTTGCTATCCCCTCAAAGTGTCAGCACTCTCCCCATTTCCACTCTGGGTTCTCCATTTCCATTCGTCCGGTTTCCCTCCCCCTTTCTGCCTTCTCATCTTTCCTTTTGGGCAAGTGTTGCCCTTTTCATCTTGTATAGTTGCTCGTTCTAAAGAGCATGTTCCTCATAGGTGTTATTGTTTATTTTATAGACCTATTATTTGGCTGAAAGGTGATCTCTGGGAGTGGCTTCATTTCCTTGTTAGAAGGGTGTCTTAGGGCTATAGTCTCAGAGTTCCTCCAGTCTCTACCAGTAAGTCTGGTCTTTTTTATGAATTTGAATTTTGTTCTACATTTTTCTCCCACTCTAAGCAGGACCTTCTATTGTGTTCCTGGTCAGAGTAGTTGGAAGTGGTAGATGGGCACCATCTAGTTCTTCTGGTCTCAGGCTAGTGGAGGCTGTGGTTCATGTGGGCCATTATTCCTCAAGACTAATCACTTCCTTGAGTCGTTGGTTTTCTTCACTCTCCTTTGCTCCAGACACTAAGAAACCAATAGTTGTATCTTCGATGGCCACTAGCAAGCTTTTAAGACCCCAGATGCTACTCACCACAGTAGGATGCAGAACATTGTCTTTATGAACTCTTTTATGCCAGTTGACCTACATGTCCCCTGAGACTATGGTTCTAAACCTTCAATCTCAGTATCTGAGTCCTGCGAGGTGTTTAATTATATCTAAGAAGTTTCCATAACTGTGCCCCCTATGTGTTCTATTATATATATGAATATACATGCAGTACATATAAATATGTATGTAGAAATATCCACAACCTTACCTGTTTGTGTGGGTGCACTCCTGTATGGCCTCCCACACTTATATAGCATACATATCTACCTATGTATCCACTCACAAATTATTGTTTGTTATTACTGTTGTTGCAGGATTGTATATGCTATAGTATTTACAGTAGTTGCTCTTTATTCTTGTGTACCTCTCAGTACCATCCTTTGCCTTGGTTGCATTGTGCTGACTTCCCGCACATTATGTATTACCTTTCCCTTCACCAAAATTAGCACGTGTCTATTATCTAATTAATAATTCTCCCTCCTTCTCCCTCCCATCCCTGGTAACCATCAAGGAATGTTTCTCTCTGTGTGTAAACAGGAAAAGAGGAGAAGCAGCTGCGACAGTGATTAACGTGATTTACCCTGGAGAGAAGGCAACAGAGAAGGAGAAATTGTCTTCAGCACTCAAAGGAACAAACAATAATAAGTGCTGGTGAGGATATGGAGAGATTGGAACCCTCATACATTGCTGGTGGGAATGTAAAATGATGCAGCCTCTGTGGAAAACAGTTTGGCAGTTTCTCAAAAAGTTAAACATAGAATTACCATGTTGTTATTGTTGTTAGGTGCTGTTGAGTAGGTTCTGACTCCTAACTACCCCATGCACAACAGAACGAAATATGGCCCAGTCCTGCGCCATCGTCACAATCGTTGCTATGTTTGAGCCCATTGTTGCAGCCACTGAATCAACTCATCTCGTTGAGGGTCTTCATCCTTTCCACTTATCCTCTACTTTACCAAGCATGATGTCCTTCTGCAGGGATTGGTCCCTCCTGATAACATGTACAAGGTGAGCAAGACGGAGTCTCACTATCTAAGGAGCATTCTGGCTGTACTTCTTCCAAGACAGATTTGTTCATTCTTCTGGCAGTCCATGGCATATTCAGTATTCTTTGTCAATGTCATAATTCAAATGCATCAAATCTTCTTTGGTCTTCCTTATTCACTGTCCAGTTTTTGCATGCATATGAGGCGATTGAAAATACCATGGCTTGGATCAGGTGTACCTTAGTTGTCAAAGTGACATCTTTGCTTTTCAACACTTTAAAGAGGTCTTTGAAGCAGATTTGCCCAATGCTATACGTCATTTGATTTATTGACTACTACTTCCATGGGCATTGACTGTAGATCCAAATAAAATGAAATCCTTAACAACGTCCATATTTTTCTCCATTTATCATGATGTTGCTTGCTTATTGATCCAGTTGTGAGGATTTTTGTGTTCTTTATATTAAGGTGTAATTCATCCTGAAGGCTGTAGTCTTTGACCTTCATCAATAAGCACTTCAAGTCCTCTTCACTTTCAGCAAGCAAGGTTGTGTCATGTGCATAACGAATGAAGGTCGTTAATGAGTCTTCCTCCAATCCTGGTGCCCCATTCTTCTTCATATAGTCCAACTTCTCAGATTATTTGCTAAGCATATAGATTGAATAGGTATGGTGAAAGAATACAACCCTGACCAACACCTTTAAACCATGCTGTATCCCCTTGTTCTATTTGAACAACTGCCTCTTGGTCTATGTACAGGTTTTGCATGAGCACAATTAAGTGTTCTGGAATTCCCATTCTTTGCAATGTTATCCACAATTTGTTATGATCCACACAGTGGAATGCCTTTGCATAGTCAGTAAAACACAGGTAAACGTCTTTCTGGTATTCTCTCCTTTCAGCCAAGATCCATCTGACATCAATAATGATAACTCTCTTTCCATGTCCTCTTCTGAATCTGGCTTGAATTTCTTGCAGTTCCTTGTAGATGTACTGTTGCAACCATTTTTGAATTATCTTCACCATAATTTTACTTGCATGTGATGTTAATGATATTGTTTGATAATTTCTGCATTCTATTTGATTACCTTTCTTTGGAATGGGCACAAACATGGATCTCTTCCAGTTGGTTGGCCAGGTAGCTGTCTTCCAAATTTCTTGGCATAGATGAATGAGCACTTCAGGACTGCATCTGTTGAAACATCTCAATTAGTATTCCATCAATTCCTGCAGCCTTATTTTTCACCAATGCTTTCAGTGCAGCTTGGACTTCTTCCTTCAGTACCATCGGTTCTTTTTTTTTCCCCCATACAAAAATTTATACATACATTGTTATGTGACTCTAATTGCTCTCCCCATACTGTCACAGCACACTCCTCCTTTCCACCCCTGATTCCCCATGTCCATTCAACCAGTTCCTAACCCTCTCTGCCTTCCCATCTCACCTCCGGACAGAAGCTGCCCATTTAGTCTCTTGTATCTACTTGAGCTAAGAGGCACACTCCTCACAAGTATCACTTTATGTTCCACAGTCCAGTCCAATCCCTGTCTGAAGAGTTGGCCTCAGAAATTGTTTTAATTCTGGGCTGATAGAGAATCCAGGGGCCATGCTTTCCAGGGCTCTTCCAGTCTCAATCAGACCATTACTTCTGGTCTTCTTACTAGAATTTGAGTTCTGCACCCCACCTTTCTCCTGCTCCATCAGAGACTCTCTGTTGTGTTCCCTGTCAGGGCAGTCATTGGTGGTAGCCAGACACCATCTAGTTCTTCTGGTCTCAGGCTGATGAAGTCTCTGGATTATGTGGCCCTTTCTGTCTCTTGGGCTAATACTTTCCTTGTGTCTTTGGTGTTCTTCATTTTCCTTTACTCCAGGTGGTTGGGACCAATTGATGCATCTTAGATGGTAGCTTGCAAGCTTTTAAGACCCCAGATGCCACTCACCAAAGTAGGGCCATCGGTTCTTGATCTTATGCTATCTCCTGGAATTGTTGAATGTCAACCAATTCCTTTTGGTACAGTGACTTTGTTTATTCCTTCCATCTTCTTTTGATGCTTCCTGTATTATTCAATTTTTGCCCAGAGAATCCTTCAATATTGCAACTTGAGGCTTGAATCTTTTCTTCAGTTCTTTCAGCTTGAGGAATACTGAGCATGTTCTTCTCTTTTGGTTTTCTGACTCCAGGTCTTTGCATATTTCTTTATAATACATTACTTTGCCTTCTTGAGCTGCCCTTTGAAATCGTCTGTTCAGCTCTTTTACTTCATCACTTCTTCCTTTCATTTTAGCTACTCAGCATTCAAGAACAAGTTTCAGTCTCTTCTGACATCCATTTTGATCTTGTCTGTCTTTTTAATGATCTTTTGCTTTCTTCACGTATGATGTCCTTGATGTCATCCCACAACTCGTCTGGTCTTAGGTCATTAGTGTTCAATGCATCAAATCTATTCTTGAGAAGGTCTCTAAATTCAGGTGGGATATATTCAAGGTTGTACTTTGGCTCTCATAGACTTGTTTTAATTTTCTTCAGCTTCATCTTGAACTTGTATATGAACAATTGATGGCACATTCCACAGTCGGCCCCTGGCCTGGTTCTGACCAATGATACTGAGCTTCTCCATCTTCTCTTTCCACAGATGTAGTTGGTTTGATTCTTGTGTATTCCATCCGGTGAGGTCCATGTGTACAGTCACCGTTTATGTTTTTGAAGAAAGGTATTTGCAGTGAATAAGTTGTTAGCCTTGCAAAATTCTGTCATGCGATCTCTGGTGTCGTTTCTATCACCAGTTCCGTATTTTCCAACTACCAATCCTTCTTCTTTGTTCCCAACTTTTGCATTCCAATTGCCAGTAATTATCAATGCTTCTCGATTGCATGTTTGATCAATTTCAGACTGCAGAAGTTGATAACAATCTTCTACTTCTTTATCTTTGGCATTAGTGGTTGGTGCCTAAATTTGAATAATAGTTGTATTAACTAGTCTTCCTCGTATCTGTATGGATACTCTCCTATCACTGACAGCATTGTACTTCAGGATAGATCCGAAATGTTCTTTTTGACGATGAAGGTGATGCCATTCGTCTTCAATTTTTCATTCCCAGCATAGTAGACTATATGATTGTCCAATTCAAAATTGCCAATACTAGTCCATTTCATCTCACTAGTACCTAGGATATCGAACTCTATGCCTCCCATTTCATTTTTGATGACTTCCAATTTTCCTAGATTCATGCTTCGTACATTCCACGTTCCGATTACTAATGGATGTTTGCAGCTGTTTCTTCTCATTTTAAGTCATGCCACATCAGCCAATGAATTTCCCGAAAGCTTTCCTCCATCCATGTCATTAAGGTCGACTCTACTTTGATGAGACAGTTCTTCCTCAGTCGTATTTTGAGTGTCTTCCAATCTGAGGGGCTCATCTTCCGGCACTATATCAGACAATATTCCGCTGCTATCCATAAGGTTTCACAGGCCAATTTTTCAGAAGTAGATCATCCTGTCCTTCTTCCTAGTATGTCTTAGTCTGGAATCTCCACTGATACCTGTCCGCCATGGGTGATCCTGCTGGTATTTGAAATACCAGTGGCATAGCTTCCAGCATCACAGCAACACACAAGCCACCACAGTATGACAATCTGAGAGATGAGGGGTGGAGAACTGATTCCACTCCTAGATATATACCCAAAAGAATTGAAAGCAGGGATTCAAACAGATTCTTGTACACCAATGTTCACCGCAGCACTGTTCACAATAACCAAAAGATGGAAACAACTTAAGCGTCCATCAACAAATGCATGGATAAACAAAATTCAGTACATACATACAATGGAAAATTATTCAGCCATAAAGAGAAATAAAGTTACGACACATGATATGTCATGGATGAACCTAGAAAGCCTTATGCTGAGTGAAATAAGCCAGACACCAAAGAACAAGTATCGTATGATCCACTTACATGAAATAGCTAGAAGAGGCAAATGAATAGAGACCTAAGTAGATTAGTGGTTGCCAGGCATTGTGAGCGAAGGGTAGTGTGGGGAATTATTGCTTTAAAATAAAAATGAAAACAAAGTAAAAAAAAATATTTGTTTAAGTTAGAAAAAAAAAAAAAAATCCAGTTCTAGAAGCTCACAGTCAGATTAGGGAGACAAAGCTGACAGTGAAACAGTCATCCCAGAGGTGTGTCCTAACGAACACTTTGAACAATTCCCGAAAGGCCCAGCCTCCATCTGCACCCAGAAAGGATCATTCCGAAACAGTCTGAAGCTGGAGCTGAGGTTTCCCACAATATCCTGACCTTTTCCTTCCAGGACAGGGCCAGAGGTAGTAGACACCTGGCTTACCCAGCAGCGATGCAGACAGACATGGCCCTGTCCAGGGAAGAGGCCAGTGAGACACTGCTGCCTGTGAGGGGGAAATGGGGTGCATCTGCTTTGTGGGGCTTCATTATCAGCTCTCAAGACAGGCTGCTTCTCCAGGTTCAGTAAAGTACGATGTTCAAAAGGGAAATGCACACTTCTTAAGAGCGCATTTTTCACATTTTAATAGCTCTGAAATTTGGGGTGTGATTTACAATTGCCATTGGCATTTAATGGAGTTGTCATTGCCGGCTCAGGCCAAACATCAAATCTTGCAGTTTGCGTTTCTGTGGTTTAAAAGAAAATTCTGGAGACAATAGACGAATATTCTTTTAACCTCTAGGAACCAAGTGGCTGTGGTTACTGGGTGGAGGAGGCAGTAGATCAGACGTGTTTAGCAGCATTCCTCACATGGGAATCAAAAGTGGGCTAGCTCTGCACAAGGGCAAAGCCAGCTCAAGAGCCTAATGCCAGTGACTCGGAGCTCTTCTGTGGGTTCTTTTAAGAAATGCTGCATCAAATAGTGGTTCCCTTGAAGGAGGGACTTGGTGGAGGTGGGCACAAAGGAGCCTTCTCAGTTGCTGGACTCTGCTATCTGGGTAGTGGTTACACTCAGCGGTGAGCTAGTAATCTAGATCCAGATCTAGGGGGAAAGGAGGGGCTGAATTGTAGCATTTGCCAGTTTCCATGGTGTAAATACTCCCACCGTAAACCAAAAAAACCAGTGACATTGAGTCGATTCCGACTCATAGTGGCCTATAGGACACAGTAGAACTGCCCCATAGGGTTCCCAAAGAGCAGCTGGTGGACTCAAACTGCCGACATTTTGGTTAGCAACCAAGCTCTTCACCAGTATGCCACCAGGGCTCCACTCCCCACAGCTGACTTTAAACTACTAACAGTTTAATTTAACAATCCATTTGCAAAATTATTGAATTTTTAACAACTGGCTCTCATAAGCTAGTATGAGGCGGCTCCAGCCCACCACTGATTATAGATGTGTTCATGGGTAAAAACTAATCAAGTGTATTTATGATTTGTACACTTTATTTTATGTAAGTTATACTTCAATAAAATGTTTTTAAAAAGAGAGAAATCTGTGTCACCAACACTTGGCTGGCACAGAGGACAATAGTGTGTGAAAAACCATAGACATTGGCCATTCTGAGTCAGAGTCAGATTTTTGAATGTGGAAAAAGTCTTTACCAATTTATTTTCATATGAATTTTTCTTTTATGTATGCACAGAGTGATAAATATTAAAATCTGCATTTAATTCAGTCTAAAAGAGCTCTCTTAATAAGTATGAAATGAAAAACTGTAAATGAGAAGAAAGTATTGTGTCTTAGTTTAATTGGCAGCATTTTCTTCTTTCCTAGTGGTACATAGAACAGTGGTGTCATGGGTTGAATTGTGTCCCCCCAAAAACGTTTGTATCAGTTTGGCTGGGCCACGACTCCTGGTATTGTGTGATTGTCCTCCGTTTTGTCATCTTATGTGCTTTTCCTATGTGCTGTAAATCCTGTCTCTATGATGTTAATGATGTTAATGAGGGAGGATGAGCGGCAGTTGTGTCGATGAGGCAGGACTCAATCTTCAGGATTGGACTGTGTCTTGAGCCAGTTTCTTTTGGGACATGAAAGAGAGAGGCGAGCTGGAGAGACAAGGGAGGGGGAACCTCATACCACCAAGAGAGCAGTGCCGGCAGCGGAGTCCAGGGGGAGATTAATAAGAAGTACTTTCCTCCAGAGCCGAGACAGAGAGAAAGACTTCCCCTGGAGCTGATGCCCTGAATGTGGACTTTTAACCTACTTTACTGTGAGGAAATAAATTTCTGTTTGTTAAAGCCAACCACTTGTGGTATTTCTGTTATAGCACCACTAGATAACTAAGACAAGGAGTGTGTCTTATATTCAGTGGTATCAGAGATTGGTTACTGTATAATATAAAACAAAAAAAAAACAAAACAAAACCCATTGCCATCAAGTCAATTCTGACTTATAGTGACCCTATAGGACAGAGTGGAACCGCCCTATAAGGTTTTCAAGGAATGGCTGGTGGATTTGAACCACTGACCATTAGGACAGCAGCCAAATGCCCAACTACTACACCACCAGGGCTCCTGAAGTATAGTATAGTTGTTTTTAAAGTTTTACAGGTGTTCTCAGGAGTTGGCTAGAGCGCTGAACCCAGAGTCAAGAGACTTGGGTTCTAGTTCTGGATTTGTAGCTGTGTGACGTTAGGCAAGTCAATTGTGCTCTCTGAGCTTCAGTTTCCCTACCTCTAAAATAGGGATAATAATAATATCTACCTCACAGAGCAGGTTGTGAAGATTAAATAAGATACAATGTGCAAAATGTTTTAGTGCCATGCTTGACACATGCTAAGAGCTCAATAAAAAGCAACTAA
This sequence comes from Trichechus manatus latirostris, assembly GCF_000243295.1. Classification (NCBI taxonomy): domain Eukaryota; kingdom Metazoa; phylum Chordata; class Mammalia; order Sirenia; family Trichechidae; genus Trichechus; species Trichechus manatus. The sequence continues at coordinate 4,853,090 of NW_004443984.1, forward strand.
TTGTTGTTGTTGTTGTCAGTTAGTCTCTCTGAGCCTCAATCTATTAAATGGCCCCAAGTCTCAGGTTTGGTGGGAAGACCACTGAGCTAATACATATAAAAGCGTGATGCAAACTGTACAGTGCTCTGCTAAAAAAAAAAAGGGTGTGTTATTAAGAACAGTCTAAAGATTTTGATGGAGTCCCTGGATAGTGCAAATTATTAACACACTCAGCTGCTAACCAAAAGGTCGGAGGCTTGAGTCCACCTAGAGGCACCTCAGAAGAAAGGCCTGGCCACCTACTTCCAAAACATTCAGCCACTGACAATCCAATGGAGCACGATTCTACTCTGACACACATGGGGTCGCCATGAATCGGAGTCAGCGCGATGGCAACGAGTGGTGGCACAGGAAAGATAGTGAGCAGTAGAGATGGAGTCACATCAGAGCTACTTGACCGTGACCCCAAAGAGTGAAAAGGGACCCACAAAAGCAGTACACCAAGACTCAAACCCGACTTCCACATGTGGAAACATCTGTCTGCTTGTGGTCAGACCTGCTATCCCGGCCTGCTTGGTGGTCATTCCAGAATGGAAAAGCAGCCATGGGAACTGCCTCCTCATCTGCAAGGGGCTGACAGAGGGGCCTGGACAGGGTTCCAGAAGCTGAACTGAAAGTGTTCGCAGTGAGGACGTCTCATGCAATCCCACCCGGCTGCCTGGCTACGCTGAGCAAGGGCATGTGGTCCTGTGGTTAAGAAGCATGACCTTCACAGCCAGAGAAGCTGAGTTCAAGTCTCACAGTCGAGTGGTCTTGGGCATTAACATGGATTAAATTGTGTCCCCCCAAAATATCTGTCAACTTGCCTAGGTCATGGTTCCCAGTATTGTATGATTATCTGCCATTTTGTAATCTGAGGTGATTTCCCTATGTGTTGTAAATCCTATCACTATGATGTAATAAGATGGATTGGTGACAGTTATATTGATGAAATCTATAAGATTAGATAGTGTCTTAAGCCAATCTCTTTTGAGATATATAAGAGAGAAGCAAGCAGAGAGACAGGGGGACCTCATACCACCAAGAAAGCAGTGCTGGGAGCAGAGTGCGTCCTTTGGACCCGGGGTCCCTGCACAGAGAAGCTGCTAGTCAAGGGGAAGATTGATGAGAAGGCTGACAGAGAGAGAAAGCCTTCCCCTGGAGCTGACACCCTGAATTTGGACTTTTAGCCTACTTTACTGTGAAGAAATAAATTTCTCTTTGTTAAAGCCATACTCTTGTGGTATTTCTGTTATAGCAGCACTAAATGAATAAGACAGGCATTCACTCCACTTCTAAACCTCAGATTCTCCAGCTGGGAAATGCGGATCGTAGTACCTACTTCTCAGGGTTGTTGGGAAAATTAATCTAGGCAATGCATGCAAAGCCTAGCATGAGGCCTGGCACATTGTAGGTGCCTCAGTGAATGTCCAAGCGACAGAAAAATTGATGCCTTTGAATTATGGTGTTGGCGAAAAATATTGAATATACCATGGACTGCCAGAAGAACAAACAAATCTGTCTTGGAAGAAGTACAGCCAGAATGCTCCTTAGAAGCAAGGATGGCGAGACTTCGTCTCACCTACTTTGGACATGTTATTAGGAGGGATCAGTCCCTGGAGAAGGACAGCATGCTTGGTAAAGTTGAGGGTCAGCGAAAAAGAGGAAGACCGTCAACGAGATGGATCGACCCAGTGGCTGCAACGATGGGTCAAACAGCAACGATTGTGAGGGTGGCACAGGACTAGGCAGAGTTTTGTTCTGTTGTGCATAGGGTCGCTATGAGTCAGAACCAACTCGATGGCACCTAACAACAACAGTGAACATCTCTAGAGCTTGGTGCTAGCATTGGGGAGGTAAAGTTGAGTCCATCAAGCTCCCTACCTGCAATGAGTCAGGTAGGACAAACAAGGAAATGCATTTAAAGTGATGTGTTGTTGTTAGTGTTATCAAGTCGACTTTTGACTCCTGGCAGCTCCATGCATAATGGAACAATCACTGCCCAGTGCTGCACCATCCCCATGATAGGTTGGGGATTGGATCATTGTGATCCAAAGGGTTTACACTGGCTAATTTTCAGAAGCAGATCATCAGGCCTTTCTTCCTAGTCCACCTTAGTCTGAAAGCACCACTGAAAACTGTTTAGCATCATAGCAACACACAAGCTTCCACTGACCTCCCACTATTTGGCCTCTGTTCAGAAGTCACCTCCTCTACAAGGCCTTTGCTGGTCACCCTAGCTCAAGCCCCACAGCCTCCGAGTCTGGCGCCATCCCATCATCCTGTGTCATGGTCTTTGTTGCACTCACCATGCTCTGAACTATCTCACTGGTTTGCTGGGTGACTGGCTTCAACCACTCAAAAGCAACCACCAAGGGACCGGGACCTTGTCTGTCGTGTTTGCTGCTCTATCCCCAGCCCCTAGTGAAGGGGTGCATTATAAACGCTTGTTTCAGAAAGAATAAACAGCACTTTACAGTTTACAAGGTGTACTTATGTCTATTACATGCTCAATCCACACAAGCCTATAAGGTAGGTGGTTTCTCGCTCCATTTTGCAGATGAGGAAACCAAGGCCCAAAGAGGTGAAGGGACTTGCCCGAGGTCAGACAGCCAGAAGTGGCAGAGCGGGAGCACAAGCCTGGTCTTTCTGACTCCAAACCCCTTGTTCTTCGACGTGCTGTCATCACTTCCTGGTAACCATGTTGTGGGCTGTCTCTCTCCTTGTGTCACGAGGCTGCTCTGAATGCCTTGCCCTGCCTTGCCCTGGAGCCACTGTGGTCAACGTCCATTTAGGGGCTAGTAATCCTTACCTGCATTGGGGAAATCTGCTGCAAAAGACCTCTTTAAGGTTTTAAAAAGCAAGATGTCACTTTGGTGACTAACATGAGCCTGACCCAAGCCAGGGTCTTTTCAATCACCTCGTATGCATGCGAAAGTTGGACAATGAATAAGGAAAACCAAAGAAGACTTGATGCGTTTGAATTATGCTGTTGGCAAAGGCTAATGAATATACCATGGACTTCCAGAAGAACAAACGAATCAATCTTAGAAAAATTACAACCAGAATGCTCCTTCAAAGCGAGGATGGTGAAATTTTGGCTTGCTTACTTAGAACACATCATCAGGAAGACCAATCTCTAGAAAAGGACATCATGTTTGGTAAAGTAGAGGGTCAGCAAAAATAAGGGAAACTCTCAATGAGATGGATTAACACAATAGTCACAATGGACTTAAACATACTAACAATCATGAAGATGGCACAGGGCCAGGCAACGTTCCATTTTGTTATACATAAGGTCACCGTGAGTCGGAGCTTACTCGACAATAACTAACAGCAATACCCAGTGGACTCAGCCATACTTGAGTTCAGAATCTGCTTCAGCTTTCACTAGTTGAATGACTCTGAGAGAGTCACTTCACCTCTCTGTGCCTCAGTTTCCTCATCTGTAAAATAGGCATAATCATAGTCCTCACAGCATGTTACTGAGACTACTATTAATGGTATTTTATTTATATACATATATATTAAAACATATTTCAATACAAAAGTAAAACGTGAGTACATTGTAGTTATAAAAAGTTAAAATGTTGCAAATAAAGCTGAAAAGTTCCTTGGCCACCCACCACCTAATTGTATACCCCTCCCAGAGGCAACCAGTGTGTGGTTTGGTGAGTGATTTCCAGGACTTTTTCTCCTCATCTGGAGATAGAGAGAGGGAGACATTAAAAATAATAAACATCACCATCCTGTGTTGCTTGGCCCCATGCAGGGCTTTGTCTCGGAGATTTCTCCAAGCTTTGTCTTGTATGGATTGTTTTCCCTCTGCCTTCTACTTTGACCTTCACAGCTCTGAGAAATGAGTTGGGTAATATCCCCATTTTGCAGATGGAAAAACTGAAGTTCCAAAATGTCAATGACACCTGCCCAAGTGCACACAGGGATGAAGGAGTGGGGCCACACCCCAAATTCAGATCTTCTGACTCCGGGATGGCTGGAGACATGTCTTCTGGGTTCAACTGCCCATCTGGGGACAGACTGCTTAGACAGAGCTTCATTGTTTCCATTCATTCATCATCCAATATTTGTCGAGGGTCTGCCATAAGCCAGGGGTCATGCTGGCATAAACATGTTTCCAATAGCGCCTCAAGCAATTCACATTTCAGAAAAAGAGGTGAGAGATCTATAGCTGCTCCCAACACGGTACAGGTCGAGTTGTTCTTGTGGGGAGGGAGATTAGGACAGTGTCTTAGTTATCTAGTGTTGCTATAACAGAAATACCACAAGTAGATGGCTTTAACAAACAGAAGTTTATTCTCTCACTGTCTAGGAGGCTAAAAGTCCAAATTCAGGGCACCAGCTCCAGGGGAAGATTTTCTCTTTCTGTCAGCTCTGTTAGTTATGGTTTGTATCGTATTTATGCCATACCTTAGGACCCCTAGCGTTGTCCATATTTTTTCTTCCATGATCTTTATAGTTTTAGGTTTTATATTTAGGTCTTTGATCCATTTTGAATTAGTTTTTGTGTATGGTGTGAGATATGGATCCTGTTTCACTTTTTTACAGATGGACATTTAGTTTTGCCAGCACCATTTGTTAAAGACACTGTATTTTCCCCCATTTAATGGACTGTGGGGCTTTGTCAAAGATCAACTGACCATAGGTGGATGGATTTAGGCCTGGGTTCTTGTCATCAATCCTCCACTGTCGAGTTGCTTCTCAGCATAGGGACCCCAGGTCCAAAGGACACACTCTTCTCCTGGTTCTTGTTTCTTGGTGGTATGAGGTGCCATGACTCTATGCTCTCTTTTCTCTTTTGTATCTCAAAAGAGATTGACTTAAGACACAATCCAATCTTGTAGATTGAGTCCTGCCTCATTAATATAACTGCCACTAATCCTACCTCATTAACATCATAGAGGTAGGATTTACAACACATAGGATAATCACATCATATGACAAAATGGTAGACAATCACACAGTACTGGGAATCATGGACTAGCCAAGTTGACACACATATTTTTGGGGGACACAATTCAATCCATAACAGACAGGAAGGGGGAAAGAGGATCTTCATTTCTATGTGTATAGATTTAAGGAGTCCTTGCGTGGTGCAAACAGTTAACACTCCTGGCTGCTAACAAAAAGCTTGGCGGTTCGAGTCCATTCAGAAGTGCCTCGGAATGAAGGCCTGGCGATCACTTCCAAAAAATCAGCCATTGAAAACCTATGGAGGCTAGCTAGAGCAAAAAGGCAAGAAAAAGAAATAAAGAGCATCCCAACTGGTAAAGAAGAAGTAAAACTATCCCTATTTGCAGATGATATGAAACTATACATAGAGGACCCCAAAGACTCCACAAGAAAACTACCGGAACTGATAGAAAGTTTCAGCAGAGTAGTAGGATACAAGATCAACATACAAAAATCAGTTGGATTGCTATATACCAACAAAAAGAACTATGAAAAGGAAATCAGGAAAATAATACCATTTATAATAGCCCCTAAAAAAATAGAATACTTAGGAATAAATCTAACCAGGGACATAGAAGACCTATACAAAGAAAACTACAAAACACTACTGCAAAAAACCAAGAGAGACCTACATAAATGGAAAAACATACCATGCTCTTTGACAGGAAGATTCGACATTGTGAAAATATCAAGTCTACCCAAAGTGATCTACAGATATAATGCAATTCCAGCCCAAATACTAACAGCATTCTTTAATGCGATGGAAAAACTAATCATTAACTTTATGGAAAGGAAAGAAGTCCTGGATAAGTAAAGCATCATTGAAGAAGAACAAAGTAGGAGGCCTCTCACTACCTGATCTCAGGACATACTCCACAGCCACGTTAGTCAAAACATCCTGGTACTGGTACAACACCACACACACAGACCAATGGAACAGAATTGAGAATCCAGACCTAAATCCATCCACCTATGGTCAGTTGATCTTTGACAAAGGCCCAAAGTCCATTAAATGGGGAAAAGACAGTCTCTTTAACAAATGTTGCTAGCAAAACTAGATGTCCATCTGTAAAAAAGTGAAACAGGATCCATATCTCACACCATACACAAAAACTAACTCAAAATGGATCAAAGACCTAAATATAAAACCTAAAACTACAAAGATTATGGAAGAAAAAATAGGGACAACGCTACGGGTCCTAATATATGGCATAAATAGGATACAAACCATAACTAACAATACACAAACATCAGAATATAAACTAGATAACCAGGAGCTCCTAAAAATTAAACACTTATGCTCATCAAAAGACTTCACCAAAAGAGTAAAAAGACAACCTACAGACTAAGAAGACTTTTTTGGCTATGACATATCTGACAAGGGTCTAATGTCTAAAATCTATAAGATACTGCAACACCTCAACAACAAAATGACAAATAATCCAATTAAAAATGGGCACAGGATATGAACAGTCATTTCACCAAAGAAGACATTCAGGCAGCTAACAAATGAGGAAATGCTCGAGATCATTAGCCATTAGAGAAATGCAAATCAAAATTACAATGAGATACCATCTCAACTCAACATTACTGGCACTAATAAAAAAAAAAACAGAAAATAGCAAATGTTGGAGAGGTTGTGGGGAGCTAGGAACTCTTATGCACTGCTGGTGGGAATGTAAAATGGTACAACCACTATGGAAAATGATATGGGGCTTCCTTAAAAAGCTAGAAATAGAAAGCCATATGATCCAGCAATCCTACTCCTAGGAATATATCCTAGAGAAATAAGAGCCGAATAGACATATGCACACCCATGTTCATTGCAGCATTAATCACAATAGCAAAAAGATGGAAACAACCTAAGCGCCCATCAACAGATGAATGGATAAACAAATTATGGTACATACACACAATGGAATACTACATAACGATAAAGAACAATGATGAATCTGTGAAACATCTCACAACATGGATGAATCTGGAGGGCATTATGCTGAGTGAAGTAAGTCAATTGCAAAAAGTCAATCACAAAAGGACAAATACCATATAAGACCATTATTATAAAAACTCAAGAAAAGGTTTACACACAGAAAGAAACAGCCTTTGATGGTTACGAGGAGGGGAGGAGGGGGGAGGGGAAATCATTAACTAGATAGTAGGTAAGTGGTAACTTTGGTGAAGGGAAAGACAGTGCACAATACAGGGGAAGTCAGCACAACTTGATTAAGGCAAAGTCATAGAAGCTTCACAGACACATCCAAATACCCTGAGGGACCGAGTCAATGGGCTGAGGGCTAGTGACCATGGTCTCAGGGGACATCTAGGTCAATTGGCATAACATAGTTCTTAAAGAAAATGTTCTACATCCTACTTTGATGAGTAGCATCTGGGATCTTAAAAGTTTTTGCGTGGCCATCTAAGATACATTTACTGGTCCCATACCAGTAGAGCAAAGGAAAATGAAGAAAACCAAAGACATAAGGGAAATATTAGTCTAAAGGACTAATGGACCACAAGCACCACAGCCTCCACCAGCCTGAGCTGAGAACAACTAGATGGTGCCCGGCTACCACTACCAACTGCTCTGACAGGGATACAACAGACGGTCCCAGACAGCAGGAGAAAAATGTAGAACAAAATTCAAGTTCACAGAAAAAGACCAGACTTACTGGTCTGACAGAGGCTAGAGGAACCCCTAAGACTATGGTCCCCAAACCAAAAAAACCAAACTGCTAGTGGGAATGCAGAATGGTACAACATTTTGGAAAATGATATTGTGCTTCCTTAGAAAGCTATAAGTAGAAGTTTTGAACTGCCAACCTTTTGGTCAGCAGCCTGAGCTCTTAAACACTGCGTCACCAAGGCTCCCTATGGCACCTGGACATCGTTTTAACTCAGAACTGAAGTCACTCCTGAAGTTCAGCCTTCAGCCAAGATTAACTCGTTGCCATCGAGTCAATTCCAGCTCATAGCAACCCTATAGGACAGAGTAGTCCTGCCCCATAGAGTTTCCAAGTAGCAGCTGATAGATTCAAACTGCCGACCTTTTGGTTAGCAGCCGAGCTCTTAATCACTGTGCCACCAGAGCTCCAGCCAAAGATTAGACGGGTCTATAAAACAAACAATAAGACATTCAAGGGATGTGCTTCTTAGTTCAATCAAGTCTATGAGACCAAATGGGCATTGCCTGCCCAAAAGCAATTGAGAAGGCAGGAAGGGATAGGAAAATGGAATGAATGGAAATGGGGAACCCAGGACGGAAAAGGGGAGCGTGTTGACACATTGCAGAGATTACAACGTCACAAAACAATTTGTGTATAAATTGTTGAATGAGAAACTAATTTGCTCTGTAAACTTTCATCTAAAGCAGAATAAAAAGAAAGAAAACTTATGGAGGACCATTCTACTCTGACACACATGGGGTTGCCATGAGTTGGGGTTGACTTAATGGCAACTGGCTTTATAGTTTTCGAGACAAACATGCATTTCTTTTTCTTATCAAAAAGCATTAAAAAGAAAAAAATGGAAGTCCACGGACAGAGATAAACCCAGAGCAAAGCCGAATGAGATACTGGGTGGGTGGCTACGTGCCATGCTGTTTGGCCTGGCTGCTGCCTTACTGAAATATGCAGCGAGGCAGCCCCCCAGGCCCCCAGACTTCCCGAAACACCCTGGAATCTGACGCTCAGCTCCCAGGCAAGGCTCAGAACGTGCAATGGTAAAACAGAGGAAGTGCGGAACTGTCAGCAGCACTCAGGCCCCATTAAAAAGGCTCCCAAAACCCGAAGGTCATTTCCTCCTGCACGGTGCAGGTATTTATTTTATGTATCTGGCCAAGCGCGGGGGAGAAACCCAGGCTACGGTGCGGAGGGGCCGAGAGAGAAAGAGGAAGAAAGAAAACAGCACGTGAAGTGGTGTTTTACGAGCCGCATTAAACCCCCTCACACAATGAATCACGTGGCCAGCTAACGAGAACGACTCCAGAAAGTCTAGTGGATGGGAGGTCAAGAGAGACATGGGGAAATCGCATAAACTCGGACGTCGTGCGCTTGCCTGCACACACACACACACACACACACACACACACACACAGCTGCTCTGAGAAAAGCGGGGCTCAGAGAGAAGAAAACATACCTGCACACCTAAAACTCTGGAACCATCCCAAGAGGAGTCCCTTTGTGTAGCACCTTCCATGGTCAGGGGCTGGGGGCAGGCAAGGGTCTTGGGGCTCCCTGGGATCATGGTCACCTATGGAGAGCACCCAGGTCTCACTTCCTTATCTCCCACTGTCAACTCCTATGGGGCTTAGGAGTCTGTCTTGGCACAAGACGGTCTGACACACTCACCCACACACATACACACATTCACTCACACACACATTCACACTTATACACATTCACGCACACATTTGCGCTCACACACATTTACACTCACATTCACTCACACACACCTTCACACTCACACACATACATATATTCACTCACACACACACTCACACACACATTCACACTCACACACATACATATATTCACTCACACACACACTCACACACACATTCACACTCACACACATACATATATTCACTCACACACACACTCACACACACATTCATTCACACACTCACACAAAACATTTTAATTTCTTGGCCAATTGTCAAAAGATCTCATCTAACTCCATATTTTCCAAAAATGCCAGCCCCTCATCCCCTTGGGCTGCAGCAGGAGGCAGTTTCTCCCCTGACACGTGTGGCATCCTGTGAGGTCGGTAATGCTTGTAAAGCACTTAGCACAGTGCCTGGTTCAGAGTCTCAGGGAACAGAAGGTATTATCTTTTTAAATGTCATTGCTATTATCACTAGTAGGAACCTTGGGAGGGCCTGTACTGAGGGCGTGGAAGGGAAGGAATGAATGACCAAGGAAGCAGGGGTAGTCAGAGAGTGAGAGCCGGAGACCACGAGCCCAGGGAGCAGAGTATCCAGTCAGTCGACTTCTGTCAGAGAAGTGGGACCGTCAGGAGGGGCCGAGGATGAGGGGTTTGTGCAAGATTAGTTAGCTCTTACTCAGCGAGGGAGCTGGCAGGGCCACCTATAATCACTGGTGTGGGGCCTGAAGTTACCAAAGGTCGGCCACCCTGGCAGTTGGGAAGGAAACCTGGACGTAGATGAGAGCAAGGACCAACCGGACCCCATAAGGGTGGAGTCAGTGCAGGCACCGGCCGAGCATTCGGGGGGCGGGCAGGTCTGTCTCCAGGAGGCAGTACAGCAGGACAGAGCGAGGCCCGGAAAGACACCCAATGTCCACTGTAGGTGTGCATACAAGCTCTGCCCCTAACCGTGTGACCCTGGGCACAACGCTGACCCCTCTGAGCCTCAGTTTCCTCTCTGACTCTGGGAGTCTGGGGAGCCCCATCTCCCCACAGATGTATGGCCTCAATCTGAGTTACCAGCCATACCCACCAATGCCATTCCCTTCACCCACAGCCACCCTTTCCTCCTGCCTAAGGAGTCCCTGGGTGGCACGAATGGTTAAGCCATGGGCTACTAACCAAAAGGCTGGTGGTTCGAGCCCACGGCAACTGGTTTTTCCTCCTCTAGCCTCCTCTTCAGGACACTGGCATTGGCGCTTCCACAGCTCAGCAGCAGCCGAGAAATTCTACTAATTGCCCCTCCCCCAGAACAAACAAAAAGGATTCACAGTTCAAGTGTCCTTTTGGTCTGCTGTCTGATCTTTAAGCCCAGCCTGATTTCTTTCAAGTTCCAGGCACAAAAAAGCCTTACCTTATCTGACAGTTGAGAAATAGCCGCAGAGCTCTGATGTGGCCACAGCAAGGTGTTTGCTCAGGAGAACAGGTAATCTGGCAGATCCTAGACTGGTTAGTGAAATTTTGGAATTATTCAAGGCCGCACCCCACCCGTCTTAAAAGATCTATCCAAACTGCGGAGCCTCTGTAGTGAATTTGTCAACGTGAACGACAGGCTCTGTCAGAAGGGCGTGTCGTCCAAGGGCCCCCACCCTGGTGAGCCAATGTCTTGGGAGAGACACGATGAATTGTCTAGTGTTTGAAGGATGGGCCCTCAGGGATGATGTCAGGGATGGTAGGCTTTAGGAGGCCCCAGTGTTTGCCACTAGCCCCAGACACACCCACCAGACCTTCCCAGGCCCAAGCTGATGGTCATTGCCAAGGTAGGGGAACCAGCAACGTTGCCCCTTTTTCTGGAGGAGCCCAGAGCAGATCATATTCCCAGGCTCCAGGATGGCTGGGTGTCCGTGGGGGCCACACTCAACCTCACCTCTTTCCCTGCCAAGCATACCCTGAGTCTAATGCCACAGAGAAAGGGATGATGAGACTGGGGCCCTGTGCAGCCTAAATCACAGAATGCCTGGCATCTTCTTGATCCCCTCTTGCACCTCCACGACAAGGAAGGTGGAATATAAACATGAAGATGACATGACTTCTACTCTTGGGACTCACAGGTCATCAAACAGTCACCAGCAGTGGCTGAGAGAGAGCTGGGGCCCTGAATTTCCGTGTGTTCTTGCCATCCAGTGGTTTGTAAATGAGGGGGCACTGCAGGATCACCCTGGGGTGGGAAGAGCTCATTTAAAATCCAACTGCTTAGGCCTCACCCCCAGCCTATGACAGACTCCCCAGTGTCCTGGGCCTGAATTGGGCTCCTAGTACTCTAAAAATTGCCCTATGGGGCACAATTCTCAAGATATAATCCCAGGAGCCAACAAACCTCCCATGACAGAGCCCTGATTCAGCCCCTTATAAGGTTTGCTGTTGTTGTTGTCATAAGGTGCCATCAAGTTGATTCTGACTCATAGCAAGCCTATGTACAACAGAGTGACACATCGCCCAATCCTGCACCATTCTCACAATCATTGTTATGTTTGAGCCCATTGTTGTAGCCACTGTGTCAATCCATCTCACTGAGGGTCTTCTTCTCTTTTGCTGACCCTCTTCTTTACCGAGCATGATGTCCTTCTCCAGGGGCTGGTCCCTCCTGATAACATGTCCAAAGTATGTGAGACAAAGTCTCGCCATCCTCGATTCTAAGGAGCATTCTGGCTGTACTTCTTCCAAGGTAGATTTGTTCCTTCTTCTGGCAGTTCATGGTATCTGCATTATACATGTGTAATATAGATAAATAAAACAATGTGGTCAAGTGTCAACAGTTATTACATCTAGGTGGTGGATGTACAGATATTTGTTGAATTATTCTTACACTTTTTCTGTATGTTTGAAAATTTTTATAATACAAAAATGTTTTAATACTAATAATTTTTAAAAAGAAAATAGTGAGATCAGAACAGAATTTCAAATTCTCATGGACTGCACATTTTCTGGAGCCATGGAGGCTGGATGAACCTCTGAAACTACTGCCCTGAGATAATCTTTAAACCTTAAACCAAAAATATCCCCTGAAATCTTCTTGAAAACAAACAGTAGTTTAGCTTAACTTGTAAAAAAAAGTCTGCCTTGCTTTTTTAAGAACTGTCTATATTGGATCATATAGATAAGGAAGACCAAAGAAGAATCAATGCCTTTGAATTATGGTGCTGGTGAAGAATATTGAATATACTATGGATTGCCAGAAGAACAAATTTGTCTTGGAAGAAATACAGCCAGAGTGCTCCTTGGAAGCAAGAATGGCAAGACCTCATCTCACGTACTTTGGACATTTTGTCAGGAGGGATCAGTCCCTGGAGAAGGACATCAAACTTGATAAAGAAGAGGGTTAGCAAAAGAGCGGAAGACCTTCAATGAGTTGCTTGACACAGTGGCTGCAACAATGGGCTCAAACATAACAACTATTGTGAGGATGGCACAGGACAGGGCAGTGTTTATTTCTGTTGTACATAGGATCACTATGAGTCGGAATTGACTCAATGGCACCTAACAACAAACAACAACAATATGGGATCAGATTGACAACAGCAACACAAAAGATTAGATAGGAACCTTAGTGGGCAGTGAGTTTATGTTAATGGGGGAGAAACAACTCAGAAAAGAGGGTGAGAATGGTTTGCACAACTTGAATGTAATCAATGTCACTGAATTGTGCATGTAGAAATGGTTGCATTGGTGTATGTTTTCTGTGTTTATTCTCAACAACAACAAAATAAATAAAACTTAAAAAAAAAAAGATTGCAGTCAAGAAAACTCTATAAAGCTCAGTTCTGCTCTATAACATGGGGTTACCACGAGTTGGAATAGACATGATGGCAAAGGATTATGGGTTATCACTACATGCTATACTTGCGTAGTTACTTATTTATTGTTTTTATCCCATAATAGAATGTAAGTTCCACGAGGGCGGTGACATGTTGGTTTATTCACCATTATGCCCCAGCAGCTGGACTACTGCCTGGCCCATAGGAGGTGCTCAAAATCTATTTGATGTAAAAATGAATAAACCATTATTTTCCTTCAAACAAAGAAAGAAAGAAAAGGAAATCGTGAGAAAGGGTCTCCAGGGTCATCAGGGTTCCTTTTGTCCTCTCCCCACCCTGCACTAGTGTCTTCTCTGGGAGGGATGCTCCTGGGCAGGCTTCTGCCTCCTGTGTGTGTGTTGGGGGTGGGGGTGGGGGAGGGGAGCAGTCCTCCCAGGGTAACGTGTTAGAGCTGCTCAGAAGAATAGTTAGCAGTTAGCACTTAACCATTTGCGCCACCCAGGGACTCCATACACGTATATAAGACCCTCCAAGTTACAAAGCACTTTGCCTTTCACAGACACCTTTCATGCTCCACAACGTTAGACCTGGAAAGGATCCTGGAAATTGAGGCCAGCTGCTCACTTAACGGATGAGTAAACTGAGCCCAGAGACAGGAAGTGCCCAAAGTCCAGATGAGTTTGGGACAGCCAATCCCAGAGGCTGCGGCCTTGCAGGGGAACGGGGAGAATGAAGAACTGTCCTGTTCCCCTGGGGGTGGGGTGTGGGTGGGGATTCTGGTCTTGCTTTCTGCAGGTGGTAAGGGCTGAGTCTACCTGCTCTACCTGGAGAAATCTACCTCCTCTCTTCTAAGTTCCCACATGTGCAGTGAAAGATGGGCTGGCTCAGGGACCCCTGTCACAGCCTTGGGGCCTGAACAGAAGTGTCACACTGCCCCACACCTTAGAATTCTGAGAACAAGAAGTGGCCCAACACCCAGAAGAAGACACACCCACATGTTAGCAGTACCAGTTCGGGGGTGTGAAATTGTACTTTCCCACAGTTTCCAAATTTTTATATGGTATAGGTGCATCACTGTTATAATTAGAAAAAAAAAAAAAAACACTGCTGAACTTTGCTTTCTTCAGGAGAACCAAGGACCTCGTTCAGCCCGTGAGTGTAAAACGTGTGAAACTTGTTAACCCAAGAAGAGGAAATGGGAGAAGGAAAGGGGAGAAAAACATGTGTTGGGTGCCGTCTATGCAGCAAGCAGGGCACGAGGAATACTCCATCATTATCTCTTTAATCCTCAAACCACCCTAGGAATTTGGTACTATGATCCTATTTTACAGATGGGGATACTGAGACACGTAAAGGGAAAGCAATGTGCCCAAGTTCCCTCAGCTGGTACATGGTAGAG
>NW_004443984.1:4881874-4882744 GCF_000243295.1 Trichechus manatus latirostris
AAATGTTTGACTGATTGGTGCTATATGAAAATAAAAAATTCCGGTGCGATTTAAAAAAACAAGCAAAATTAAAAGACAACAACTGGAAAAATGTTGCAGCAGATACCACAGATAGATGGTTAGAATCCTTAATTTATAAAGAAGCTGCATAAAATCGATAAGAAAAACACAAAGATGTCCATGGATAAAAGCCGAAAGGACACAAACAATAAAAAGCAACTATAAATGACCAATAAACATTTGGGAGAGGAAAAGAAAAAGCTCACTTTCTCTAAGGGTCAAAGAAACGCAGACAGACAGCAATGAGGCAACATTAAATTAGTAATGATGAAGAGATGTATACTGCTCCCTGCTCACTGCAACGCAGAAAGATGGCATTAGCAGAAGTACTAGGGTGGGGCTGTAAACTGGTGAAATAGCTCTGGCAAGCCACTTGGTGGTATTTATCAAAAGCCTGAAAAATGTTCCTACTTTTTGTCCACATTTTTTACCTTTTCCTTAGAAACCTATGGCAAACAATTTAGTGATATTTGTCAATCTTCTTAACTAGCTCATTCTTTTGGTTCACATTTCTGATTATTTTCTCCAAAACCTAGAAGTTGAAATATGGTCAAAGACGTACATACAGAGATGTGTGCTGCAATGTAAATGCGTAACAATGCAAAGCTGGAAACAACCTAAACGTCCTCCAGTTGGGGAGCACATGTGTGAGTCACGATATGTCCATGTGACTCAATGCATTGGGTAAACGTTGTTGTTAGTTGCCACTGGGTCGGCTCCAATTCATGGTGACCTTCTGTATAACAGAAAGAATGTTGCCTGGTCCTGCATCATCTTCATGATCTTTGGTATGTTTGAGTCCATTGTTGC
>NW_004443984.1:4885123-4922070 GCF_000243295.1 Trichechus manatus latirostris
AAAAAACCTTTTAGAAATAGTCTCCTGTCGATTTTCGCAGTGGAAAGCCATCATTCCCTTTCAGAGCTGGCACAGAGTAGGCTTAATAAATATTCTAGGAAACGAACGAATAGCACTCTTGTGAATGGGTTCTCACCTTCTGCTTTTATTGCCTGGTTATTTGTGTTTACATCTCTTCTCCCTCGCCACCCTGAAAGTTCCTGAAAGGCAGAAATCACGCGCGTCTTTGTTTGGTCACATCTTCTAGCCCGTGGCTTACACCCAGCAGGTGTTCAGCTGTGGAATTGTTGAGCGAATGGGGCATCCTATAGAGTCAACGGTGTGTCTATTTTTCAACATGAGATAAAGATTCTGGATGCCAAGGATTATTTGTTAAACCCACTCCTTAAGTCCTTAAATTCATCTAGAGAACTCCCTGAAAGCCAAGGAGAATCATGATATCAGGATCAAGACTTGGTTCTCCAGGCAACTCTGCCCCTACTTGGTGGCTATCACATATTTATGCCAAATCCACTGTCTAGTCCTGAGAGCACTGTTCTAGGAGTCCCCGCTTTGCAACTAGCTGTGGAGCCTTGGGCAAGTCACTCACCATTAGTTCCTTCGTCAGTGAGACAAGGGGGCTAGGTTGTTTTCAGCGTGATGTCACCATGATCTCTAAAATGCCTCTGATAATGAATGTCAGTTTGGAATATCATGTTGAAAGGTAACTGTAGAACATTGCAGAACTTTAATTTAAAAAAAAAAAATCTCTATTGATAATCAAATCAATACTGAGCACCTGGGAGAGAGGAGCCAGTGATTTGGGCTCCACTTTATTCACATTTTTGTCTTTTTCTCTGATCAAGAAAAAAACTAAATTATAATAAGCAACTTCCAGACTTTACCAAGGACCACAGAATTTTGGAAGGATCTGTAGAGATTAGAAGCAATTCCTCTGCAGTAAACTATTTAACAGAATGAGATAAAAATCGCTTGAGTAAATGTGTTTCCAATTAAGGAAGGGCGTGGAGCGGGATCTGGGCTTTTCTTCCTCTCCTGCCCCTTCCACGGTTGGGAAACCTCGGGTTCGTCCAGCTTATTGTGAGCTCTGCAGACAGCAGGGGGCTGAGCGGCCATCTCTAAGCCAAGGACGTGGCTCTCCCTGGCCTTCCAGAATCACCTTTCACCAAACAGGACCCCTCCTCATTTACACATAAAACGGGGTAACAACGCACTCAAAGCCTAGTATTGGAACCGTTTAGTTTCGCTTCTGTCGCCCCCAAGGATCCCTGGAGATGCAGTGATTAAGAGCTTGGCTGCTAACCTAATGGTCTTCGGTTCGAACCCACCAGAGCCACCAGCCGCTCATGGGAGAAAGATGTGGCAGTACGCTTCTGTAAAGATTACAGCCTTGGAAACTCTAAGGGGCAGTTCTACTCTGTCCTATTGGGTCGCTACGAGTCCGAATCGACTCGACAGCAATGGGTGGTTCTGCCGCCCCCACTTGACGTGGTGCAGCCCTGAATCTCCCGAGCTTCCAGTAGAAAAGTCCACTTGGGGAGCTCCAGGCTACTGCACTGCTGGGGGCAGAAATCAACCTCCCTGGACCCCCACTTCAGCCCCTCCCAATACAGGGAAGGTGACAGCTTCCAACCCAGGAGCCAGATGGCCTGTGTGACCTTGAGCAAATTGTTTGACCTCTCTGTGCTTAGGTTTCCTTATCTAAATGGAGATAACAGTCCCTACCTGGTGAGTTTGTTGAGAAGATTAAGATTAGAAACATTAAAAATATTAACGAAAACTATCATTATTTGGCTAAGGAAATCAGAGAGGGTACACTTGAAGAAATTGAGGTACATCCATTTCCTATCTTATAAGAAACGGGATCAGAAATGTGTCGCTGGCTTTCCCTTTTTACCGCCCAAAAATGCCCCAGCGCCAGCTTTCCCTACGTGAGGGGGAGGATCTTCTGCTGGTCTTGGGGCCGAGGGGGAGGAAGTTCCCCGTTGGAACTGTGGACCGTTTCCCTAGAGATAGTCAACTCGCTTAGGTCTGAGGGCAGAGGTCACCTCTTCCGAGGAGCTTTCCCTGCCTTTCGTACAGAAGCAGCCCTGCAACCCTTGGCAGCATGCTTTTCGGTGTTATTTCCAGGTGGCATTTGATGTTTCTCAAGATGGTCTGCTTTGCGTGTGGTTGTCTACCTGTGTGGGCTCCTGAAGAGCCGGGAGCTTGCCCGACGTGCTCTCCACCACATCCCAGCCCCTGGCACAGGGACGGGCACACAGTAGGCCCTCAGTAAATATCCTTCAGTCACGTGGACATCAGGGGGCCTCTGCGACCCCCGGGGCTGAGGGCGGAAGGGCCAGGAGGAGCCCCCTCGGTACTAACCGCAGCAGAACACCTTGCCCTCCCTCGACCCAACTGCCACCAGACCTGTTAGTTTTGCTTCCAAAGCGCTTCCTCCAGCTGCCTTTTTCGCCGCCGAGGTTTGCAGAAGTGCTAAAGACCTGCAAGAACCCAGTGCACGCTGGGCTCTGCGTCAGATGGCACTGGAGCCAAAGCCCTCGGGCGCCGTGACCTCAAAGCAGGGTCCCGCCAGCCAGAAGGGTGCGATCTGGGGCGGGGGATGGTGGGGAGGGGTGGGGGGACCTGGCTTTGCCTCTGCCCAGGCGGGAGGCGCGGAGGTGTAGATTAGTGGCTGCGTCAGAAAACGTCCGTTCGACACAGGAAGGAGGGAAGGAGGCCGGAGGTGAAGACAACATGCAGCAGCCCTGACAGATCTGATAAAGAGGAAGGAAGCAGACAACGCTGCTGAACCGAGCTGACAGCTCCCCAAACTGACGGAGGTCCTGCAGCTGTCACAGCCTTGTTTGCAGAAGTGGGCCTAAAGGAGGTGAACTGGCGCCCCCTGCTGGTCATTTTAGAACCGCACCCATCTGGTGAACGCGAGCAAGGGCTTTAAGGTCAAGGGCGCCGCTAACACCTCTTCCAGCAGAAGGACTTGTCTGGGCCTGGACCCTCTACTTTCTGCCCCAGAGAAACAACACAAGAATAGATTTGCCTCAGTTGGAGCTCTGCTTACCTGGCAGCCCAGTTACCTTGGCCATCAGAGGTAAGGGAGCAAGTCTATGCTAAAGAGAAAAGCAGAAAACACTTTTAAAGATTACAGGGCACACTCGCACATTGCTACATTCCCTGGCTTCTACTTTTGGCTCTGTGGCTTACTAGCTATGTGACCTTGGGCAAGTGTCTTAACCTCAATTTCCTTATTCATAAAAGGAATACTAATAGTCTCTACCTCATAGGATTGTTAGAGAGACTAAGTGAAGTAATATATGTAAAGTGTTTAGCATAGCTCGTGGCACATAAACACGTTTGTTAAATTAAAACTTAAATTCCTATGAAGGTTATAGACTTGTTGCACTTACTGTAAGTAACTGGTTCCTTATTCTGGGGATTTTCTTGCTATCTATTACTGATTTCTAGTTTAATTCCAAAGGAGCCCTGGTGGTGCAGTGGTTAAGCCCTCAGCTAACTGAAAAGTTGGCAGTTCAAACCCACCAGCCACTCCTCGGGAGACATATGTGGCAGTCTGCTTCCTTGAAGATTTAAGACCTGGGAAACCCTATGGGGAAGTTCTCCCCTGTCCTACAGTATCTATATAAGTCAGAATCGACTCGACGGCAATGGGTCTGGCTTTTTTGGGAGTTTAATTCTACTGTGGTCTGAGAATATATTTTGTATGATTTTAGTTCTTTGAAACTTGTTGAGACTTGTTTTATGGACCAGCATATAATCTGTTTTGCTAAAAGTTCCATGTCCAATGACCATTTTACAGTTGTTGGATATGTTTGCCTTGTTAGATAACGAGTCAATTTTCAACCCAATGTGACAGAGTAGAACTCCCCATGGGGTTTCCTGGGCTATACTCTTTACTGGAGCAGATCAACAGGTCTTTCTCCCTCAGAGCTGCTGGGTGAGTTCAAACTGCCAACCTTTCAGTTAGCAGCTGAGCACTTAACCGTTGTGCCACCAGGGCTCAGTGGATATCTCCATTGCCGTGGAGTCGAATCCGACTCATAACAACCCTATAGGACAGAGTAGAACTGCCCCATAGGGTTTCCAAGCAGCAGCTGGTAGATTCGAACTGCAGACCATTTGGTTAGCAGCTGAGCTCTTAACCACTACTCCACCAGGGCTCCTTAGTGGGTATAGTGTTCTATATATGTCAATTTGATGGAGCCCTGGTAGCAGAGTGGTTAAGACCCTTGGCTGCTAACCAAAAGGTAGGCAGTTTCAATCTACCAGCTGCTCCTTGGAAACCCTATGGGGCAGTTCTACTCTGTCCTGTAAGGTCACTATGAGTCAGAGTTGACTCGATGGCAATGGGTTTGGTTTTTTTTGTTTTATATGTCAGTTAGGTTAAATTGGTTAATTGTGTTATTCAAATCTGCTATATGCTTATTGGTTTGTTAGTTTTGCTTGTTTGTTTTTTCCTGCTGTTCTGTTGGTTAGTATGTATTTGTCCATTTCTCCTTTAGCTTGGTCAGCTTTTGCTTTATGTATTTAAAGCTATGTTATTAGATGCATAGAAAATTAGGACTGTTCTATCTTGCTAGGAAGTAAACCTTTTATCATTACAAAATGTCCTTTATCTCTAGTAATACTTGTTGCCTTAAAGCCTACTTTCTATGATGTATATTCCATCTGCTTTCTTTTGTTTACTGTGTCAATGGATTAACTCTATTCCACCCTTTAATTCCAACCTTTCTGTGTCCGTAAATTCTGTTGTAAATAGTTGTGATTTTTTTTTCCAGTTTGACGCTCTTTCACTTTAATTGGATAGGTTAATCCATCACATTTAACATAATTCCTAATATAGTCTGGTTTATAGCTAACCTATTGCTACTCTTTCAGTTTGTCCTAGCCTTTTTTCCACTTTGTATTATTTAGATTTTTAAAAATTCCATTTCCTCCCTTGAATCTTAGATTTTGGGCGATTTATTCTTATAAAGATTTTAGTATTTACCCTAGAGATTGCAATATTCATCCTTGATTTCTTTGTCTTTTTTATATTAGTACTTTTACTACTTCCCGAATAAAGGATTTTAGAAGTATTTAACTCCACTTCTTTCCATCCTTGTTACATAAATGTTAATATATATTTGTTATAATTTACTTCTGCATTTCTTATAAATCTTCAAGACATTATTTTTATTGTTTAAATAATCAATGTTCTTTTGTATTTGCTACATATTTACCCTTTCCAGTGCTACAGTTCTATTCTATCTGGAGTCATTTTCCTTCAGGCTCAAGTACTTTATCTCTTAAAGCACAGGTCTTCTCTCAGCTTTTGTCGGTCCAAAAATGCCTTTATTTTGCCTTTACTTTTGAGGCTATTTCCACCAAGTACAAAATCCTAGACTTTTGTTTTGTTTCCCCAGCACTTTAAAGATTCTGGCTTCCAAAGTTTCTGCTGAAGTCTGCCATTAATTTTATTGCTGCTCCTTTAAAAGTTATGTTACTTTTCTCTGGCTAGTTTTGAAATTTTGTCTTTCAGCAGTTTGACCATGGTATTTTTAGGTGTGGTTTCTTTGTTTTTATTCTACCTGGAGTTTGCTGAGCTTCATGAATCTGAGTCATTAGTTTTGGAAAATTCTGAGCTATTATCTCATTAAATATTGCTTCTGTCTCATCTCTGGAACTTGAATTACTCATGTCTTTAGACTGTGTCTCACTTGTCTCTTATGCTCTATTCTTGTTTTTTGTTTTTGCATTCTTTTTACTCTTTGTGCTGTGCTTCAACTTGGATATTCTCTATTGACTTCAAACAGTAATTCTGTCTTCTGCTGGGCCTATTCTGCTTAAGTCCATCCAATCTAATTAATTTCAGGTATTTGTTTAGTTTTTAAAAAATAACTTTATTGAGGTATAATTTACATACTATAAAATCCACCAATTGATAGAATTGTGCAATCAACAGCACAATTCATGTTTACTTTGGACATTTAAATTGAATTTATTCAAACACAAAGAAGGAAACTCATATCACTAACTTTGCCAATCAACCTGTCAATACACTGATTATCAAAACCTTTAGCAAGGCAAAATTGCCCCCTTCTAATTTTTTTATTGAGATATAATTTACATACCATAAAGTTCACCCTTTTAAAGTATACAAGTCAGTGATTTTCAGTATATTCCACAAAGTTGTGCAGCCAGCCCCACTAATTCCAGAACATTTTCACCACCCCAAAAAGAAACCTCAGTTCCATTAGCAATCACTCCCCATTCTTTTCTACCTCCAGCCCCTGGCAATCGCTATTTTGTCTCTACAGATTTGCCTATTCTGGACATTTCATATAAATGGAATCATATGTGACCTTTTGTGTCTGGCTTCTTTCACTTAACATAATGTGTTCAAGGTTCATCCATGTTGTAACATGTATCAGTACTTCATTTTATTTGTTGAATAGTATTCCATTGTATGAGTATACCACATTTTGTTTATTTATCAGTTGATGAATTATTTAGGTTGTCTCCACTCTATTATGAATAATGCTGCTATGGACATTTATATACAAGATGTTGTTTAGACATTAGTTTTCACTTCTCGAGTATAAACCTAGGAGTGGAACTGCTGGGTCATAAGGCAGCTCTATGCTTAAAGATTTGAGGAACTGCCAAACTGCTTTTCAAAGTGGCTGCACCATTTTGCATTCCCAGCAGCCATCTATGAGCCTTTCAATTTGTCCACATCCTTGCCAACATCTGTTACTTTATTTTTTATAGTCATCTTAGTGGATGCAAAGTGATACCTCATTGTAGTTTTGATTTGCATTCCTCTGTAGGGTTGCTATGAGTCAGAATCGACTCTATGGCTACGGGTTTGGGTTTTTTTTGAATGACTAATTATGTTGAGCATTTTTAATATGCTTATTGGTCATTTGTATATCTCCTTTGGAGAAATGTCTATTCAAATCCTTTGCCTGTTTTTTAATTGGGCTTATCGTTGAGTTCAAATAATTTGTTTATATATTCTGGGCACTAAATCTTTATCCACAACCCGTTTTTATAATATTTCTATCACCCCAAAAAGACCCCTCATGCCTGTCTGCAGTTAATCCCCATTCCCACCCCCAGCCCCAAGCAACCAAGCTGCTTTCTGTGTGTTTGGGGCAGGCTCCTCCCTCTAATAAAATGTTGTCTCCTAAGTATTGTGAGATTGTGGATTTCACTCTGCTTTTCAGAAGCCCTGGGCTTAGCTTCCAGCATGCCATGTGCAGCTCTGGAGTTCAGCAAATGTCCTGTAAGAAAACCAGTCATGTTTGGGGTGCCTCAAGTTTCCAGTTTGCCCTATAACCAAAAGCCTTTTCTGTTTTCCAGTAGAGCCCCTCTCATGGACCAAACCCAACCCCCAGCATGGGCCCTAATATTAGCAAATGCTTTCCTGGGAGAAAATGGCTAGAGCATCAGCTTACCTCAGAAGGGCTTCCCCGCCCTCTGAAATTCCAATTTGTTTAGTCCTTATTGCTTCCTTATTGCTGGTGTTTAAAAATACTATTTTGGTGTTCTAATCTAGCCTTTTCTGGTTGTCGCGGCAGGAGTGTTGTGTTGCTGTGACCTACTATATCCTACCCATCAATTATTGCAAGCTTTTAATAAGTCTTGTTATCTTGTCAGGCCAGTTCCCTTTCTCCCCACCCTGCCACCCCCAGACATATCTTAGCTATATGGGGCATAACTCTTCCATATGAATTTTTAGACTCCTTTTACCTAGTTCCCCACCCACCAAAAAATCCATTGGATTTTGCTGGAAATATATTGAATTTATAAATTATTTGGGGCAGAAGTGAAATCCTTATGCTTTTGAGTTCTCTCTCTATTAACATGGTATGCCTAACCATTGAGCAGATCTTCTATTAGGTTCTTCAATAATATTCTTTAATTTTCTCCATAAACGCATTGCACACTTTTTGTTAGATTTGTTCTAAATACCTTATAATTTAGGATCTTTTTAATCTTTTAAAGCACTTGTTACTTCTTAGAATATGTTCATGTTATAAATTTTTAATGGCTCAAGCAAGTATACATTAACAATCTCCCACCCTTTTTCCTCAGTCACCCAGTTTTCCTGCCCCAGAAGTAACTAATTTCTTTAGTAAGTCTTTAATGTGGTTAATATTAGTATATAGTAATATACCAATTTTGTTCCTCAATTTTGTGTCCAGCAGAATTCTCTTATTTCTAATGATTTGTAGGTTATTCTCTATTTTTTTTATGTATATAAGTCATCTGAAAATAGCAACTGTTTTGTCATTCTTTATTCCTTTTCCTAGTCTTACTGCATTGGCTAGGGTGTCTCTAATAAAGTAGCTGTGGAAAGTAGCTTGATAGCTGTGATAGAGGGCAATCCAGTCTTATTCCTGACTTTAATGAGAGGGCTTCTGTCTTCATGTACAACATTTGCTGTAGATTCTTGGCAGACACCTTTATCCAAGTTAAAAAAAAAGTTACCTCTGGTCCTATTTTGCTAAGAAAGAGTATCATGAAAGTGTTTATCAGATTCTTTTTCTGCACCTGTTGAGATGATCATATGGTTTTTCCCCCTTTAATCTATTAAACATGCTGAATCCTCCACTTGCAGGGGGAAAAAAAAGGTAGTCTCAAATAAAACACGTTTATCCCAAGTTGATATTTATTTTCATGAAGGGGGAAAAAGAAGAACCTTTATGATACTGAAAATATAGTTTTTTAATACAACAGCTGCCAGCAATATACTGGTGTATAATGTTCCGGAGAGATAAAAGAAAATATGAGCATTCTGGCTTGGGGAGTTGAAAACTTCTTCCATGATAAAAATATAAATTTGGTGGCTCCAACCTTAAGAATTTAAAACAGTGGAATAAAAAAAGTCCATATAGTTACTAATGAATGCTTCTCTCTCTTTGAATCATATACTGATTAAAATCAGTGTAAGAAACTGGTTAAGCAATAAACTTAATGAAACATGTATCAAAATGTGCATGGAAAAATACATTTCTATTTCCTCTCATTTTTACTTTGTAGTATTTTCTAAATGGATGTTTTTAGATGCACAGAAATACAAGCTATCTACATGAACTGCAGAGATTCAAAACACAATAGAAGTAAAGTAAAAATGCCTAAATTCTAGAATTTATCAACTTAGTATAAGAATAAATGTCAGAAATCTCTTAATTTTATACAGATTGCTCAAGGATTTAAAAATAAATCTTACAAGCCAAAGTTACTGTGAAATAAGACCTTATTTAAATTCTATCACAAGTTAAAATACTAATAAAAGAAGATAACAGAACTGCATAAAAAATTTTCACTGACATAAAAAAGGGGGGAAGGGATTATGTCAACAGAAACAGTAGAGACCTTTCCTTGGAGAGTAGTAGGACCTTCCATACAGACTCTAATCTCTTCACTGAAGTGGAACAAAAGGGGTTCAAATATTTGAAGGGAAAAATGATTTGGTAGTTGTAGAAACAATATCAGATGATTTCCATTATGTCAAGTACACTACATGAATCACCATGAACTTTAATGTCCCAAATTTCCCAAGGTTTTCAGCTGTGATCTTCCCACAAATATATGATGAAGTAAAAGCATGTTGCAGGATCATCCTTTTTCCTAGCTTTTGGCCATTTCCCAATCTCAATTTCATTTGACTATCTTCCCTGATAATGTAATAAAATCTATCTTTCTACAGATAAAAATAATTCTGCCTTGGTCAAAATCACATAGAACAGCCAAGTGTGACAATCAGTACAAATGCCTTCCTTGACAATCCAGACAGTCAAGTGTACTTAAAAAAAAATACTTAAAAAAAAAAAAACAATGAAAAGAATAGACATCCAAAGTGAAAATAACTTCACAGCTGAGTTTCAGAATGTGTTTTTCATCACTGTATTTTGAGGAATGTAGCTCTTTCCTCCATTTGCCCTCCACTTTGCACCACTTAGTCCACCATTCACCAGAAAGAACAGATAGCCCTTCTCTTGAATCTTTTTCACACTATGAGGCAAGGTTTCATGTCACCTGAATGCCAAGTTACCACTATTTTAAAAGTTAAGTGAAAAGTGATGATTCCTGCCTCTGTGCTGGTGCAGATATAACACTCTCACCCACCGAAGCTGCTGAAATGTAATTCCTTAATAATCTGCTTGATATACCTGACAGCATTTCTTCCTGAAATAAGATAAATCACTGTCCAATATTTAATTAGAGAAAGATGGGTGTCAGAACTTTTGATCAGCAGTAAGGAGTTCTAAGAAAAGAAAGACAAAGGAATCTCCTTGAACCAAATGGATACAATAAGAGCTTTTCTTATCTTTCTATACCAAACTAATTACTGATAGGTAAAAAATGCAGTATGCTTATAAAAGTCAGGCTGCTTCCATAAAGCCAGTGCTTACTAAATGTTAGCATATAAAAGGGGGAAAACATTGCCATTTCAAAGCAAAATACTTAAAATTTCCAAAAACAGCCTATGAGAAATAGCACTTCTTAAACAAGTCAGGTATAAAAATTTACCAAAAATGTATCATAGTCACAACCACAGTCTTTGGAGTAGTACTTAGAAAATCTATTAAAAAATAAAAATGAATAAATACATAGAAACTTTTGTTTATTTTCACCAAGTTTGTCCTCCCCTATTAGAACACAAATAATTCCTGGTTTAGGACTTCCAATTTAAATAAACAGAAATATGCAGAGTGCTACTCCTCAACACAGCTGTGGAAAAATTTAACTCATAGAAGTGCACTGATTGAGATTAGGCAAAATTGTAGAAAATACACACTCATCATAACTACAGTTTAGTTCAAAAGGTGTGAACAACCCTCTATCCAAAGTCTAACATTAAATGGGGGTGGAATGGAAAAGTTGGTGATCTCTGTATTTTACCTTACATTTAGTACAGGATGGGTAATGCACTCTTTAGATTAACTATCTACATTAAATATGCTTTAGAAGCAAAACCTTAGTTTATATCTTGAACAAGTCCACTCTACATTCCTTAGGTTAATTTCTTTAAGTGTTAATATTTACGTTACTAATCATTGTACTGCTATAGCTAAATCAACTAAATATTAGTTTATGTAGTGACACTCAAAAGATCTACAAGCAGCAAAAGTCTATGCTTATCTAAAAAGGAGCTTTAACAATTAAAACAAAATGGAAAAAAGCAATAATGGTCCAAATGAATGGCACTGGGTAAAATACATATACCAAACAACAGATTTAGACAGAGTGGATCAGGTGCCCTCAGCTTCTCTTAGAAGGATAAGATCTTGAGAACTTTTAGCTTATACATAGTGTCAGATCTTAAAATTGGTATAAAGGATAGATGCTTCCAGGCAAAAATAAAAATCCATCTACAAAGCAAAACACCAAAATCTGTAGTGACTTTTCGTAAAAGGCTCTCTTTTCTGGTGGTAGTACATATCCAGGATAGACTAAATTGAAACAGCATATTTCTGATACAGTAGCAATCCTTTCATATACTCTTACTAAATATTATAAAATTCCAAAAATACATAAATATTCCTTGTACCATGCATTATGCACCAGTTTGGGGCGGACTGATGAAGTCATGGCTACTATTTTAACAGTTAAACATTGCACCTCAGAAGTCCTGCCAGGAATACACAGTGAATGGACATATGGTAAGGGCTCCAGAAAGATGGCAAACTACCTCTAAACTGCAAAGTTTGTGACGGAGTGTCCAAATTAGAGGAGAGGAGGAAATGGGTAGGGAAGGTAGGCAGGGCAAGGGAATTTTAAAATACTGCTTAGGAGTGTATATTTTAAGATAGCTACTATACCTTGTCTATCCCTTTATCCTAATCTTGAATAACTGCATGTTCATACAAAATAAAATTTCTACTTTATAGGAAGAGGAGCAGTCTGTTAGGAAAAGCATATTCTGTTAGGGGAAGATGTGAAGACATCTCTACTTTCAGTGCTACTTTACTTAGTAAGTCTTTTGGCTACATCACTATATGCTATTTCAACCTCCTTATCACTGGGACAAGTATTGGTGAACTCATCCCTACTATAAGCATTAGTTAAGTATCTCCAGATGCCAGTCATTCCTTTCGGAATATCAAAGTTGCGATATTTTTTGGCCACCACCTGAAAAACAAGGAGATCAAAAGTTAACAGAGTTATTTTCCATTTCTTGTATATCAGACATATCCATTATTTTAGAGCAAATTATTAATTCTGGAAATCTTTTTTGAGAATTGCTTCTATTTGGAAAGAAGCCTGCTATCTTCGTTCTAACTAGAGGTTTAAATAATGACCAGGACTGCAAGCCACACCAGGGATGGAGGAGTGTGACAGTGATTGCAAATGCCTTTCCTGGACATCCAGCCAGCCAGCCAAGTGTAATCACTGGATAAATACTTCTTAAAACACACATACTATTTTAGACCTCTGTTTTTCTTACCTTAGACCTTTACTACACAACTAGTATTTATTACTATTCTATTTACCAGTGTGCCTAGCACAGTCTCACATAATAAATGCTCGATAAAAATTTTTTTGCCTTGACTAGAAAAAGCTGGATGATCACAGAACAGAATGTGACAATGTAAGTAAGTCAGTGTATCAAATTCCAACTCAAAGTTATCTGTTACATCTTTGAATTTTTATGCAGTCACGGAAAAAAATAATTTCTCTTCCTCATATACCTCAATTTATAAGACACAATTTTCTACTTAACTAACCCTAGGGTGTTTCAACTCTTGTCTAAGCATTGTTAACTCACACTATTTAGGGGTTCCTAGTCAAATATCATAAGGAGCCCTGGAGGTACAAACGGTTAAGCGTTTGGCTGCTAACTGAAAGGCTGGCGGTTCAAACACACCCAGTGGTTCTGCAGGAGAAAGACTTGGCAATCTGCTTCCATAAAGATTACAGCCAAGAAAACGGGCAGTTCTACTCTGTCACACTGGGTAGCTATGAGTTGAAATTGGCTGGATGGCACCTAACAACAACAGTCAAATATCACACCATTAGAAAAGTTTTAAGCATAAATGAAGTGCTATCTTAGTAGAAAGACTATTAGGTCTAATGGCAATTTGACACCACATCCAACAGGCCTACCTTGACAATGTGCAGTTTGGGCAGCAGGTTGCAATCAGCTAATGTCATTTCATTGCCATCCAGAAATTTACGTGTGGAAAACTTAATGTCTTCCATACTATTCTCATCAATTTCATCGGGGAGGGGAGAATTCAGATATTCATCCAGTTTCTGCAGTGTTTTCAAGAGACCCCTCTCCAATGCTGAAAGAAAGATGAGAGTGCTGTAAGAAGGGAACTACGTAAACCTCAAAGTAAAAGCATTACTTTTTCATTTGAAACTGTTTATCAAATGCTTGCTCTGATACTAGGCACTATAAAACAAGACAGATGAAGGTTTCTGTTCTCCTGAAGCTTATTTGCATTGGGGGGTGAAGGTGGTGGAGCAGGGAATGAGACAGACAAATTTATTCAGGTCAACACAGAAATAAGCATGATAGTTTCAGATAGTGGCATCTGTAAAAAACTTGTTAATAACCAAATGTCCCACACGTGAACACATATGGCCCAATACAGTGATGTTTAAACTGGAAAATGGGTGAAAAGAAGCAAACCTATTAAATCTAGGGGAAGAGAATCTTGCAGAGACAGAGATTCTTGCCCTCAATTTTAAATCATGCTCCACCAAGAATATTTAGCACCAAGAATGTATTAAGAAACTCCAATATAAACAATCTAAGCAGAAAACTTTATACTTCAAAGGGTTTCTTTCTGGAGTTCTTACACTATCTTGTAATAAACAAGAAGCACAGAATAGCACAGGAAAAACACAGAGGTCAGATTACAGCAGTTCAGTTTCTCATACTGAAATGGGGGTCCCTTTAGCCAAACAGCCGAAACCCTGGTGGCATAGTGGTTAAGTGCTACAGCTGCTAACCAAAGAGTCGGCAGTTTGAATCCACCAGGTGCTCCTTGGAAACTCTATGGGACAGTTCTACTCTGTCCTATAGGGTCGCTATGAGTCGGAAACAGATTTTTTAGCCAAATAGATTAAGATGTCATGATTGTTATAACTCAGAGAGAAGTGCGACAGAGCCACCACTGTGTATGTGGAAAGTCAAAGTTAGTGACCCTTAGCAGAGAGGAAGTGGGAATGTCATTAGAAAGGAATGATCAATACAGAATAACAACAGACAGATCCTCTATTCTCCCTTTTTATCCTTTACCTTACCAACCCACCTTCACTCCCACCTCCAAAATAGAGTAACTCAAACTGCTAATTACAGTACTTGGCCATAAAAAAAAGTTGATTCCATGAGGTGACTCTATATAGTTACAAGTCGGAATAAAGAATGCTGTTGGGTCCTTTAAGGAAAAAGGCAAAGTTGTAGAAGTTGCATACCAGATATTTCACCAGCAACTTAAGTATGTCTTACAAGTCAGTACCTCTTCTTCTAAATTGTTCCTACCCACTTATCCCTTGTTCCCTTCATGGCAGTCCAGGAAACAGATGATAGACTTGGCTAGGTAAAGGGCTGGAGGCAGAAAAAGGACTGAATGGATTTTACAGAGGTACTTAGGAAATAAAACCAACAGAGCTTAGAAACCAAGGGAATATGGAAAAATGGGAATACATGTATTCAACAAAATAAAAATTGAGCCCCTACTAAGTACCAAGTATTGCTCTAAGCACTGTTAAGTTGACTACTAAATAAAACATTAAAGGTTCCTAGTCACACACAGTTACATTTTGGGACAGTAGGAGAACTAAAGAGAAGCTGATCAACAAACAAACTACTCCCAGGGTTAATGCTGGAACCTTAGTGGAGAAGTAGATTTAGGGAATATGAAAAGGGGTTCAATATACGCTGAGTCTGAGATGCCTGTAAGACATCTGAGCAGATGTGTCCAATAGACAGCTGGATGCCAGTGGCTGGGAAGAGACTGAGGCTAGAACAACATTTTTGGAAGTCCTGAGAACATAAATGAAAATTGAAGCTGTGGGAGTGAATGTATTTGTCTAGCTTTCACTTTGAAGAATATTTCACTGCTTATAGAATTCTAATTCGTTTTCTTTTAGCTCTTTGACGTTCTCATACCATTGTCTTCTGGATTCCATTTTTTCTGTTGAGAATCAGTGCTCAATCTTACTGAGCTGCCATTTTTTAGATCTTGTCTCTAGCTTTCAGCAATTTAAGTAGCATGTATATAGGTACGGTTTTCTTCACATTTGTCCTTTTTGGGTTTTGTAATGCTAGACTCCATGGCTTATTATCTTTTGTCAATTTGGGGAAATTCTTGGCAATTATCTCCTTAAATATAGCTTCTACTCTTCCTGACATTCTAGTTACACATATGTCAGCCCTTTTCCACTGTACCCATATTTATCACATTATTTTCTATATTTTTTTGTCCTTTTGTCTCTCTGTGCTTCCATTTAGACATTTTCTTCAGACCTATCTTCCATGTCACTAATTGTTTCTTCATCATTGTCTAATCTTAAACTCATCTACCAAGTTTCTTAATGTCAGATACTATTGTTGCAGCTACTGTGTCAATCCATCTCGTCAAAGGTCTTTCTCTTTTTTGCTGACCCTCTACTTTACCAAACATGATATCCTTTTCCAGGGATTGGTTCCCCCTGATAAAATCTCCAAAGTAAGTGAGACAAAGTCTTGCCATCCTCCCTCTGAAGGAATATTCTGGCTGTACTTCTTCCAAAACAGATGTGTTCTTTCTTCTGGCAGTCTATGGTATAATCAATATTCTTTGCCAACACCATAATTCAAATGCACTGATTCTTCTTCGGTCTTCCTTATTCATTGTCCAGCTTTCACATGCATATGAGGCAACTGAAAATACCATGGCTTGGGTCAGACCCACCTTAGTCCTCAAGGTGACATTTTTGCTTTTTAATACTTTAAAGAGGTCTTTGGCAGAAGATTTGCCCAATGCAATACGTCATTTGATTTCTTGCTTGCTGTTTCCATGGGCGTTGATTGCGGATCCAAGTAAAATGAAATCCTTGACAACTTCAATATTTTCTCCATTTGTCCTGATGTTGTTTATTGGTCCAGTTTTGAGGGTTTTGGTTTTCTTTATGTCAAAGTATAATCCATACTGAAGGCTGTAGTCTTTGATATTCATCATTAAGTGCTTCAAGTCCTCTTTGCTTTCAGCAAGCAAGGTTGTGTTATCTGCATATTGCAGGTTGTTAATAAGTCTTCCTCCAACCCTGATGCCCCATTCCTCTTCATATACTCCAGCTTCTCAGATTTTTGCTCAGCATACAGATTGAATAAATATGGTAAAAGGATACAACCCTGACGCACACCTTTCCTAACTTTAAACCACGCAGTATCCTCTTGTTCTGTTCAAACGACTGCCTCTTGGTCTACGTACAGGTTCCTCATGAGCACAAGTAAGTGTTCTGGAACTCCCATTCTTCTCAATGTTAGCCATAATTTTTTATGATCCACACAGTTGAATGCCTTTGCATAGTCAATAAAACACAGGTAAACATGTTTCTGGTAGTCTCTGCTTTCGGCCAAGATCCATCTAACACTGGCAGTGATATCCCTGTTACACATCCTCTTATGAATCTGGCTTGAATTTTGGGCAGTTCCCTGTCGATGTACTGCTGCAACCATTTTTGAATTATCTTCAGCAAAATTTTACTTGTGTGTGATATTAATGATATTGTTTGATAATTTCCGTATTCTGTTGGATCACCTTTCTTTGGAATGGGCACATATATCGATCTCCTCTAGTGGGTTGGCCAACTAGCTGTCTTTCAAACTTCTTGGCATAGACAAGTAAGCACTTCCAGCATTGTATCCATTTGCTGAAACATCTCAATTGGTATTCTATCAATTCCTGGAAGCTTGTTTTGCGCCAATGCCTTCAGTGCAGCTTGGACTTCTTCCTTCATTACCATCAGTTCCTGACCACATGCTACCTCCTGAAATGGTTGAACACTGACCAGTTCTCTTTGGAATAGTGACTCTGTATATTCCTTCCATCTTCTTTTGATGCTTTCTGCATCATTTAACATTTTGACCATGTTGTTGCTGTTGTTAGGTACCATCAAGTTGGTTCCAACTCATAGTGACCCTATGTACAACAGAACAGAACACTGGCCAGTCCTGTGCCATCCTCACAATCGCTGCTATGTCTGAGCTCATTGTTACAACCACTGTGTTAATCCATCTCATTGAGGGTCTTCCTCTTCTTCGCTGACCTGCTACTTTACCAAGCATGATGTCCTTCTCCAGGGACTGGTCCCTCCTAATCACATGTCCAAAGTATGTAAGACGAAGTCTTGCAATCCTAGCTTTTAAGGAGCATTCCAGCCGTACCTCTTCCAAGACAGATTTGTTTGTTCTGCTGACAGTCTATGGTATATTCAATATTCTATGCCAACACCATAATTCAACTGTTATCAATTCTTCAGTCTTCCTTATTCACTGTCCAGCTTTCGCATGCATATGAAGCAACTGAAAATTTTGCCCATAGAATCCTTAATATTGCAACTCAACACTTCAATTTTCTTTTCAGTTCTTTCAGCTTGAGAAATGCTGAGCATGTTCTTCCTTTTTGGTTTCTAACTCCAAGTCTCTGAACATTTCATTATAATACTTTACTTTGTCTTCTTGAGCCCTTTGAAATCTTCTGCTCAGCTCTTTTATCATTTCTTCTGCTTAGCTACACTGATGTCATTCCACAATTTGTCTGGTCTTCAGTCATTAGTGTTAATGTGTCAAATCTATTCTTGAGATGTCTCTATATTCAGGTGGGATATATTCAAGGTCGTAATTTGGCTCTTGTGGACTTGTTTTAATTTTCTTCAGCTTCAACTTGAACTTGCATATGAACAACTGATGGTCTGTTCCATGTCGGCCCCTGGCCTTGTTCTGACTGATGATATCGAGCTTCTCCATCGTCTCTTTCCACAGATGTAGTCGATTTGATTCCTGTGTATTCCATCTGGCAACATTCATGTGTATAGTTGCCGTTTACACTGATTAAAAAAAAAAAGTTATTTCCAATGAACAGGTCATTGGTCTTGCAAAATTCTATCACACGATCTCCAGTGTCGTTTCTAACACCAAGGCCTTATTTTCCAACTACTGATCTTTCTTCGCTTCCAACTTTTGCATTCCAATCACCAGCAATTGTCAATGCATCTTGACTGCTTGTCTGATCAATCTCAGACTGCAGAAGTTGGTAAAAATCTTCAGATTTCTTCATCTTTGGCATTAGTGGTTGATAAATAAATTTGAATAATAGTTGTATTAACTGGTCTTCCTTGTCGGTGTATGCATATTATTCTGTCACTGATAGCACTGTACTTCAGGACAGTAGACGGCCAGGTCCTTCTTCTTAGTCTGTCTTAGTCTGGAAGCTCCACTGAAATCTGTCCACTATAGGTGACCCTGCTGGTATTTGAAATACCAGTGTCATAGCTTCCAGCATCATAGCAACACCCACGCCACCACAGTACAACAAACTGACAGACAAGTGGTGGTGACAGACCTTAAGAGTAGAATGCTGTGGAAGAAATTCTGCCTTAAGACTCCTGCCTGAGAGTTCCCAGCGTGCTTGCTTACCCTACAAATTTCGGATTTGTCAGCCCCCACAATCACGTAAGCAAATTGCTTGAAATCAATTAATGAATCGATTTCTCTCTCTTTACCTATGTCTATTTATCTATGTATCTATCAGTCAATCATCTATCTCTGTATCTATCCTACTGGTCTGTTTCTCTGGAGAATCTTCACTAAAACATGTTTTAAAAATGTAAAGAATTGGTAGTATTTTTTATCCTAGGTGAATATCAAACAAATAGGAATGTGTTACCTAAAGCAATAGGTGACAAGATTAAAGATTGAAGAACCACCTACTTTATTAATAAAAGGTCACCCTGGCCATAGCCAGGATCAACCTAGTTTATTTCTTAGACAAAACAGATAAGCAGCAGAGAGCAATGGAACCCAGTAAGATAAAGCTGATGAGTTAGGAGTTCCCAACTGGAATTGGAGAAGTGACAGGGAATCAAGCCATAAACAATAAAAGACCAAAAATACAAAGGCAATAGAAATATCTTTTTATCAATTACATGCATGTTGTTCATAATGCACAGAGTTAGCTGCGATGTAAAGTTTATAAATTAACAAGAGAACGCAATGTGGGAAATAGCTAGGTTAGTAAGGAGTCCAAGTTATGATGGAAAACTTTTCATGGTAGTATTCAGAGGGAAAAAAGAAAAAAAGGAGACAGCAAAATCTCAGGATTATAAAAGAACTTAAAGATTCAATACACATCCTATCAAAAGCAGTTAGTACAGAACAAATGCATATTAGAGTCTAAGAACTTGTTCTTTGATTAGATTACAAGAAATACAATCATGGTCTATAAAGAAAATAATATTGCCTGAATTAAAAAACACTGAAATAAATGTCTTCAAATTGTACTTGACAGGTATGGCAAGTTTATGATCTTGGACCTACTGTGAAGTAATCCTCTTCCTGAATTAATTTTCAATGTGTCCAATACAAAAATAAAACAACCTATATCTACAATGCTTATAACACACAATGTTTATAACCTTAGATGTAAGGCACTGACTGAAATTAAGAAAAACATGGAAATTACTGTTCTTTCTATAATTTTGGCCTTAGCAAAGCACTTGTAATGAAGTTGGCTTCTCTTCTGTACCTGACTGGAATGTTAGGGATTTTTCTTCGTCAGTTAAGAAATGTCTTAATAAAGAGCATATTAATGAAAACAAAAAATAATGAATTAGTTTGATACAATTTTTATCTACCAACATAAGGAATGGCCAACAAAACAAACAAAAAAAGAGATACCAAGCAGTGCTAAGAGGTACTCAAGACCACCATTCGATAAACCTAATAAAATTTTGAAGACAAACCATTACAAAGGAATATGAAGTTTGCTAAGATAAAAGAAAGTGTCAAGCTTAACCACTAGAAGGCAGTAGAAGGCCATTAAAGTAGCACCTTGTCCTGTAATTAGTAAGTAGCAGCATTACTCTCTAATACTCTTTGTGTAGTAATGTTGATGCGTCTAAGACTATTTCAAAAGCTCTTCAAAAAAAAGAAAGACAAAAGTGTTAAAGAGGCTGCACAATCATTGAAAAATTAGTTATGAAAATCAAATCACTTTTTTGCCTATGACAATAGCAAAATTAAAAAGATTAATACACACACACACATCAAGGTCAGAGTGTGGGGAAACGCATACTTTCATTTGAGTAGAAATATAAACTGGTGTAGACTTTTGGAGAACAATATGGCAAAACAGAGCAAAATTTAAAATGCATGAACTTTTAGACCTATTTCACTTCTAGGAATCTAGCACAAAGACATCACTGGCAGCGTGGTTTGTCACGGTAAAAAACCTGAGACAACCTAGATGCCTATCAACAGGTAAATGGTTAAATAAAAATCCATTATTATAGAATATTAAGCAGCATTTTTTTAATGAGGGTATATAGCATTTTTACACAAATAACACATGCCACTTACAAGCGCTGCCATGCCAGTCCTCTTACACATGTTGCTGTAAAAAAAAAAAATTAGCATAGCTTGCTAACAAAAATACCTCACAGGAGCAGCCAACTAACAAACACAGAAGGCACACGCATTATCTGCACAAAAATATGTTATCTATATTTTGATATAGAAGGATTTCTACCCTAGGTGAAAAAAGTCAACTACAGAATATAACTCTCTCTATATGTATATATTTACATACAATATTTGCAAAATCACATTTAAAAAAAAGGGTACATACTAAACTTTTGGGGAAGAGGTTATGTAATGGGATTAAGGCGGGGCTATGAATTTTTTAAACTTACTTCTATGCTATTTTTACTTTTTAAACAAGTACACATTCTTCTATAATTTATATAATTTCAGTGTGTAAAATTCAAGTCAAAAAGCATTAAATGTAACAAAGAGGGTATCTGTTGTTGAAAAACAATGCAATTCACAACAAGACAACAAAGACCTTTTAAAAATTATGAGCACTTACATGGATAAAATTGTACTTTAAAACTACTACTAGTTTTAATAAAAGTGACCTTAAAACAAACAATTTTTAAAGGCCAGGTTACATATCAGTGGAAAATGGAGAGGTAATGGGTATTTAGACTATTAAATATACTATGTGGTTTCATAGCTACTATAATGATCAAACATCCTCTGATTCCAGAGACTTTTCCTTAGAAAAAAGATCTTGAATAAAAAGGAACTAAAATCAGACCCTCTAGATTCCTTGCCTTCATTTAAAAACAGGAATTTGGACGTTATGAAAGATGGCATATTTCATCACTACTAAATTAACTGATCTCTTAAGAATAATATAAATACCAAGAAACTAATAAATTACGTATTAATTATAGTTGTGAACTTAATAAAATGCATACATTAATGAAATCACAAAACAGAAAAAACTTAGATCTGAGACAGGCCATACCTAAATCATCCCCATAAAATGATTTATCCATTAATTTCTCTTTTAATGCTTCAAAAGATTACATAAACTCTTACTCCCTATCAACTTGGATAACTTATCAAAAGAATCATAGTTTATTTTCCTTCTACCCTCCCTCTCTCCCTTCCCCTCCCTCCTTCCCCCCTCCCTCCTCTGCTTCCTCCCTCCTTCCTCCCTCCCCTTCTTTTCTCCCTTCCCTCTCATCCTTCCATCCACCTATCTATCAATCAATCAGTTATCAGGGTTTCTCTTTATCTTATTCTTTAAATCTTATTTGTTTACTTTGTACCCCAATCTAAACATTGGTCCTTTTGTTTCACTTTCACTAGCCTAAAACCATAGCATCTAGGCATCTAACCCCTTACTTAGAATTGGGTCTTAAAATGATCCAAGTACGTGAGATTTTGTAAAATACTTAATAGGCTAATAAATCAAAGACCTGCCTACTCTGAATTACCACATGAAATGGCAAATCTGTTTCTGTATAAGTTGTTTGTTGTTTGGCTGGGTATTTAGAGTAATAAGAAGGAAGATCACTAATTTTCCAGCCTTATAAAAAGCACTTCTTTGCACTAAGCAGACAGATAAGGGACCTGCAACAAACATACATCAGGGAGACCCATTAAGGTCTAAAGTGATTGTTTTCTAAAGTCTCATGCCAGCTGACAGGTCCCTGTGGGGGGAAGTTGCTTGGCAACTGGAATTCGTATTTACCAATAGGTAATTTAATATAAACCTTCTAAGTTGTGTGCTATGTGATCCATTATGTCGTTTATTCTGATTGGGTACAGCATTCTGAGGACAGTAAGCGTAGGTGGCTACTTAAGACAGTATCAAATTGACAGGAAAAAAATAGAATGCAAAGTTATACTTAAATGAGTCACTTTCTTCCCTATTCTCCTCCCCCCACCAACCCTTGTCCCAAAAAGCAATTTTTTAAAAAGTAAACACATTTTCTTCCTCTCTCCTTCCCACCAAGCATCAGAAGAAATTCAAACACCCTCCAGTTCCCAAAAGTCACAGGGAGAAACAAAAACATTATGACTTTAATCAGTCAAAGAACTATGCAGTAAGAGCATCTGGGTATAAAAGGATAGTTCTATGAAAAGAGCAGTCAGCCTGCATGAAGGAAGGGTGAAACAGAGACGACACTGTCTGTGGGAAGGAGTGACTCCAATGGAACTGTTCACCTAATGTATAAATTGCTGCAACAGAAACATTAGTCAGAAACAAAAAAAGCCAATTACTAACGAAAATTGCTCCCAAACCAAGGAGCTACTAGAACACACTTAATAGATGTAAGCCAGGCCTGCACATTAAGGTTTTTCCCTTTTCCCCCCTTCACTGTAGAAGAACATTCATGCCGTGAATATTATTCCAGAATTCAAGAGCAAAAAAACTGAAACTCAATACTAAATTATAAAATATTGTAATTACCAAAAAAATCATAGCCTGATAGC
The DNA here is from genome assembly GCF_000243295.1 of Trichechus manatus latirostris. Lineage (NCBI taxonomy): Eukaryota > Metazoa > Chordata > Mammalia > Sirenia > Trichechidae > Trichechus > Trichechus manatus. The sequence goes on from NW_004443984.1 coordinate 4,908,141, forward strand.
TTGGGTCAGCAAAAAAGAGGAAGACCTTCAAAGAGATGGATTGACACAGTGGCTACAACAATGGGCTCAAGCATAGCAACAATTGTGAGGCTGGCGCAGGACTCGGCCATATTTCGTTCTGTTGGGCATGGGGTCACTATGAGTCGGAACTGACTTGATGGCAGCTAACAACAGCCTGGGAATCTGCCTACTGAGATAGCATAAGGAAATTACCAAGTGTTTCAATTTTTTAAAAGATACTTATTCTTGCTTGACCAACACTGTTATTTTTTCCCTTTGGTACTCTTGTTCATTTGCTGCCATAAACTTCTACTCAAGATAACCCCACCCAAGCTACCAACCTGTCTAAAAGTATGATGAATTAAAGTGTTTTTAGAATCTACATCTTTTGGTTATTGTTATGTTTAAATAAACTCTAATGTTCTCTACACAGCTTTCCCCAGAAAAAACAATACTTAACATCCCAAAGAGAACAAAAAGGGAAATTACCAAATGGTATAAGAAAGGGTTCATTAAATGGGCCCTCTGTTAAAGAGACTTCACTTCACTATACCATAACTTTGGTAAATGAAATAATAAGATAGTGTCCTTGATTAAGTAAGAAAATTCCATTTGCACAACCTAAGTAATTCTCACCATGAAAATACAACTTAAAATTAAAATCCCAGTTAGCACAATGCAGAAAAATTTGGAAGGCTAGTTAAGTCTAATTGCCTTTTAAAGCAACTCCAAAAGTTACTTTTTAAGGGTAGTCAGCACACACACACACACACACACAAAATCCTCACAATTGGACTGATAAACATCACTATAAATAATCAACATCCGTGGAAGCAGCAGTCCAGAAGTCAAACAACGTATTGCATTGGGCAAATCTGCTGCAACAGACCTCTGTAAAGTTTTAAAAAGAAAAGATGTCATTTTGATGACTAAGATGTGCCTGATCCAAGCCACGGTCTTTTCAATAGCCTCATATGCATGCAAAAGCTGAACAATGTAAAAAGGAAGACAGAAGAAGAACTGACGCATTCCAATTGTGGTGTTAGCAAGAAATATTAAGTGCATGGTGGACAGCCAGACGAAACAAATTAGTCTTAGAAGAAATACAACCAAAATGATCTTAGAAGCAAGGATGGCAAGACTTCATCTTGCTTACTCTGGATACATCATCAGGAAAGACCAATCGCTAGAAAAGGGCATCATGTTTGGTAGACAGTCGTCGAAAATGAGGAAAATTCTCAATGAGATGGACTGACACAATAGCTGCAACAATGGGCTCAAATATACTAGCAATGAAGATGGCACAGGGCTGAGCAACGTTCCGTTCTGTTATAAAAAGGTATATGCCAACTTGACAGCAACAGTACAAAATACTCAGACTGATACTAGGTTGTTGACACTTTACAGTAAGTAAAAGATTTAGTAATAGTTTACATTAAGCTAAATTAACCTATTCCAAACTATCATAACCATACAATCCATTAGTTTTTGATGCACCATTAATTCTTTGCACAGCTACCTTCACAGTAACTTCTCGGAAGAACAAGAGAACAAATTCATTCAATAAACATTTCATCAAGCACCCACTATATGCTAAGTACTGTGCCACGATCTGGGGAAACAGCAATTTAAGGGCTTATTCTCCTTTATCATCACATCTCCGATCAACTCTAAACACCAGTTTCTAATACTTATGGGAATGCCTGGATTCCAAAGTATTACTCTATAATCACTGTCATAATAATAGTTTTTGTTTTTATTTATTTATTTTGCAGTGGTAATTCAATCTTTTAATTTCTCTGTTACCTTCATTTGCCTCTGGTCTTGAATTCTTGATATATGCAGAGAATTTGGCAAAGATGTCCATTCCAGCAGTGTTTGATTCTGGGTGTTTTGGTGAAAGCTTTAAGTACCTAAATAGACAAAGTGACAAAGGATTATAGGTCCTCCAAAGATGCATTAGCATAACTTCTCTCAATCAACAAACCATCTTGCTAGCAGTTACTAGACATCTTTTAATAGTTTATTACTTTAAGAAATGCCATCATCTGTTTTCTATGACATCTTTAAGATGCATTCCTCCCCCCTTAGGAAACAAAGCTCTGCAGTTTGTTTATTTTTAATTCACATATTAATATTCTTGGCAACAAAAGGGCATCTGCACTCCATCTCCATTTTTATAAGTTAGAATACTGGCAGAAACAGTCTAGCTGTTCAGAGACTTGCACTAGGCCAGTGGGCATCTAAGAATGAGATCTCAAGAAAGGTACTGTCTACAAGAACATTCTGCAATGATGGAACTGTTCTATATCTGCATTGTCCAATACAGTAGCCATTGGTAACACACAGTTATTTGAATTTAAATTAATCACAATTAAATAAAATAAAAATTCACTTCTTCAGTTACACTTGCCACATTTCAAGCACTTAAAAGCTATTAGACAGCACAGCTCTAGAGCTTGCTCGAATAAGAATGCCCACAAAATCCTTGGTATGCCTGTGCAGCAGTACCAGTAACAGAACTTTGACAGTAGGAAAAGTGTCTAGGCTGGTCAAGCATCTTGATTTTCCACAGCAGGGTTAGGTCAAACGCAGCAGGAGGCTGTTATGGATTGAACTGTATCCCCAAAAAATGTGTGACAACCTGGCTAGGCCATGATTCCCAGTATTGTGTGGGTGTCCTCCATTTTATGATCTGATGCAATTTTCCTATGTGTTGTAAATCCTAATCTCTATGATGTTAATCAGGCAGGATTAGAAGCAGTTAGGTTAATGAGGCAGGACACAATCTACAGGATTAGGATGTATCTTGAGTCAATCTCTTTTGAGATATAACAAGAGAGAATGGAGCAAAGAGGAGAGGGACCTCCTACCACCAAGAAAGAAGAGACCAGAACTGAGTGCGTCCCTTGGACCCTGTGCTGAGAAACTTCTAGACCCAGGGGAGGATTGATGACAAGGACCTTCCCCCAGAGCTGACAGAGAAAGAAAGCCTTCCCCTGGAGCTGGCGCCCTTAATTTGGATTTCTAGCCTCCTAGACAGTGAGAGAATAAATTTATTTGTTAAAGCCATCCACTTGTGGTATTTCTGTTATAGCATGACTAGGCGACTAAGACAGAGGCATATCACTCACTTCAATCCTATACTCAGCATTTTCCAAAACTAAAAATTTCCATGGTAAATTTATAAGGGTATTCTGAACAACAGAAAAATAAGCTGTAAGAAATTATAATGACAAGTGCTCAGTTGTGTTGTTACAAAGCTTTTTGGTTTTTTTTTTTTTTTTAATTTTGAGAATAGGCATTTATGACTCATCAGCTTTTAAAAAAAATTACGCAAATGTGCGTTTTACATACTTAGATTCCAAACACATATACTCAGTGTTGAACATGGTTTTAAAATAGGTATGATTTCTTCCTTAAACTGGAAAATGCATATGCAAAAGCTCAACTATCCACTCTTCCCTTCAGCAGAGCTTACATCAGTTCTAGTAAACCTGAGCTAGAGGAATTCAGATTCTTAGCAACATTTCAGGGAAGATCAATGAGCTTAAAAGGCCTGCAAAATATCACTAGAAAATGGTCTTGGGGGCAGTAAGGCTTTGGAAAGAATCTCACACTGAACTGGTTATTTTGATTTACTCTATATTTTAAGAGGCGCTGTCTTACAACAATTGTTTAAATTAAAAATGGAGGTAAGGTTATTTTTAGAAAAAGAAATTTAGTTCAGTTGCAAGCTGTAGTTTTAGGTTAGTTTATATATTTTTCTGTTACATTTCTTCTGTTTACTATTTACAATTCAGGAATACAGCTTCTAAAAATTGGACATAGATACTGACAAGAAGGATATAAAGAAGGAGCTGTAACAGGAGTTAATCCCAGGCCCAATATCCCTGGGTTTCCCCTTCAACTATGAAAACAACCAAACCAGGCTCCAAGTTTAAAATGTTTTTACTGCCTGTAATACAGTGCATGCATTGACTCATTCCAAACTAAAAAAATAGTGCCAGGAACATAAGTACTTCTTCAATAAATCTATGTCTTCCTCTAGCCAAGTTTCCAAAATTAGTCTTCTTTTCCCCAACCAATATTTAGTTGTACCTACTTTTCTAATGAAGTAAACCTCATGATTCTCAAAATAACTTATAGGAAGGCAGGCTTAAATTACACACCATTTATATATTCACTTATTCATGCATACATTCATTTGCTCTTATAATTATTGAGTATCTACTATGTGTGAGGCAATGTACTAAGTAAGTGCTAGGATGTAATGATGAGCATACAGAAACACACATACTGTACTACTTTTAAAATGCACATGAAAGTTCCAACTAGAAATATATTTTAGTAAACAGCTAAGAATGAAGAATGGCTTGCAATTAGCATACCTTTATTCATATGGAAATAGATCTACTCAAATTCTTAAAAAACACTGTTCTCTAAAGCAAGTTAAACATGTCCATCCTCCCCACCCAGACAAATTATTAAATCTGTACTATTAATTTAATGCATACAGTAGTATAGCTACAAGAGACCACTCATCCCAAATCTCCCAATCTGCCTAAAAGGAAATGATGCCCCAAAAAGCTTACACACTTGGCCCCCAAGTCACTCGACAAGTTAAAAGTATGATAAAACTAAAACTCAGATTTCCTGTCCCTTAGCCCAGTGTTTCTTCTCTGTTACAGAGCAGATTCTCTCTAAAAGATAAATCACAAACTCTGAACCAATAGGTCCAAAATCAGTTGCCAACTTTTTTTGCATCACCACAAACACTGAATTTTAATAATTCATCCATTATTATTAGTTTCAGCAAACAGCCTGATCAAGCAATAATTTAATTAATGTGAGCATTCGTTTTAACATTTAACAAAAGACTGGCAAAGAATTCATAAAAGGCCGAGTGTCATCAACAGAATGGATATGAGCTTCCAGGGCCCACAGAATTTCAGGTCAGTCCCTTATGCTGTATTACATCACAGACTATTAATGATACACTAGTTAAGAATATTTCCATCCTTTTAGGAAAGATTAGACATTTTCTTCTTTCTCACATTAATCCAAGAATAAAGGCTGGTTATACTGCCTACTGAATTATCCTTAGAGGTGAGTTTCTAAAATTCAGCTTTCAACGTCTGCATTTCTCATTCTTAAAAAAAAAAAAAAAAAAGCCTAACACTGTATAAAGCTCTCCGTCAAAATTATTTCACTGCCTTCTATCTTCCTTCTCTTCTTTTATGAGTAAGTTAGCCAGGTATAGAGGTCTGCTTTAATTAAACATCCAAGTTTCAAGGCTTTTTGACAAAGTAGTTCCTTCATTCACGTAAAGGGAGAAATAAATACAGAAACACTTTCCCCAGAGGAGAAGAGAAAGTTCACTTTAAAATCTATAGTTACACAGACCAACAAAAGTTCTTCAATTTAAACTTTTCATTAGCCTCTAAATTATAAACAAATCTAGAGAAGACAGTTGTTTGCATTTATCTATATTTATATGATTAAATCAAAAAGTGTTCCCACCAAAACACTGTTCTCAGGATCATCAAATGCCAAAAACATGTTATTAGAAACACTAGAGTTTAGTCTACCAGCTTGCACAACACTTCTGCCTTTTCTCCTCATCCTAGCTAGAAATAAGAAGGCTTACACAATCTAAGAATATGAGGAGGATCCGCAATAGTTGTCCCAGAGGGAAAGGGCAATGAGCCAGGATGGTCCCCAAGTACCCTACAACAACAAGGGAAAGGAAAAGGAATGTGTGCAGTGGTCCCAGAAACATGTCCTCTTCCCACTCATACTCTAGAAACAATTCTCCCTGACAGAGATTATGTTGTTTGATCAGCATTTCACTTATGGGTTGCAGAACCCACCAAAGGGGAAAGTACGTCCAACTCAAACATGGCTGTTCTCCGTATTTCTAATGTATATGAACAAAAAAAATTTCATCAGATGTTATATACCTCACCTACTTTTTCAAAGGATTCATTGAATTAAGTTTGACAACCACCTCAGCCCCACTTGCTCATCACTGTCAAGTAAACTGTCTTTGGTTTCTCTTCCACCCTTCCTCTAAGCTTGAGCTAGCCTCCAATTTTGTACTGATTAAAGCACAATCCCAATTAAAGACTTACATTTTACCTCTTTTATAAAAGCCAAACTCAATGAAATGAGAAGTGGAAAGTAGAGAATAGAAGAAATACAGATTTCTTTAAGTCATATTGACTGGCTTTGAAAGTACCCCAGCTCTGCTACCAGTAACTATAAAAATTTGGACAAATTATTTAGATTACTCATCTTTAGTTTCTTCAAAGTCTCTGTGAGGATTTAACTGAGATAACCCACAAAATAATCTACAAAGCATAGTGCATAGCACATAATAAGTATTCAAATATTAGTTAATAATAAGCACACAGACATTAGCGGCATCAAGAATTATCCTCTCCATATAAAATAAAATTTTAAAAATGTACTTAGGAACTCTTTTCAGACTAGAAACTACAACACAAAAACAAGGAAAATACCCCTAGAGAGAATTTAGCACGCTGTTAACACTTTATAACAGAAATATCTTCAAGGGTTTAATCTAAAGAGAAAGAAAAGCCCATTTCTGGTTATAGTGTCTTTATAAAAGTATCCAAACAAAAGTGAGAGTGTCAAAATTTCCATATATAAAAAGCAAAATGACAACGTTTATTTTTAAGGTCCAATCCAAAGCTATGATGTCTTGCAGAGCACTGGATGCCAAGAAGAATATTTTGATATTACTTTACTATTTCAATAAATGTCTATTCCCTCTGAGAAAAACAACAGGAAGGAAAAGTAAATCTTGATTTTTTTTTTTTTGTTGTTGTTGTTGTTGAAGAAGGCTAGAAGAGAATATGAGAAAAGGTCTATTTTCTCTATTTATAATTTAATGCTGATACAATGATCTATAAGTTACATGAGAGGAAGATCACTTTCAATTAGTGTCTGAGGACAAGTTGGCAAATACGGAACTTCCCTCAGAGCAGACAAACTTTAAGAATAAAAAGGGACCAATGAGGTTCCATTATGCAACAATCTCTCAAAAGTCATTTCCACTAAGTTGAATGCATGGTCATAATAGTTCCTTACTGATGTGTATAAAGCTTCAATTTATAGTTTATGAACATCTCAGTTTTGATTTATTGGTATTCTAGTTATATACATAGCTTGGGGGAAAAGTCAAGATGCAGTTTTATTAATGTTAGTCTGGAGATATGACTGTACTGGGGATGGAAAGAAGGTTTAGGATTCCTGGAAAGTAGAGATAAAAGAAGTTTGAGGCTCTGAGAAGGACAGGAAGGAAGGCAGAGGATAAGCTTTTAGAATATTGCATTAAAAAGGTTTAAGAAAATGAAATTTTAGGCTTAGCACAAAATTGCTAAACAGAGGGCAGTTCTGTTCACAATAGAAGATGGGCTAGTTGGAGGCAGAGGTGTCATTACTCATACTTCTCCAAGCAGCTGTCCTACTGTCCTCGACCCTGTCCATTTGACTGGCTGAACCACCTTGAGGTCCTCTCATAAAAATATTATTTAATAAAAATATTTCTCATGCCTAGAATGCTTGTCACTCTTTGGTTCACCTGCCAAATGCCACCTTTTTGATTTTTTAATTAAAGCTCAGTTCCAGTTTATCTCTTCTCTAAAGTCTTTCCTGATTCCACTTTCCCACTCCCCAGCCCACCTTGACTGTGCTTCCTGAGGGCAGCAACTGTGCCTTGTTCACTAGCATAGCCCCAGTGCTTTGTTGCTCAGTAAACTGCAGAACGAGTAAGTAAATAAATGAATGGATGAACATTGTGTGGTTAATTATTTTAGAGCTCTCTAACTCACTAATCTCATTCCTGGAAAGCTATTTGGACATGGAGATTTTTTTTGTAAAAGTCAAGTTATAAGTAGCAAGAAAGGCTTGGGTCAGAAGAAAAGACTGAAACAAAACATTTCCGTTTCCAGGATAGTGAGACTGAAAACGCCTAAAAGAAACCAACGATGATTTGAACCTATGCCAAGATTACAATATGATGCAAAACTACACATTTGCAATTTAGGTTAACTATCTTTACAATACATCTATTCCTCAATTGTATCTCATGTTATAGGAACTATTTGAGCACTTTAAAATCCTTAACCATGTGGGGTAATATGCAAGGCCTGGGGACCTGAAACTCCTTGAAAAAAGTAAATACGAAACTCTGAATCCCAAATACAAAGTCTGAAAAGTCAATTCCCTTAGAAGTTAGCATCAGGAAGTTACTTTTAAAAAGGCCTGACAGCAAATCGCCTGACAGCCTGCGCTACACTCCTGCTTAAACATTCTGGCTGCTGGGTTCAGTCTGAACCTGGCTTTCCCCCATCCTTTCTCCTCCCTAAATTTCTATCTTGGTTTGGGACGTATATCCCTCAAATAACCAGTCTCTCCTGACCTATCTCACGTGTTCCCATCTCACATGCTCCCATACAGCTTAGCTAGCTTCCCACCTTTCTTAGTATGGCTTATTGGCCTAGCTGAAAGCCAATTCTGACATCTATGTAGCATTAATGATAAATCACCTTAGAACGGACTCCTAAGTCATTGCAAAATTAACACTGTGAAAATTTAAGTACCATCAGGAGAAAGATCTCTAAGGGTCAGATAAGACAAAGCTTCAATATTTCCATGCATATTTTGTTTCATACTCACTTAGGAGGGCATAAGACTTCTTCGAGAAATTCCTCAATCTTATTTACATCCGTTTTGACTTCATTGTTGAAAGTTATAAATGGTGGGTGGGTCCCTGGTGCCAAGTTCTGCAGGTCCGCAGGCTTCCTGTTAGGCAAAACAGTGGTCAAAATCTGATCGTTTTTATGTTAAGAAGGCAACAATACTTTAAATCCTCAGAGTCTTTAAATTTTAACCAAAAGACAAAGTCCTTCATTCTCATTCCAAACTAAACTTAGGTGCTTAATAGAAATGGCGGTAGAATAAGAGATAAAAAAGACTTGGGAAAGTCAGCCTCTGGTCTCAACTCTGGCACCAATTCATTGTGTAAATATGGATAAGTCAGAACTTCTCCTCGTTTTTGTAAGAGAGAAAAGCAGCCGATTCCTACAGTCCTTTTCAACAGTAAGATTCCAAATTCTGGTTCAACCTCTTTTTAATTCTCCTGGAAGTTTTGACTCACAAGGAAAAAGATTACCACGTGTGACTATCTAATAACAAAACTACTTCATATATAAAATATAGCAAAAAGAGCCTTGGTGGCACAGTGGTTAATCACTCCGCTTCTAACTGAAAGGTTGGCAGTTCAAACCCACCAGCTACTCCACAAGAGAAAAATGTGGCAGTCTGGTCCTGTAAAGATTATAGCCTAGAAAACCTTATGGGGAGTTCTACTCTGTCCTATAGGCACTATGAGTAGGTATCTACTGGACAGCAACAGGTATAAAATACACTTATGCCTCACTTATTGACTATCTCGTTATCCAACATTTTGCATTTACAATAGTAAAAAAATATACTCTCTGTTTTGCACATTAATGACATATGCCCAGCAGTAACAAACGCCGAGGTACAAACGAGTAACACTGGCTGTGATGGTTAAGGTTATGTGTCAACTTGGCTGGGTCATGATTCTCTCAATGGTTTGGTAGTTATGTAATAAAGTAATTTGGCAGTTATGTAATGATGCAGTCATCTTCCATCTGTGATCTGATGTGGTCATCTTCCACTTTCACATAACGCTGATTCTCACATAACGACCTGGTCTCTGGACCCAACTGTAAGAACAGTGTTGGGGCAGTGTCTGACCTCCTCTAATGTCACAGGGGAAAGGAGAATCAAGATCAACAGCCCAAGGCTGATTCCTATGAGGCAGCAGTCAGACATGCCTCCTCTCTACACCATCTTTACCAATTCTGACACCTATCGTCCCTCCCACAGCACTCTCTACTTCTCTCTTGGGTTCAATAAGTCATTGCAATGGCTACACAGAACTCACAGACAATACTCATGACTATGGGGTTTATTAGGGAAGTAACAGGTTACAATTCAAGCTCAGGAACACTCAGGATACAGTTCTTCCATCAGGACAGCCTCTTTTCAGCTGTGCTCACAGGCACACCTCTCCCTGGGCCTCTGCCCAAAGGCACTCAGCTTTCTCTCTCCTGGGCTTGGAAGCCCACCACACAGTCTCCTGCTGCTGGGTCATTGCCACCGCTTCTCATCATCTTCAGGGTTACACTTCGCACTCTCTCTCTCTCAATCTCCTGCTTCCAGGAGCTTCTCAGCGCAAGGATCCCAAGTCCAGAGGATGTGGTGGCTCCTGGCTGTTCGTCCTTGGTGCTGGTGAGTTTCTCTTTTTCCTGCCTCTGGGGTAGCTCATTTCAAACCCAGCGTGATGGCAAAACTGACCAATCCCGTTGGTGGGCCACAATTACCCTATCACACAGCCCCGCCCAACTACCTGTGTGGGAGTTATAAGACCATGGTGAGAAAGGCCACACAAAAGCAATCCATTACACCACAGACCCTAACCGCGTCAATAAGTGAGGAGTGAGTGTAGCATAACCAAAGGAAAAAGACAAAATAAACTGGACAAAATGATATAGTGAGTGAAAAAGGCTTCAAATCTTTATTACATAAGGATCTTGTCTAAATTCATTTTAAAATTCATCAAAAAATCAAATAGGTAAGGATCAAAAGCAATTGATAAGTGATAGATATAATAAGTGAACACATGGAAAATGTCAAACATCACAATTATCAAAGAAATTCGAAGCTAAACAATGAAGACATTTTTCTCCTATCAATTAGGAAAAACTAGAAATACCACAGAACACATAATTCAGTGAAACTGATATCTTTACAACTACTCATAGCAAGGAATGTTGGTACTACCCTATTAAAAAGCAATATGGCTCACCTAAGCCCACAACAACACTTAGAATCATTAAGTGACAACTCTATGGGGCAGTTCTACTCTCTCCTATAGGGCTGCTAAGAGTCAGAATTGACTCTATAGCAGTGGGTTTGGTTAATGATAAAATAGGAAGCATACACACCCCTATGAAGGATTCCTTACCAAAAAAAGTTGAACCTGAGTCTAATCAAGCCTCTACAAGAGCACTGGTTTCTCAAAATGTGATCCAGGAGACCCCTTTAGGTGGTCCATGAGGTCAAAACTATTCTAATACTAGAAGATCATTTACCTTTTGCACTCTCATTCTCTCAAGCATGTACAGTACAGTTTTTCATAGGCCACCTGGCATGTGATATAACACTGTAATTAATACAGAACCAGAAATGAGAGTCCAACTGTCTTCTACTAAGGAAGACATCAGAGATTTGCAAAAATGTGTAACTCTTCTCATTTGTTTTAGAAAATATAGTTACTGTTTATTTAAAAATGTTACTTATAATAAGTAATGGGTTCATTATTGTAATATTTGAATGAATTAGTAAATATTTTTTAAATTTCTCAGCTTTAATTTCTAACACAGTAAAATCTGTAGCTATAACCACACAGCTGAAAGTTATTTGGTGTCCTCAATAATTTACAAGTATAAAGGGGCCCTGAGACCAAAACGTTCATTAGAGGACAGAGTGAAATGATACCACAAGGAAGCACTCAGCCAAATCCAGAATCTGGACAATACACAATTCCACTAATCAACAAGTCAATGGCATGGGGAAAAAAAGTCACAAGTGGGAGCTGGGAGAGACTGTTTTAGATTAAGAAAAACTTAAGAGACATAACAACCAAATTTGTTTGGGTCCTAGTTTGAACCAACCAACCAAGGACAAAGAGATATTTTGGAGATAAATAGGGAACTCTGATTATACAATGGCAATTGGACATGATAATGGCCTTGTGGTTAGGTAAGAAAATGTCCATACTGCTTTGGAGATATACACTGAAGTAAGTAGGGGTGAAATGGTATGATGTCTGGGATTTGCTTAAAACACTTGAGCAAAGAAAATTTAAAAAAAGAGAGAGAGAAAGACAAAGCAAATGTGGCAAACTCTTGATAAGTGCACTATTATTGCTATTCTTGCAAAGATTTGAAATTTTTCATAATTAAAAAGGCAATATGGCCTGGCAGCGCTCAGCTGGTAAGCAAAAGGATGGCAGTTCAAACTCAACCAGAGGCCCCGAGGGAGAAAGAACTGGGGCAGTTCTACTCTGTCACATGGGGTAGCTATGACTAGGAATCAAGTCAATGGCACCTAACAACAACAATTATAAGAAGAATATATGCTTACTGTAAAAAAAAGTGGAAAATACAGGAAAGTTAAAGAAAGCAATCATTCAGAAAATCAAGCTAACTTAGAATAGTACCTTCCTTCCAACCTACTTAAGTTTTAACAGAGAGATCATACTGTATCAATTTTATACTCTTTAAAAATAAGTAAGGTGACATTTGGGCTTTTACTGTGGGCCAAGCACTGGGCTTTACATGCATTATCTTACATCATCCTTATACCTTACTCCCAGGAGGCAGGTACCCTACCAGGCAGGGTGGAGGGATTCTGACACTCACAAAAGGTAACTTGCTAAGGCCATAAACCTAGTATGTGGCAGAGGTGGACCATGACTCAGGTTTCTCCAATCCCAAAGCCCAGAATCATTAAAAATGTTATAAACATCTTAAAATGATCGTCCAATATGTCACTGTATAGATGACTCATAATTAATTATTTTAATGCACATTTACAAAAAAAAAAAAAAACAGGAATAAATAACAATGCAGTGCACAACTTTATAAATAAACCTTCCTGATTTTTAGGTTATTTCCTTAGGATATACAGGCAGTCCCCAGGTTATGAAGAGAACTGTCCCTGTGTCTTTAAATCTTTAAGTCGAATTTATAGGTAAGTCACTACCGGTGCATACAGTTCTTATTTAGCCTTACTTTAGTGTAAGAAAAAAGGCTTCGAGCCTTTTCAATAATTTAAAAGCTGCACGTGTAGCAAGCGAAGGTGACTGTGACAAAGAATTTGTTGTAAGTAGGGGTTGGTTCAATTGTTTCAAAGCAAGGGCAAATTTACATAATATTAAAGGGCAAGTACGAGATGTCTGTAAGCTGGACGTTCATAACCCGAGGACTGCCTGTATTCCTCAAAACTGGAATTATTGGATAAAAGGGTAGGAACACTGAGGTTCTTGATGTACACTTGGCAGTAAAATTTTTTTATTGTTGTAGTTAAATGAAGTTTACATTTCAAGTTAGTCTCCCATACAAAATTTTATGCATACATTGTTACGTGACCCTAATTTCTCACCCCATTCTGAGACAGCACACTCCTCCTTTCCGCCCCTGATTCCCCATGACCATTCAACCAGCTCCTAACCGCTCCCATCTCACCTCTGGACAGAAGCCGCCCCTTTGGTCTCTTGTATCTACTTGACTAAAGAGGCACACTCTTCACGAGTATCACTTTATGTCCCACAGACCAGTCCAATCCCTGTCTGAAGAGTTGGCCTCAGAAACTGTTTTAGTTCTGGGCTGATAGAGAGTCCAGGGGCCATGCTTTCCAGGGTACCTCCAGTCTCAGTCAGACCATTAAGTCTGGTCTTCTTACTAGAATTTGAGTTCTGTACCCCATCCTTCTGCTGCTCCATCAGGGACTCTCTGTTGTGTTCCCTGGCAGGACTTTCATTGGTGGTACCCGGGCACCATCTAGTTCTTCTGGTCTCAGGCTGATGGAGTCTCTGGTTTATGTGGCCCATTCTGTCTCTTGGGCTACTACTTTCCTTGTGTCTTTGGTGTTCCTCGTTCTCCTTTACTCCAAGTGGTTGGGACCAACTGATGCATCTTAGATGGCCACTTGCAAGCTTTTAAGACCCCAGATGCCACTCACCAAAGTAGGATGCAGAACATTTTCTTAATAAGCTTTGTTATGCCAATTGACCTAGATGTCCCCT